>NC_134275.1:4886357-5220107 GCF_031893055.1 Leptodactylus fuscus
TGCCCAGTGTGTACGGGCTGTGGCCCCTGGTGATGCCCAGTGTGTACGGGCTGTGGCCCCCGGTGATGCCCAGTGTGTACGGGCTGTGGCCCCCGGTGATGCCCAGTGTGTGCGGGCTGTGGCCCCCGGTGATGCCCAGTGTGTACGGGCTGTGGCCCCCCAGTGATGCCCAGTGTGTACGGGCTGTGGCCCCCCAGTGATGCCCAGTGTGTACGGGCTGTGGCCCCCGGTGATGCCCAGTGTGTACGGGCTGTGGCCTCTGGTGATGCCCAGTGTGTACGGGCTGTGGCCCCCCAGTGATGCCCAGTGTGTACGGGCTGTGGCCCCCCAGTGATGCCCAGTGTGTACGGGCTGTGGCCCCCCAGTGATGCCCAGTGTGTACGGGCTGTGGCCCCCGGTGATGCCCAGTGTGTACGGGCTGTGGCCCCCGGTGATGCCCAGTGTGTACGGGCTGTGGCCCCCGGTGATGCCCAGTGTGTACGGGCTGTGGCCCCTGGTGATGCCCAGTGTGTATGGGCTGTGGCCCCCCAGTGATGCCCAGTGTGTACGGGCTGTGGCCCCTGGTGATGCCCAGTGTGTACGGGCTGTGGCCCCTGGTGATGCCTAGTGTGTACGGGCTGTGGCCCCTGGTGATGCCCAGTGTGTACGGGCTGTGGCCCCTCGGTGACGCCCAGTGTGTACGGGCTGTGGCCCTCCGGCGATACCCAGTGTGTGCAGGCTGTGGCCCCCCGGTGACGCCCAGTGTGTACGGGCTGTGGCCCCCCGGTGACGCCCAGTGTCTACGGGCTGTGGCCCCCGGTGACGCCCAGTGTGTACGGGCTGTGATGCCCAGTGTGTACGGGCTGTGGCCCCCCGGTGACGCCCAGTGTCTACGGGCTGTGGCCCCCGGTGACGCCCAGTGTGTACGGGCTGTGGCCCCCGGTGATGCCCAGTGTGTGCGGGCTGTGGCCCCCCGGTGACGCCCAGTGTGTACGGGCTGTGGCCCCCCGGTGACGCCCAGTGTGTACGGGCTGTGGCCCCCCGGTGACGCCCAGTGTGTACGGGCTGTGGCCCCCCGGTGACGCCCAGTGTGTACGGGCTGTGGCCCCCCGGTGACGCCCAGTGTCTACGGGCTGTGGCCCCCGGTGACGCCCAGTGTGTACGGGCTGTGGCCCCCGGTGACGCCCAGTGTGTACGGGCTGTGGCCCCCCGGTGACGCCCAGTGTGTACGGGCTGTGGCCCCCGGTGATGCCCAGTGTGTGCGGGCTGTGGCCCCCCGGTGACGCCCAGTGTCTACGGGCTGTGGCCCCCGGTGACGCCCAGTGTGTACGGGCTGTGGCCCCCGGTGAGGCCCAGTGTGTACGGGCTGTGGCCTCTGGTGATGCCCAGTGTGTGCGGGCTGTGGCCCCTGGTGATGCCCAGTGTGTTCGGGCTGTGGCCCCCGGTGACGCCCAGTGTGTACGGGCTGTGGCCCCCGGTGATGCCCAGTGTGTTCGGGCTGTGGCCCCCGGTGATGCCCAGTGTGTGCGGGCTGTGGCCCCTGGTGATGCCCAGTGTGTTCGGGCTGTGGCCCCCGGTGATGCCCAGTGTGTACAGGCTGTGACCCCAGTGGACCTTTAACCCTTAAGTAGTATCATGGTGTCTATCATACACTGCTATCATACACATATCATTAGGATAGACACCATGATACTACTTAAGGGTTACAAGGGGTTGTCCCATCTCTAGGACCCTATCTATACTAGTAGTTTATGTAAATAGAAGAATTTTCCCTAAATACATTGCTTTAGAAATTCTGCTTTGTTTGCCTGCTATGTGACCTTATTCCTCCCATTGTTTAGACCGCGTTGCTATAGGACCTGGGACAAGTGACGTCACTTACTCACTGCCGGCAGGACAATCCGTTCAGCTAATTGCAGTTTGCTGATAAGGCCCAGTCTGTTATCTCTCTATGTAAAGACACAGATAACACTGAGCCCATTTTGTACAAGCCTCTGCCTATTATCTGCTCGAGTATTCTGTAAAAGAAAAATTTTATAAAAATTCAGCACCGTGAGGACTTTGTATGTTCAATAAAATATAACTTTTAATTTATTAATCAATGTCCATAAAAAAGTGGATAGAAAAACACGAGATACAAAAATAAGAAAAACTTACAGAGACATCAGCGCGGCAGGTGCAATCGTGTGGTGCACCAGAGCTGAAATAAGCCCACGCGTTTCGAGGCGTACGTCTATAACTCATGGAAAGAAGGGGCAAAAATGAGAAGGAAGGGGTTAATAAATCTCCCCTATGGGCTGTTATGCGGCCTATACAAGCACAGGACACAACCTGTGTTAGTGTCACAGTCTGTCCGTGTCTGTCTGGATCCCGTTATATAAAGTTTTGTGATACAAGAATAATCTTTAGCGACGTCACAAATACGCTTTTCTATTTCGGACTCATGTCGGCTTCCGTAGAAACTGGATCCGGTTCCTTGTAAACAACGTAGAGCGTAGGTGTGAGGCAGGCATGCCGCCCGTCCACCGCTCCCGCAGCCGGAGCCCGGTCCATGCGCGGAAACGGCATCATAGCAGCAGCAGCAGCTCCAGTAGTAGTGACAGGTCCCCGGAGAAGAAGACCCGGAGATCCAGGTCCAGGGATCGGGGTGTCAGTAATGGCCACCGCCGCAGCCGCTCCAGAGAACGCGCCTCGTCCAGCCGAGCATACCACAGCAAACAGTGGGGGGATTACTATGAGAAGGGGAAGGAGGAGATCATGAGACAGAGGCAGGAAGCCTTCATAGCCAGGTGAGGAGGGGGCAAAAAATTCCTGGTAATGGTACGACCTGTATCTGTGTGTGTGTGTGTGTGTGTGTACATGTACCATTCTATGTAGATTGTGAGGTGTACATAGGTTGTGGCCCCCGGCGATGCCCAGTGTGTACGGGCTGTGGCCCCTGGTGATGCCCAGTGTGTACGAACTGTGGCCCCCGGTGATGCCCAGTGTGTACGGGCTGTGGCCCCTGGTGATGCCCAGTGTGTACGGGCTGTGGCCCCTGGTGATGCTCAGTGTGTACGAACTGTGGCCCCCGGTGATACCCAGTGTGTACGAACTGTGGCCCCTGGTGATGCCCAGTGTGTACGGGCTGTGGCCCCTGGTGATGCCCAGTGTGTACGGGCTGTGGCCCCTGGTGATGCCCAGTGTGTACGGGCTGTGGCCCCTGGTGATGCCCAGTGTGTACGGGCTGTGGCCCCTGGTGATGCCCAGTGTGTACGGGCTGTGGCCCCTGGTGATGCCCAGTGTGTACGGGCTGTGGCCCCTGGTGATGCCCAGTGTGTACGGGCTGTGGCCCCTGGTGATGCCCAGTGTGTACGAACTGTGGCCCCCGGTGATGCCCAGTGTGTACGGGCTGTGGCCCCTGGTGATGCCCAGTGTGTACGAACTGTGGCCCCTGGTGATGCCCAGTGTGTACGGGCTGTGGCCCCTGGTGATGCCCAGTGTGTACGAACTGTGGCCCCCGGTGATGCCCAGTGTGTACGGGCTGTGGCCCCCGGTGATGCCCAGTGTGTACGAACTGTGGCCCCCGGTGATACCCAGTGTGTACGGGCTGTGGCCCCTGGTGATGCCCAGTGTGTACGGGCTGTGGCCCCTGGTGATGCCCAGTGTGTACGGGCTGTGGCCCCCGGTGATGCTCAGTGTGTACGAACTGTGGCCCCCGGTGATGCTCAGTGTGTACGAACTGTGGCCCCCGGTGATGCCCAGTGTGTACGAACTGTGGCCCCTCGGAGATGGTGATGCCCAGTGTGTACGGGCTGTGGCCCCCCCCCTCCCCAGTGATGCCCAGTGTGTACGGGCTGTGGCCCCCCCCCCCCCCCCCAGTGATGCCCAGTGTGTACGGGCTGTGGCCCCTGGTGATGCCCAGTGTGTACGAACTGTGGCCCCCGGTGATGCCCAGTGTGTACGAACTGTGGCCCCCCAGAGATGGTGATGCCCATTGTGTGCGGGCTGTGGCCCCCTGGCGATGCCCAGTGTGTACGAACTGTGGCCCCCGGTGATGCCCAGTGTGTACGGGCTGTGATGCTCAGTTTGTACGAACTGTGGCCCCTGGTGATGCCCAGTGTGTGCGGGCTGTGGCCCCCGGTGATGCCCAGTGTGTACGAACTGTGGCCCCCGGTGATGCCCAGTGTGTGCGGGCTGTGGCCCCTGGTGATGCTCAGTGTGTATGGGCTGTGGCCCCTGGTGACATGGCCTCAACTGTAGGACTGTATTGCATTGCATTGATGCGCCCCATAAATCGTGGCAAGTGATTTATGAAGAGGCTACTGACTTCCCTGCACCAGATTGGACGTTTACGCCACTGAACAGCCAGGTAGATTTCCATTGTAATTCATGCCAAAAAATTGGTGTGTGGTCTAATAAAAATGTCGGCCAAGGCACCTGCGCTCTGCTCGTGTTCACCTAATATGGCGAGTGATGTGCAGAATTGGAGTTATGACACACACAGTTGGTGCGGGAATGGTCTGTGCACCAGTTCTTGGTATAGAGGGATTGATAAATTCCTCCCTTTGAGGTTACCGTCTTCTTTGGCATTGCTAGGACAGTTAAAGTACCCGGATTACTCCAAGATATAGACAGGCTCCTGGATTATAAATTTCACATTACTTTATTTTTTGTTTTGCACAGGCGTCTCAATGAAAGAGAGAGGATTGGAGAATTAGGAGCTCCAGAAGTTTGGGGTTTTTCACCAAAAGTTCCAGAACCAGAGTAAGTTCTTATACCTGTAGTGCAAATACTCCTTTAAAAATAGATATTACCTAATATATCTAAGGACCGGTTCACATCTGAGTTCGGAGAGTGTCACCCCTCCCCCCGAATGGAAACCTATATGTATAAAAAAGCGATTACCTGGCAAACCCACGGACCCCATAGACTATAATGGGGTCCATGTGGTTTCTGGAGAGATTTCCCATAGCAGTAACTGAAGCGGTGACGCTACATGTCTTAGACTCTTGTAGCATGTGATGCGTCTAAGCCATAACTAGTTACCATGGTCATACCCCTAATATGCTGGAGGTAATGATTTGGGTTTGGACCAAAAAAATTCACATTTTGTTTTTCTTCTGTTGCAGCTCTGATGAGCACACGCCTGTAGAAGAGGAAGAAAAATGTAAAAAATCCAGCAGTTCCGATTCCTCAGAAGGTAAGTAATCCTCACCAGCGCCCTAAAGCTCCAAGTGTTCTGTGTAGGTTGAGATAAATTTCTCATTTCTGTCTCTATTTATTCTATTTCAATGTCACTTTATAGAAGAGAAGAAGAAAAAAAAGAAAAAGAAAAGAAAGAAGAAGTCTTCCAAAAAAAAACATAGAAAACACTCGGAAGACAGCGAAGACAGTTCGGAAGAGTCAGAAAGCAGTGGTAAGTATCGCTGTTCCTATCGGGATGATTGATATGATGTTGGAGTTATTACAACTTTGATTGCACAATGAAACCTGTAAATATACATCTAGATTTATCACGCCAGGGCTATTAGATCCTGATTTTATTCTTATTCCATAGTACAGGGATAAGGAACCTTCGGCTCTCCAGCTGCTGGGAAACTACAACTCCCAGCATGCTCCAGTCACTTCCATGGGAGTTCCAAGAACAGCAGAGCGAGTATGCATGCTGGGAGTTGTAGTTTTGCAACAGCTGGAGAGTCGTACGTTCCCTACCCCTGCCATAGTAGATAAATGCAGGGCACTCTAAGATCAATGATGGACCGAACCAAACACTTTAGTGTAGACAAGGTAAAGTTTTTCTGCCAATCACAATGCAACTCACAGTAACAGTACAGGCGCAGCCCAGTCATGAATCTTCCGAATTGATGTTCCCCGACCTCTTTAAACTGATACTATGGATGTAGTGAATAGGGTGCTAGCCAAGTATGCCCAGTCTCTTCATTCAATATGGGCGTTCTGAACACGGCCAAGCAACAGCGGCTGCACAAATTGGAGCAAAGGTTAAGAGACCCCCATTCCAGAAATCAATAGGAAACCACTTGTTTAAAATATCCTGTATATGTCATAAATGTCTGGGATGAGAATACCCCTTTACGTTACGTATTTTTATAAGTGAAGTTAAATTGGTAACAGACGTAAAATGTGCCAGAAATCCTTGTAATGCAGATTGCAGATTTTTAGTTTAAAAAGATCAAGTAACAAACACATAAAAAATGTGTGTGTGTGTGTGTGTGTATATATATATATATATATATATATATATATATATATATATATATATATATATATGTTTATTTACTTACATTTTTTTGCTATATATTTTTCTAAAATTTTACATGCATTTTTTCCCCCTCCAAGATGAAGATGAAAAAAAGAAGTCAAAGAAAAAGAAGAAGAAACACAAAAAGTAATTTTTATGTTGAGATTCCGTGAATGATTGCAACATACCGTATATACTCGAGTATAAGCCGACTGTTTCAGCACATTTTTTCATGCTCTCCTCGGCTTATACACGAGTCCGGGTCCACAGAGCACAGAAAACTGGAAGGTCCTTTAGTGCTACTGCTCTGTGATTGGCTTGTCATGAGGGCACGTGACTGTGATGTCATCAATGATCCTGTAGCCACTGTTATGTAACATCTGCAGATAAGGTGGAGTCTAAATCCTAGTAGCTCCGCCCACACCAGAGTCCGATTACATGGTCATGATGTCATCGGAGGTCCTTTAGCACACTAGGATTTAGCATCTCCCTTGCAGGTGAGTGGCCTGGATTCATTGTGTCTTATGGAAGATGTCTGCTGTATGGAGGAGGAGGCTGCAGTAACGTGACACACAGGGACCTTCCTCTAGTTACTCTGCCTAGTAATGTCAGGTATTTGGGGTTGTTCACTTAGTTTCAGTAACTCCATGGGCCTCACATTAATAACAGTTACCCCATCATGTCCCTCCTATTAACCCCTGTGTGCCCCATATAAGGGTTACTAATAGGTGAGACACATGAGGGGACTAATGAAGGACCTTAATGATGAAGATGCCTAATTATTACCCCCATATATCAGTAACTCTTATGGGAGGCACACAGGGGGATAATGTGAGGGACATGATGGGGTTAACTGCTATTACTATGATCCCCATGGAGTTACTGAGCTGCAATGCACATGACCAGACGTATTATCTGCAATGGTGGATTCCCCCCCTCGGCTTATACTCGAATCAATAAGTTTTCCCAGTTTTTTTGTGGTAAAATTAGGGGTCTCGGCTTATATTCAGGTTGGCTTATACTGGAGTATATAGGGTATGTCCATCGTGATTGTGTTACGGTTATGTTAAAGCAGTTTGCAGCACGCTGGGACCCCCCGCTGATCACATAGAGGGTTTACTTTGTCCCTTTTTCCCTGCAGACAAATATACTGTACATGAATAGTCACACTCTATTGTGGTTTCCTGGACATACAAAGAGTAAGACGGATCTGTATTGGTTCCCCACACTTTGTGGCATATCAGGATCATAATTGTAATCCCAATGAACCCTCAGACAACCACAATATATGTTATCTAGATGCCGACGCCTCACTAATTGCAGAATGAGATGACATTTCACCTTCTCCCTGGCTTCACTCCTTCTGGTTAGTCCATCTGCAATGCACATTACTGTACACAAGTGATTGCATCTATTTACATACCACATGAAGGTAGGAACACAATGGATACCTCATATGTGATAGCAATGATGTAGGTAGAGCATAATGCATGCACTGTTCGTGTTATACACAGGAGAGTGTACTGATTGTAGGGGAATAAATCTGGTTAAACTAGTTACATTCAATTCCAGAAGGAAAACAAGAAGATAATTTGCATTTTCCACCTTTTAATTCTTATAATAAAGCTCTGGTATAGTAAGGTTCTGGTATAATAAAGCTCTGGCTTTGACGCCTCTTTCTGATGAGGTTCAGAGTTCAACTTCTGGCAGGTGACTATGCAGTTGTTACCCCCTCCACATATATTTGGGATCCTGCATGGGGAATCGTAAGTATCTGAAGCTCCCATCCTCAATACCTGCACAGGACGTCTGGTCTCCTTGTTATCTCCATAAGCTCCATTATCTGGATCTTTCCATGTATTTGCCCATGAGAGGACTGTTCAGTTACCTCAATGGAGATTGTTTCACCTTCAGGCGGCTTGTAATGTCTTAATATTTTCACAGAAAGAAATCAAAAAAGAAGAGAAGCAAAAAAACTAGAAAAGAGTCCAGTGATTCAAGTAGTGAGGAATCCGATGACCAAACGCAGGAAGAAAACGCATGGGTAGAGAGAACAAGTAGGTGTTCGGATTTTGAACCCCGACTTTTTATAGCGCTGGTTTGTAGATAAAGGGATTCTAGCATTAAAAACTTTTTTTTTTTTTTTTTTTGTAGATAAGACGTCGGTATAGCCTTTAGTAAGTCTATTTGTCTCTTACCTTTAGATGTGATCTCCGCCGCGCCGTTCCTTAGAAATACCGTTTTTTACCGGTATGCAAATTAGTTCTCTAGCAGTGATGGGGGCGGGCCCTAGCGCTGAAAATGCGATGAGGGCGTCTCCACTGCTGCTTGAGAATATGATCCTGCGACGCCTCTATCTTCTGCTGGATCCTCCCCTTCTTTCTTCAGTGTCACCTCCGACGCTTGCGCAGTTGGCGCCACAGTTCCGACGCCGCAATTGCGCGCATGCGCAGTTGGCCCTACTAGTATCTCACTGGTAGAGCCAACAGCGCAGGCGTCGGAGGTGATGCTGAAGAAAGAAGGGGAGGATCCAGCAGAAGATAGAGGCGTCGCTGGAACCTGTTTTCGAGCAGCAGTGGAGATGCCCCCATCGCTGCGAGAGAACTAATTTGCATACCGGTAAAAAACGGTATTTCTAAGGAACGGCGCAGCGGAGATCACATCTTAAGGTAAGAGACTAATGGATTTTCTAAAGGCTATTCCGACGTCTTATCTACAAAAAAAAGTTTTAATGGTAGAATCCCTTTAATACTCTCCCTCCCTCTGCTCACAGTTCTCGTCTATAGACTAGTATAGGCGCTGCTGTGAAGAAGGACGTTCCTGACTGATTGTCTGGAACGCCCTTCTGACGGTGAAGAGCTACGGTACCGAGACCGCTAGCGCTTTACCCGGGGCACAGATTGGGAAAGACGACAGTGCGCTGAATTCAGCCGTATATAGAACCGCATGTGCCCCAAAGCATGAAAGGTCCTCTTTAAATGAATAGTACAATGTCTTAATGTATTTCCCCACAGAGGCTAATTTTGAAGATGTGGATTTCGTTGGTCCCGAAGCTCCAATAACACATTTGTCCCAGGACGATAAGCCATTAAAGTAAGCACTGCATCCATTTATAATGTAATTGGAATCTTTCCTGTTAGGCTTACAGAGTGATTTTGTCACTTTCTTATACAAATCTTTCAATATGTACATGTAGAAGGTTCGGGATCTTTTGATCAGATGTACACAAGTATAAAGATCACTCTATTACGTTACATATTGTAGATGATCTTTTCATAAATGAAGCACATACGATAATCGGATTCTTCCTACAGCTCTCTTGTCAGTAGAGTCCACAACACATGTGTCCGCATACACTGATATAACTGCTCATACGCTTAAAGGGCTTGTGTAGGCCGTCAAACACACATGGCTGCTTTATTCTTCTTAAAACAGTGGCATCATGTCATTTGGTCACATGGTCACGCTACATCTGTCTCATTCATTTTCATGGGAGGTAGATGTGGCATTGTCATGTAACCAATGGACACAATGTCACTTCCTAAGAAGAAAGCAGTCAAGTTTCTGAGGTCCTGCACAATCCCTTTAAGATAATTGACGGCAGCGCCCACCGATCAGCTAATGTTTATGGAGGTTTTTTGTCTCTCCTCCAACATCATATATTTACTTCCACTGCATTATTTGCAGTGAAGGGGGCAAAGTGTTTACACAATCCCTTCAAATAGCTGATCAGCAGAGATTCCCAATGACAGACCATTGCTGATCAGATACAAGGACAGACTCCATCTATGGAAACTAAATGTAACTAGTCCTCACATGTAGAGATGAGCGAATACTATTCAAAACCGCCGTTTCGAATAGCACGCTCCCATAGGAATGAATGGATGCAGCTGGCGCCGGCCGCTTAACCCCCTGTGCGCCGGCTGCATCCATTCATTCCTATGGGAGCGTTTCAAATAGTATTCACTCATCTCTACTCACATGTATTATGGTCTGCCATCTTTTAATATTTTCCATTGTGTTTTCCAGTTACGGGCATGCTTTGCTACCAGGTGAAGGCGCAGCTATGGCAGAATATGTAAAGGCCGGTAAACGTATCCCAAGGAGAGGTGAAATCGGTCTAACAAGTGATGAAATTGCCTCATTTGAGAAGTCTGGCTATGTTATGAGTGGAAGCAGGTATGTATTCATAGTATTCCTGGAGGGTTCGGGGGTCTTATCTGTTTTTAGTGCATCTATATTCCCCTGCATCTGCATCTACTTTCAACACTTGTGTGTATGATCGGTGCAGGGACCGGTGCAGGATCATTTTAAAGCTAATTTGCCATCTCTTTTTAAGGCATCGCCGTATGGAGGCCGTCCGTCTGCGTAAGGAGAACCAGATTTATAGTGCAGATGAGAAGAGGGCCCTGGCGTCTTTCAACCAAGAGGAGAGACGCAAGAGAGAAAACAAGATCTTGTCGAGTTTCAGGGAGATGGTTTACAGAAAAACCAAGGGAAAGGAGGACAAATGACAAAGTCCACGTGGGCATTTTTCAATTTGTCGATTTCCATGATTGTCAGAGAAACCCATTGGAGGTTTTCATTTCTTTTACAATAGGAGTTTCTCCTATGTTTGGATGCCTGTATATACCTGGACACTTTACTGTCAGATTATGGGAGCATCTCTATATAATGATTTTACATAACTTATTAAAAACTGCATCCTATTTCATCAACCAATGACGCCTTTTCTTATTGTATTAGATGGGAACCTGCAGCAATTTGGTTTCATGGAACAAGTTTTATTCATTATTTGCCCCACCATAGACAGCAATGCTATCTACTTAGGTCAGGATGGGTCATACTTTCATGTATAAACTGGTTGTTGCAGATTTTTTTTTTTTGTGCAAATCTTGCATTGCAACAAAGTACACTACGGTGAATGTGCATAAGCTTTACTGATCCTCATTCACAGACTTTGGATAACATAGCATATCCGTCTGGTTACTCGTATGTCACGGTTGGGTTGCCCACTGACTTCAATGGGGAAAACACACAGTGTTTCAGTTGTATGTATATAAAAAAACAAAAAATGCAACAGTACTTGTATGCAGCAGTAAGCGCATAATCCTCTGAACGGAGAATGTCTGGAAGAGGAGAATTCTTATCTCAGCTGGTGTTTTTTTTTCACTGTATTAGGATCCATTCACACATGGTGTATACACTGCGAGTCTTCTGCCAAGGATTGCATGGATAAAATCTGCAGGATCAAAGTCACCGCTGACCACACACTGCAAAGAATATCCGCAGCATAAACTGGCAATTTATCTTGCCAGAATTCACTGCAGATTTCACATCTTGCAATGAAAATGATAAATGTGCAGAAAACCTTTAGCGCTTATGCTATCAATTCTGCATCAGATTGTTGCAATGTGTCGTTTTTGCTGCTGCAAAGTTCATAGAGTTTCTGTTGTAGAAAATCTATGGCGATTTACAAGAACGCTTGATTTTTATTTATTTTTCTCTGCAATGTGTGGCTGGGATCACCCAGAGTCCGATGCAGTTTGCAGGGCATGTAAAACGCTGCATTTTTGCAATATGGGGCCCCCGACCTTAATGACAAATCCCTTATACAATGATGGTGTCCTGAAATAATAGGAAAAGTTTCCAGGGATTCTTACAAATCTGTGACAAAGCACAGCCTTATTTAAAGGGGTTGTCTTGTGAATAATTATGATGACATTTTTCTATTAAACTGAGCAAAACATAATAATTTAGTATTTGAACTGATTTTTTAAAAAATAAATCTGTTCCTATATTACAATTATGGTCACCCTTGTTCTTTGCACTTGGCACAGCCATCTAATGCAGGGATAGGGAACCTTTCGGCTCGCCAGCTGCTGTGAAACTACAACTCCCAGCATGCTCCATTCACTTCCATGGGAGTTCCAAGAACAGCAGAGCCAGTATGCATGCTGGGAGTTGTAGTTTTGCAACAGCTGGAGAGCCGTACGTTCCCTACCCCTGATCTAATGTGTCCACTGTTAGGAGGTTCTAGCACTGTCTGGTCGGTGCAATAGCAGGAATTACCACCTGTGTACGGGAAGATCCTGGACGGAGCTACTGAGCATGTGTGACCGCCATCACTGGACACAATGGGTGGCCGTTCTGAAAGGGAATCGAGAACACCAGGAGGCCCTACAACCCGGGCAGAACTGTCTAAATTGCAAATAAGTTACCAATTCCGGCTTCAAAATAAAATGAGTTTTAATCATAATATACAATGAATTAGATACACGGTTTATGTATTGACTTTCGTGGCAATTCCGTCCCAGGATTTTTAATGAGTTAGAGCAGCGTTACTGCATCGGTCTGACCATGGCTGTCAGCAATTTATGTCAAAGTTGGTGGTTTCGCCCTGGCCATAACAAGCATGTAAGAGCAATAACCAGACGCAGGAGTGTTTTTGTTAGGCTCCAGTTCACGTGTGCGTTCGGAAATTCTGTCTTCCTCTCCGCATGAAAAAATGTGGAGAGAAAAGCGTTGCAAGCAGCACTTTTCTCTCTGCATCTTTTGCACGGAAACCATACGTACCTCATTATAGTCTATGGTAGTGATGGCGAACCTTTTAGAGGCCGAGTGCTCAAACTGCAACCCAAAACCCACTAAATTATCACAAAGTGCTAACACAGCAACTTAACCTGAATAATGTGCGGATCCACAAGTGCAGACAATTACAGACCTGCAAAATATGGTCATACGACTGGGGCTTTATAGAGCTTTCTGCTGCACTGTGACCCCCACACAGTCCAATCTGCTCCACAGCAGTCCCCACACAGTATAATCTGCTGCACAGTGGCCCCCACACAGTATAATCTGCTGCACAGTGATCCCCACACAGTACAATCTGCTGCACAGTGATCCCCACACAGTATAATCTGCTGCACAGTGGCCCCCACACAGTACAATCTGCTGCACAGTGGCCCCCACACAGTATAATCTGCTGCACAGTGGCCCCCACACAGTATAATCTGCTGCACAGTGGCCCCCACACAGTATAATCTGCTGCACAGTGGCCCCCACACAGTATAATCTGCTGCACAGTGATCCCCACACAGTATAATCTGCTGCACAGTGGCCCCCACACAGTACAATCTGCTGCACAGTGGTCCCCACACAGTATAATCTGCTGCACAGTGGCCCCCACACAGTATAATCTGCTGCACAGTGGCCCCCACACAGTATAATCTGCTGCACAGTGGCCCCCACACAGTACAGTTTGCTCCATGGTGGCCCCCACACAGTATAATGTGTTCCATGGATGGGTGCTCAAAGAGTGGGCTCTGAGTACCATATCTGGCACCCGTGCCATAAGTTCGCCATCACGGGTCTATGAGGTCAGTGGGTTTCCTAAGGTATCCATTTTTTTTACGTGAATTAGGTTTCCATTCAGGGGCTCCCCCAAATAGAAACCCAAATGCAGAAGTGAACCAGGCCTTAGAGACAAAATAAATATTTTACGGCTATACAACCACATTAATGGTTTCCCTGACAGTCTTTCTTTCCTGTGACTTAACCCTTTCTTTATACACATCTCACCCACATTGTACGGTTTAGCAGGACGATCTTTACTGAGGGCGGTGCAATCAATTAAAATGTAATGCTGTTAATCATTATCAACTTGCTTTCGATGATGTCCTTCAGCCATTTCTCTCTGAATCTTGTCTGGCCAGGCCTGTAAAAAATATAGCAAAACGTAGAAATAAAACACCCGAGCAGACGGGCCCTCTCCGTACCCATGTGACAAATATATAGCTAGATCACCGGATGATCAGACTCGTACTGTAAACTGACTCTTACCTGTGAACAAGTCTGTTGGATTCAAACACATAGAAAACGTCTACGGGTAAAGTCTGGAAAACAAAGGAAAGTCACATAGTCAAGAATAGAAGAAATGACTGGCCACCTTGGAATCTTGTTTGATAGTCAAACATGTCTATTGTTCTGAAATGCATTATATGGCGTCCTCCAATCAAAACAATTATCACATTTTTGTGATGAAAACCGGCAGAACTATGAATGCAGCTCTGGGACACTCAGGGTCAGTGTTGCACTATATACCCATTGTGACCCCCACACAGTACAATCTGCTCCACAGTGGTCCCCACACAATATAATCTGCTGCACAATGGTCCCCACACAGTACAATCTGCTCCACAGTGGTCCCCGCACAATATAATCTGCTGCACAGTGATCCCCACACAGTACAGTTTGCTCCACGGTGGCCCACACAGTACAGTTTGCTCCACGGTGGCCCCCACACAGTATAATCCGCTGCACAGTGGCCCACACAGTAGTTTTATAGAGCTTTTTTATGGAGTTATGCTAAACGGAATGCAGAACTATGAATGCAGCTCTGGGACACTCGGTCAGTGTTGCACTATATGAGTTGTTCACCTCCATCATGCCCATAACCTTGTGATGTATTAGTGAATATCTTGCTATTGGGAATGTTTTAAGACGTTGGTGGAGCCAGTACAAAGGATTCATAAGCGCGCCCTCACCATCGCTGCTACCTAGACATGTCTGACCCGTTCTAGTTATAATGCCCCTTCAGTGGCTGCCACATAATATAATGTCTCCTTCATGGGGCCCCATACAATATAATACCCTTTAGAGGCCCACATACCATATACTATAATGGCCCATCCCACATTGACCTGCCCCCTCCCGTGTTCACTCAGACATTAACCTGTCCCCTCCTGGGTCCACTCAAATGGCCTCCATAGACATTTCATATTATAATGTCCCCTTCCAGTTTCCCCCACAGTTCCATCGCCCTCTCTAGTTGCTCCCACAGTTACTTGCCCCCCTGTATATATCGTCCCCCTACAACTCATCTGCAAGGACAGGATGCATTGGAGTTGGGACTGCCCGGACCCACTGCCTGAGAAAGCACTCCAAATGTAGGGCTATCCTGCTGCTCCAAGGGGGCCCAGGGGAGTGCACCTATTGTTAAAGCAGCCCTTAGCCCTTTCATCTTTCTATGCTCACCGTTGATTTAGTCATAGACTGATACTTACTGGGGGTTTAATTTTGGAGACCTTTATGGTAAAGTAGACGCAGGCCGTTGCCCTGGGAATTGGTTTCCTGCAGGTCGGGATACTCCATCTCATCCTATAATGGAAGAGTTTATTGAACTCTATCTCCTCTTCTCTTAGGAAATCTGTACAGTAGAGCCAGCTCTCGTGGAATTCCCATGTCTGGTCGCAACAAATGAGATAGTTAGGTATTAATCACAAGGTATAACAAGCTTATATAATATAGTTATATACTCCTGGATCAGGATAGGGGTATACACCGCTGCCATATGCCTCTGATGGTACCCTGTCCAACAAAAGGATCAGATGCTGAGATACAATAGAGTCAGGGGTCCCCATCATATAAGAAAGTTGGTCAATCCCACCCCGGTCAACTAAATTCAGACATCTTTAATGTGTATCGGGGCTTTAAGAATACAAAGAAGTGGAAACTGCGCAAATGTCACCAGTATTTAGGAAAGGGATAATGGAATAAATATCACCAGTCTGTCCGCCTTTGTGTATCATAAACTAGATTTTGCAAATTTCATACAATAGGTGCAATTTTGCAAACAGTTGACCCTTTTTGTAAGTAAACCTTTACATAGTGAATATAACTTATTCTATATCGTCTCGTCTTACCGAAACATATTCTTCAATTTGCTTCTTGCCCAACTCCACCGTGAAGTCCTGACCGGAGAGCCAAGCAATGTTCTTCACTTCATTATCAGTCTCTGAAACAAGATGTTACAATGTATATGTGTATTACTATAGGGAGCCATAGGTGTGAGATGAGGGGCTTCATCGTACCTTTCCCGGATTGTTCGTCTTGCGCGGGTTGCAGGCCTCTCAGACTATCCTGGGCGTTTCTCATGGCGGTCTCTACCAGTTCACAAGCCTTGTCTTTAAGCGCTGCGAGGTACGTCTCCTCCGAATCCATGTTACCCTGTTATAAGACAAGACACGGGATATCTATAGGTCCGCTATAAACGGTAATACTGGAATTACTTATGGAATCCAAACTTATTGCTATCAGGGTAGGTCGGTGCAAAGGACAGACTAGTTGCCAATTATCCCAAATTTGCTGGTACTCCCGAATTATCAGAATTTCCAGTCCTGACTCATTCCTGAAGATTTGGTCCCCGTGGCTCAAGGCAAATCATTGATATCAGGGACCGTATGGTCAGTAATACAAGGGAGTCACCAACGAAGTTCCCTGCACAAGTCCTTGGTTTTCAACGGCTGATTTGATGGTACAGCCCACTTGTGATGTCATACCAGCTCACATGACTTAAATACTTTGGTGTAGTGATGTCACAGCAGCCTACCTGACTATAAACTTACAGCAGTAGTGATGTCACTGCAGCCTATATTCCTTGACTGAAGCATCCTACATTTGTGATGTCACAGTAGTGAGCGACTTCCACCAATGATGTTCATGGTCCAAGGTCATCAGTATGATAATAGCCCCTTAACCAAACCTCTGCATTGTCCTGCTATCATTGGGAATCCAGGGTTGCCGATTGTCTTCTGAGATGGACATGGACTAAGTGGCCCAGGGGTCCAGTGTCGATCCCCTTCTGATCAGAGGATAGGGCATTAAAAAATCAGCCTGGACAACCCTTTTAATGGTCTTATAGCGAATAGTCAATGACTAGTTCTAACTTTCAGCTTTCACAATAATATTAGCCATTTGTGTATTGATACATGTTCATTCTATAGGTTATTGTTGGCGTTGTTGTCAGATCAATGGATACAATAAATATCCATGTATTATAGAAACAACTAATTTCCCAATTCGCTTCCAGTCGTGATCAGTTTTCAGTTTTACGTCATCACCTTTCACAAGTCATATTTTGTTTTTACATACAAAGCTACTGTATCGTGTTTGTCTTTAATGTCTTCCCTCGTGAAACGCTATTTCCAAGAAACTCTGTAACATGTGAATACGTGGATTCCGATTTCCCATATCCCGATTGTTACAGTACGTCATCCTTTGTTTGCGCCAGGTTGGTTGCTTGCTCTAGATTGTATAGAACCCTATAGGTGTATGGATATAATATATCAATATATATCAATTAATATATCTATTTCCGTTTGTCTTGTGGCAGCGCAGATATAGAACATGGTCATGTCGTATCAGCTTCAGGATGCAATACAGATGTAGCAGAGGTGAATTTGTCCTCATGCATAAGGGATTATAAAGCCACAGATGGCGTACGGGAATATCACACGTAGAATGATGATCTCAGCTCCGTCACATTCCTATTGTGCTGCACAGATACAATGCAAGAACCGACGCACAACCTGCCATAAAATGATCACCTACCAGATCCTGGTCCTGGCTTGCAGCGAGTAGTGTGACGGGGCATATGTCACAGCTTGTATTCAGTCGCACAATACAGTGTTTGAACACAGATGTATCTATGGAGACCTGTGCACCAACCAATGCCGGGCAGACTGCAGAGCCTCCAATACCTAGAGCGGTCAGTCATAGGGGCTTGGTCTGCAGCATGCTGACATCATGGTGGATCCTCCTCATACAAGTCAATGCATCTTATTACAAGGAGCCGATCAGGGATTTGTCACCATATTCCTGGAGCTTTTCTAGGAATTTGGCTTTTACAACATTGCAACAGGCAGAAGAATGTCTGAGATATACAGCAAAAGAAGAGACAGCGATTATATAGGGTAGAGAGTGTTTAAATATTGCTGAAAATAATAAACAATAATAGACCAGACGACCTCTGACCTGATGGGGTTGTGACTAGCGTTCACAAGCACGTCTACGAGTTTATCGGCAGGTGGAGGGAGCGACACGTCTCATGGACACCGATCAGAACAACCGGGAAGAAACAGCGTTCAATGACACAACGGACGGCGCTCACAGGTCGCAATAAGTTTATTAGATAAAACGGGTGCACAACGCAAAAAGAATCGCCGCGTTTCGGACTCACACGCCCTTGAAACAAATATTCAAATTCATGTTCAAAAAATCACAAAGGATCACGTAGACCCAAATAAATACATATCATTATACTTTATATATCTATTAGTAACTTCTAATGCTTGCACATGTTTATAGTCATTGTTTATGTCTTGTTTATTATTGATGTATTTATATATCTAATATTCTGTAATGGCGTCATCACTCGTAGACGTCTCCCGGCCCCCCCTGCTCTGCAGTACATGTGACTGATCACTCTGAGCTAATGGATGCCATGAATAATAACATTTCACGGTACTTGGATCAGCTGAGAATTTCATCACTATAAAACTTTCCAGATCTCCAAGAAAATTAGCAATAGGTAAGTAAGACGCCTACAAGTAAGGTGCGGGAGATTTGCAGCAATTCCTGCAATTCCTTGACTTAATGTTGGATGGTTTTTGTTGCATTGCAGGAGAACGTACTACAGAATTGCTCCAGTTCAGCACCATATTTGCAATGTGTCTCCAGCTTAGAGCGTGAAGATCATGTGACAAGAACGCTATGACCGTCTATGATCAGTTATCATTTCTTCGCACCATTTGCACAATGTGTCTATCAGGCTTTAGTCAAAGTCATACTTGATTCTTTCAAAGGAAACTTGCCTCCTCCCCGCAGCTATAGGAGTGAAGAGTTGTAAGACATTAGGGCTAGTTCTTAGATCCGCAGGGGACTGGTCCAGGGGACTGGTCGGCCGTATGACAGTGACGGTATAACACATGCACATGATTTGGCATCTTCCACTCAAGCAACTAAGTCTCTTAAAGGGTCATCAGCCCGATCTCCAGTGCTAAGGTTGGCACTCCAGGAAGATTTACCTAGTTTCTTGGATTGTCATATTTGGCCATTTTCCTGCTTCTCGCACGTTCCCTTGTTGCCTATCTTGACTGGAGCCATTATTATGGTGAGATGATCAATGTTCACTTCACCCAGGGGGTCTAGAGTCTTGAGGGTCACGGTAGCCAACAGGTAATGTCGTCCTTCAGTTTTACACCCAACTTGGTTGACAATGACGGAGAGCCGACCAGAAATGAAATGGCGTTTCTTAGCATAGAAGTCATGGCATGTCGATGGTGAAGGTCTGACTGTTGTAAGCGCTGCCACTTCTCTGGGTGATGGAGCCGGAGCTCTCGTTCATCGTTGCTGCTTTTTCACACTTTGAGGAAGAGGAAAGTGAAGGGTAGAAAGACCCCGACTTATCAATAAGGACAGTCCAGCAGGTGAATCTGCCTTCAATAGCCTAATGTCAATGTGGGGAATCGAGGACCTGACAGTAAGGAGGAAATGGGGGGGGGAGATAGTGAGGGTCGAGTTGGGGAAAGAGGATCTACAGATCAAGAACACCCCACTTGTCTTAACCCACTTATGACGGAGGTTGAATGTTTTGAGTTCTAATAATGGAACTCTAGGCATAAATGGGATAAAATAAAAGCAAGAGCGAATATAGGGGAAGAGGGGACAGAAATCAAAAGTTTGGGGTCACAAAGAAAATCACTCACTCAGTTGTAATGCAGATGGTATGCCATTATATGGGAGCATTACTAACTAATGTCTATATCCAGACAGGGGAACAAAAACCGTCCAAATACAATAATAATAAATTTTATTTATATAGCGCCAACATATTCCGCAACGCTATACAAATACAAGGTTTAATATGGACAGAAACAGTATAAGGGTTCCTTTTTATTCAATATTTTGTAGTTGAGCACCACCCTTAGCTACTAAATCATATAGTTAAGGGATATATATGCTATCTAATAGACTGGAGAATGCAGATTTGGGGTGATAGTGAGCCCCCTTAGCCATTGGGCCTCTGCAGCTGACGAGTGGGCCCCCTTACCTACTGGGCCTCTGCAGCTAATGAGTGGGCCCCCTTACCCATTGGGCCTCTGCAGCTGATGAGTGGGCCCCCTTACCCATTGGGCCTCTGCAGCTGATGAGTGGGCCCCTGCAGCTGATGAGTGGGCCCCCTTACCTACTGGGGCTCTGCAGCTGATGAGTGGGCCCCCTTACCTACTGGGGCTCTGCAGCTAATGAGTGGGCCCCCTTACCTACTGGGCTCTGCAGCTAATGAGTGGGCCCCCTTACCTACTGGGGCTCTGCAGCTAATGAGTGGGCCCCCTTACCTACTGGGCTCTGCAGCTGATGAGTGGGCCCCCTTACCTACTGGGGCTCTGCAGCTAATGAGTGGGCCCCCTTACCTACTGGGCCTCTGCAGCTGATGAGTGGGCCCCCTTACCTACTGGGGCTCTGCAGCTAATGAGTGGGCCCCCTTACCTACTGGGCCTCTGCAGCTAATGAGTGGGCCCCCTTACCTACTGGGGCTCTGCAGCTAATGAGTGGGCCCCCTTACCTACTGGGCCTCTGCAGCTGATGAGTGGGCCCCCTTACCCATTGGGCCTCTGCAGCTGATGAGTGGGCCCCTGCAGCTGATGAGTGGGCCCCCTTACCTACTGGGGCTCTGCAGCTGATGAGTGGGCCCCCTTACCTACTGGGCCTCTGCAGCTAATGAGTGGGCCCCCTTACCTACTGGGCCGCTGCAGCTGATGAGTGGGCCCCCTTACCTACTTGGCCGCTGCAGCTGATGAGTGGGCCCCCTTACCTACTGGGCCGCTGCAGCTGATGAGTGGGCCCCCTTACCTACCCAGCCCTGATCAGCATATCTGGACTGTCTCTTACAATGTATTTCTTGTGTTCCGGACAATCTAGATCTACTTTAGTGACGGCCAACAAATCCCCATATCATTGATTTCACAGAATAGAATCATCTTATAGACCAAAGCCGACCCTGTTTTATAACTGCAACCAATTGGAAAATTGTGACTATTACAGACCAATCCATTGAAAGACTCAGTGCGGTGGCTCAGAATTGTATTTCCAAGCTCCCGGAGTCTGTAGACGGATTCTACTCTCATCCTAAGAGATGGCACAACTTAATCTTCCTTTACTGATCGTGCTGGTGACCTGTAATACAATATCATTCTCCTTTCCAACCGGTGCACCGATATCTGCCTGCCAGACAATGAAGCCCGGCCATGTGGGTGTCTATCCACAGCCAAAACCTGTACCCTATATGATGAAGATCAACTCTAGTGTCTTCCAAAGTGGGAAACCTATACAAGGTAAGAGCCCTAAACCATAACGCACTGTTTTACGTATGGATTTTTGTTATTAGCGGCTTTATTAAGGATGGTCCATTGTGATTTCTTTATTGGAGTGTTCTCTGTTTTTAGTGCAAATCCTGGGCCCTCCGTATAGAGGCGTCTTGCTGCAAACTCGGACATATTCCAAACCCACCCTGTATGGGACATGGCTGGAGCCTCCGAATAACACCAAGATATTGGCGGTAAAATGTTAAAAAATACTAAAAATGTAAACCCATGACCAACTCATAACCATAGTGTTAAATAAGGCGGAGTTCACAATGGTGCAGACTCATTTTTGTGCGTTTGTTGTATTGTGCTTTGGGAGGGTGAACTCCATCTTGGGGCGTGCACGCCACCCATCTGTCCAAGGCTAATTTTAGTTAGAGCAGAACACGGGTGAAGTGCAATCCTCTATTCCATCGAGGCCACAGCTCCAGAGGAAGGCGGCTGTCCATGCCGTGGTGTATACTAGGCATAATATGGCCGGTATACACTTACCCTTATAGGAGGTGAGTCATTGTAGTGTAGGGAGCCATCTATAAGAGGTCGCCTTGTCACTGGCTAATGGGCTCACACATACAGTTTGATAAAAGCGTAAAACCAATAACCAATATTTTTTTATATACAGTAGTCATTTGTTGCAAGTTAGAAGGTTACATAGTTGATGAGGTTGGATACATTTGTTGCAACTTTTTGTGTTTGCACATTTGCTTTTGACACATGGTACACGGTTTCGAGGAGTAAACCCAGCAGATGGCACGGAGTCAATGTGGTAACCTGGCAGAGATTAGGTTCAAAGTCAGATAAACAGGCAGAGATCAATGATAGGTGATCAGATCCACAGTAACAAAGAATGTCTTCATAGCAAATAGCAAGACAGGAACGTCATTGCTCAGACACCTTGTGATGGAAGGCGTCTTATATACCCAGCAGACTGTGGTGGGCGGGGAGGATGGAGAATGCCAAGACTGGGAAAGTGTGCAACACTATACTGGAAACCAGTGAGCAGTCTGTGCAATTCTGCTAGTGCAAGGAGCCCCGATAATGTTACCCATGTTAGAGCGATTCCTGTTGCATTGGCTTAGTGGCAGAGACCAGTAGTGTGCGGGAACAGTCGGCGTCATGTATCCAGTCTACTATATAGTTACGTAATTCTATACATCCCATATTACTAATGATAACTGGTATGTATACAATGAAAGTTAACCCCTTCTATTCTTTTCTTTGCAGTGTCCTGAAAATACGGTCGGATCTATTACACACTCTAACACCAATCTAAAGGACCAGACCACCACCTATATCTGGATGCCACCAAATTCAAGTTGTCCAAATGTTCTATTCTTCATGTAAGTAAAGAGCAACGGAGGAGAATATTAGGCTGTAACGCCTCTAGGATCTTCGTTTATTGAGTATTATCATTGATAGTTCGGTAATAGGTAGATAATTGTGACCCTTTCTGTGCGGGGCATCCAGGGGATCGGCCCAGTATTATTGGGGAACACACCCGGGTACTTCTAGGTCTTGACTATCTCAATGTCCGCCCAACAGCTATAAGTACTTGGGTGTGCTCGATGTAGACTGATCAGAAATAGTGACGCTTCTGTTCGCTCTCCATGTGGGATATGTTGGTGTCTGACAAATTGACCTCTTGTATTTTTACTTAGAGCCACGGTAGCGGAGTCCTTCAATGTCTACTGGCTTGGAGTCAGGTCTGCCATTATCTATAAAGGTACGTTTAATGAATTTATATAGGGGGGGACCCTCCTTAATAGTTGTAACTGCACAGAGACCATCAGTATGCTGATAAGTGAGGTGGATGCTGCAAGGAAACCTAAAGAAAACAGGGAGTGTGAGCATATTATTTGGCTTAGTGGACAGAATCAGAACTACAGGATTTTTTTTTTTTAGGTAGGTAACATCAAAGATGTCTTAAGAGCTCACGTAAAATTCTCTAAAAGCATAACAAAAAAAATCGGACAATTTTCTGGTAACTATTAAAGACGCTGCGAATGGCATCCTAAATCTAGGTTTATTAGAATTGCAGTTCCCTCTCGCCAAACGTAATTTCATAGGTTTTATTGCCATCATTTTATGCTGAAATCATATGAGTATATCAAAATACTGTATAATAAGTTTTTTTGTATCATTTATTTTTGAACAGATCCGACATCAACCTGCAGCAATGAAAATCCCGGACAAGCAGGCTTTGCGTTGCTCGGTAGTGCCATGGCCTGGCAGCCAGCCCTTTACCCCATTCTGTGCCTGCAGCTTCTACCCTTCTTCATCTATTGAGCAATGAATAGCGTATATGACATGATGGAAGAAGCTATTGCAGCAATTATACCAATAAAGTGACTGCAAAAAGTAGTTTTGTCATTGGCTATTTTGTACGATAGAATTACATTTACAATTATTTTGTAGCACATCAGTCTGTTGTATAGAAAGTTTCCATAAAGCTAATTTGTTTCTATAGAGCGGTAGCTGTACGTCATCTTTGCATGGGGACGGTCGCTTCACCATCCGTACAGGTCTTGGCTACAATATAACCATGTGACCAGTGGGCCATACACATTATAGCAGGGACACTGATAGCTTGGATACCCACATTATGGCTTCAGACCACGGTCAGAATCAGGGGTACGTACCCTTGTAGTGTGTGGATGGTTGTACAAGGGGTGCAATCACTTATAAACTCTCCCTTCTTCTTACTGTCACTTGCAGCTTTCATATATGGACCCAGAACCAAGAATTAAAACTTTTCCTATCACTCTCTAACTAGAATTGAGATGGTCAACCCTAGAGTCACCACAGTACGCAGGGTACTGTGCAAATGTTTTAGACAGGTGCGGGAGAAAAGTAAAGCTGTAACGTAAAAAGGCTTCCAAAAATACAAAGGTTACATTATGTTATTTGACAAAAACAAACAAATCCTTCCATTCTTTGCAGCATTTTTTTCTCTACGCCTGCCTAATATATTTGCACAGCACTGCACACACCACCACATTTACTATTACACAGGTGTTGCTCCTCACCTTTCGAGGATTACAAACAAGACACCAAGTCTAAGTGCACTGAAAGGTTTGCAAGATGGCGCCTAAAGAAGTGATGAAGACCCCAATGAATTCGTGTAAGAAGTGGAAATACTGGAAGAAGTTTATTTTATTTTGTACATAAACATTACTGAGGACAAACAATCGGGAAAGATCTTCATGGTGAACAAGTCGGCTTAATGGATGTTCTCCAAGCCCTAAAACAAACAGAAGAGAGTTTAACAGAATCATTTCACAAGATTTATAGCATGTAAGAATGTAACATGACAAAAGACAAGGGCCAAAACGGGAGGGAGAGGGCTTCCTGCATACATAGTTATACCTCATCTCCATAATGAACCTGTCTTGTATTCCATTCAGGGGGTCTCCATGCGGACTCAGATGTGAAGCAACCCTAAGCCGTTACCAGCTTTGACTTTAGTCCTGTTACAACATAACTTACTTTAGACTTGTAATAGAGCTGCTCCCCAGACACTCTCTTGTCTCTTTGTAATAGATACCACTGGTAGGGTAGCCGGGCAATCCTCTTCTCCTATACAAGAACACAAAGGGAGTCATAGCCAAAGAAATGTCATACATGTAGCTAGAATAGATTGGAAATACTTTTACTCCCCCCCAGTACAGAGATGAATGATGATTGGGAAAGGAACACAGCAGATATAATACAAACAATATAATAGATACAAGCTATTCTAAGGGACCGTCCACTTTCTGGCCAGAACTTTGACTTTCCACCACCCTTTAAGGATATATTCACACGTCTTATTTCCCTCAATGATTCCAACCTATTGTCCACATCATAATCAGCAATGGAAACCGCTGGCATTCTGCATGTTATTGTTCCCACTGGTGAGCGGTGCCTGACTTCATACACTACAGAATTTTCTGCATGCTTATTTAAACACAGAGGTGCAGGATAAAAATGGTGGGAAAGCACTCCAGACTGGGCGGCCACATGCTGGAGCTAATCCATAGGAACGTCTGTGACATTGAGAAGCCACCGCCGCCAGGTCTCAGATCTTTAAAAACGGTATATCCCAGCCGTCATGTGCCCTTAGAGAAGCGGTCACCACTACGGCCTGTGACTGGCTACCACAAATGGGATGTCAATGGCAACGTCAGCCAAGGAGCCTGTATACAGATGAAGGGAGTGGCCGCTGCTGGAAATGAAGGACCATGGAGATGAGTACTGGGCGGTTATGTTTGTATTCCCAATAAAAGCCCTATTAAACCGTACAAATATGAACTAGAGAACCACTTTACAGGAGATATGTGTGTGTGCACCCAGTGAATGAGGTTTCCCACATTCTGCCACATATACATCCGGTGTGGGTGAACCCTGTCAGCTCAGGATACTGCAGCAGATGCCACTACCCCTGGACCCAGGATTAAGAGGTTATACTTTAGCATGTGGTCACTTGGTAAGGGGGAGTTCGCACTTGCGCCGTGATTCTGATGAAATTCCAGTAAAAGCATCTTGGGGACGGCTTGTCGGAAGTCAGTTTAAAAACCAATTCATTGCAATGAGTTTTTAACGCAAACCACCGGTGTCCGTATGCAGCTCCAATGAATGCGTTTTTAAAGTGACTGCCAGTAAGCCATTCCCAAGCTGTCTTTCCTGGAATTTTGTCAAAATCACAGCTGCAGGGGACACGGTGGCTGAGTGGTTAGCACTGCAGCACTAGAGTCCTGGGTTCAAATCCTGCAAGGAACAACATATGCAAGGAGTTTGTATGTTCTCCCCATGTTTGTGTGGATTTCCTCCCATTCTACAAAGGCATACTGATAGGGAAAAATGTACATTGTGATTCCTATATCCTATATCCCTATATGGGGCTCACAATCTACAAAAAAATTAAATCACAGCTGCAGACAGTGGAGCAAGTGTGAACACCCCCTTACACAATCTCACAGACAGAGGCATAACTGGGCCCCAATGCAAAAGCTGCAATATATACAAACAATGCAAAAACTGCAATGGGTTCCCTACCAATTTTGCGGTATGTTTTATGGGACAGAGCCCAGTAGTCACTGCCACCTCTGCATCCCCTATGACTACTGTACTGCTCCCAGATGCCTATATGTATGTATGTATGTATGTATGTATGTGTATACATATATATATACACACGCACCTGCAATGCAATGCAATGTACGCTTTGCACTGCCATATTACACAGCAGAGCCCTGACACCCCGCCATAGCCCAGAGCTGCACTCACCTTGCCCCCGTTAGTCAGCCGGTGAGCGTATATGGTGGATATACCGGGGACCATAAGACAGACGGTCATAATAGCAAACCCGGGCAGGATTTCATACCACATGCTGCCTCTGATCCGGTCTCCCCGGTAAAGTCACACACAAGCCCCAGGAACAGCTCAGGGTCACAGGGCTAGACCAGCATGCACAGCGCGCTGCCAATGTCACGCAAGTCCGCCATCTTTACTACTGGCAAATCAACTAATCAAGAAGGAATTGTAAAGCAAGTCTAAGTGAAATTAGATTTTTTTTTTATTCTTTATCACTGTTCTGGATATGAAGTTAATATTAAAATAATATTTTGTGCGGTGGAATAAAATCGTTTGCCCTTATCAGCAATGGCGCCGACAGTCCCGGAGACATAAACCTCGCGAGAGTTGACATCTACCGAGAAAATTGGACGCACAGCAACAGATGACGTCAGCGCGCCGCCATGTTGTGAAGGGAAAAGTTCCTGCCATGACAGATAAACCTAGCCATAGAAACAAGTTAGCGTTACAGCTCTTTCTATGGCTTCATGCACATAACCCAGACACATATGATGAACCGCAGCCTACGCTCACTACCTGTGCTCACTAGGGACAACTGCGCTTCTCGTACAAAGAAAACCTGCGGTATGTGTTAGTCGTTGTCAGGTGATGCCCCACCCAAGATGGCGGCTGTTTTGTGCCGCTGGCAGTCACGTGACGTCACGTTGGTCCTATCACGGAGCGGGGCAGGGGATTGCTGAGGAGAAGTGAAGCGCTGGAGTCAGTTAGTTTTGGCCGTCAAGCGCTGGTATCCGCCTCCCTGAGGAAAGCCATGAAGGAAGACAAGGAAAACACCAAACCCAAGGAGAAGAAAGGGGAGCAGGGCGGGGCGGAGGATGGGGACAAACCCGAAAAGGTGAAGGAGAAGAAGGAAGTCCTGAGCAAGGTGAGGAGAGGAGGCCTGCCCTGCCCCCACACACATGGGAGCCCTGGGGGGGGGGACACCACCTCTATCACACTGACTGTAGTGGTCACCCAGAGCAAGCAATCACCGCCCATGTAATGGTATATGGGAAATGAAAGCTGTGCTGTGATTGGTCACCATGTGCAGCAGAGAAAGGGTTAACGTCATGGTTTGTGACGTCTCCCTCAGGGTTCCTCAACATTTAAAGGGGTTCTCCATAAAAACAAGATCATACATGGAAAGTAGTGGTGTGGACTGGACTGGATTCTAAACATTATTGTTTGTGCAATGAGAATTTCTGCAGTTTCCAATATAGTTTCCGTATCAATTCCTCACTAGATCTCTGCTCGCTGCCATTCATTGTTCTAGGGGATTAAATCAGTCCATGGTCATGTGATGGACACGCAGGTGTATGGCTTGTTACTGTCACAGCTCTGTATTCAGACTCTGTTACAAGCCGTGCACCTGTGTGTCCGTCACGTGACCCTGGCGCGTCCATCACGTGACCATTCTCATGGAGGTTACCAGCCGTGCACCTGTGTGTCCGTCACATGACCCTGGCGCGTCCATCACATGACCATTCGCATGGAGGTTACCAGCCGTGCACTTGTGTGTCCGTCACGTGACCCTGGCGCGTCCATCACGTGACCATTCACATGGAGGTTACCAGCTGTGAACCTGTGTGTCCATCATGTGGCCCCGGCGCATCCATCACGTGACCATTGGCATGGAGGTTACCAGCCGTGCACCTGTGTGTCCGTCACGTGACCCTGGCGTGTCCATCACATGACCATTCACATGGAGGTTACCAGCTGTGAACCTGTGTGTCCATCATGTGGCCCCGGCGCATCCATCACGTGACCATTGGCATGGAGGTTACCAGCTGTGCACCTGTGTGTCCGTCACATGACCATTGGCATGGAGGTTACCAGCTGTGCACCTGTGTGTCCGTCACGTGACCCTGGCGCGTCCATCACATGACCTTTTGCATGGAGGTTACCAGCCATGCACCTGTGTGTCCGTCACGTGACCCCGGCGCGTCCATCACGTGACCATTCTCATGGAGGTTACCAGCCGTGCACCTGTGTGTCCGTCACATGACCCTGGCGCGTCCATCACATGACCATTCGCATGGAGGTTACCAGCCGTGCACTTGTGTGTCCGTCACGTGACCCTGGCGCGTCCATCACGTGACCATTCACATGGAGGTTACCAGCTGTGAACCTGTGTGTCCATCATGTGGCCCCGGCGCATCCATCACGTGACCATTGGCATGGAGGTTACCAGCCGTGCACCTGTGTGTCCGTCACGTGACCCTGGCGTGTCCATCACATGACCATTCACATGGAGGTTACCAGCTGTGAACCTGTGTGTCCATCATGTGGCCCCGGCGCATCCATCACGTGACCATTGGCATGGAGGTTACCAGCTGTGCACCTGTGTGTCCGTCACATGACCATTGGCATGGAGGTTACCAGCTGTGCACCTGTGTGTCCGTCACGTGACCCTGGCGCGTCCATCACATGACCTTTTGCATGGAGGTTACCAGCCATGCACCTGTGTGTCCGTCACGTGACCCCGGCGCGTCCATCAGGAGACCACGCACTGATTTTTATCCACTGGAGGTAAACCGAATGAATGACAGCAAGCAGAGATCTAGGAAACAGAGAGGAATTGATACAGAAAATATATCGGAAAATTTTAACATTTCATTACACAAACAATAACATCTATTAAATCTGAACTCTCTGAATTCTCTGCTGTTCCCAGTCCGCAGTGATATGTCATTTGTGGTCAGGTGACCTCTACAGCCAATCAGCCTATCCACAGAATAAGTGTCGGGGCGGTGTCTGCTGGTGCACCCAGAATTCAGAAGAAAAGGGGAGCAAAAGTCCCCCTGAATCTGACATGTGAATGAAGCGCTGGTGGGTCTGAATGGGAGACTTTTCTTTGCTGCGATGGCGTTGCCCCATAGAAATGAATGCAGCACTTCTGTTCCTATTAAAGAACCCCACACAGCACTATCTATTGGCTTGTGGGTTCTTCTTACTCACTGGTTCTCCAGGGCTCGCAGTCGTCATTAGGTTGCAGGATTATAACACCCTGCTGATCATAGATGCTGGTGCATGTTAGGGGTGAGGATAGATGTGGTCACATTATTATGATCACTAATATAGACATGGATAGGTGCATATCGTATCTTTAGGATTTTTCTTTGCATGGTGTTGCTTCTATCCACTCTCATCACCACATTAAACTGCCCGGGGTCAGGAGGACTGCTGTGCTGAGAAAACCTCTGAATGAACCCCATGTACTAGTGCTGCCGCTCCTTGTCCCCAATAGAAGTCTTATGTAACAAGTAACTCTTGTTTTATTAGGTTGTGATCCGTCGTTTGCCTCCAAGTCTTACCAAAGAACAGCTGGAAGAGCATCTTCAACCTCTCCCAGAACACGATTATTTTGAGTTTTTTGCAAATGACACCAGGTAAAGGTTCGGTCCTTTCTGTCCCTCTGTACATCATCCATTGCCTATAGTATTGTCTAATGCTAATATGTCTCCTTGCATTTGTCCCACAGCTTATTTCCTCATATGTTCTCAAGGGCATATATCAATTTCAAGAGTCCAGACGACATTGTGTTATTCCGAGACCGCTTTGATGGCTATGTGTTCATTGATCATAAAGGTATGTTGTAGTTTTGCTTGTGGCTTTTAGTACAGTGATGGTAAACCTTGTTCTGTATATTGCTACAAGGGGTTTCCTCACTAGTAAACTACTGTGACGTATATTGCAGTATATCTACTAGTGTGTAAATCAGTTTGTTGCTGCCCATGTACTTTCTCTCTTGACAAGGGACCACAACAAATGTTGCCTTTATAACAGGGATAGGGAACCTCGGCTCTCCAGCTGCTGTGAAACTACAACTCCCAGCATGCTCCAGTCACTTCCATGGGAGTTCCAAGAACAGCAGAGCAGGTATGCATGCTGGGAGTTGTAGTTTTGCAACACCCGGAGAGCGTTCCCTACCCCTGCTTTATAGAGAACCTGATAAACTATTGCAATGGCTGCAAAGATGCCGATTATGAAAAGGTTTGGTATTCCTCCATAGTCGCCCCTCAAATGCTCCATGCACTGTATTGTACCAGAACTTATAAGCTTTGCAATATAACTGAGAGGACTCCTAAGGGCTTCAGTTCTTGGATATTTAGTGAATTGTCTGCTGGAGAATGCCATTGGGCTCTGAAATAAAGTTACATATTTGGAATTGGCAGGTTTTTACCTGTCCCGGCATTACAGCTGTTTTTGGAGGTGTCAAAAGAGACAGATTCCCTTTAGGCATGAAACCAATCATTTTGGTAAGAATTAGAGATGAGCGAATACTGTTGGGATCAGCCGTTCTGAACAGCACGCTCCCATAGAAATGAATGGAAGCACCTGGCACGTACACTTTGCCGGCGGCCGGTCGCTGTGCCAGGTGCTTCCATTCATTTCTATGGGAGCGTGCTGTTCGGAACGGCTGATCCGAACAGTGTTCGCTCATCTCTAGTAATAATTGTATCCTAGCAGAGAACTATTATGTTGCAGATCTATTCGAGCACGTTGTATATGCCGATGCCAGTGTGATGGAGCGCACTAAAGTGAATGAACGTGGCACTCCTACTTACAGACTCCTTTTCTGGTTCTTGTCACAGGTCAGGAATATCCCGCCATTGTGGAATTTGCCCCGTTTCAAAAAGTGGCAAAGAAGAAAAGCAAGAAGAAGGATTCCAAGACTGGGACCATTGATGATGGTAAAAGCCTGATACTATAAAGTCGTGATTATGTTTCCTACTATAGCGCACATTTGTAAGGGCTGTCATCAAAAATTCTCAATTTTTAATATGGAAATTGAGTATTTTAATTAGTTGTGTGAAATTGTGCAAGTAACATGGCAATCTAGAGCTACAGCAACTTTGTCACATGACCTGAAGATCACATGGTCGCCTCTAATGATTGTCAGCAATGTCGCACAGTGACCTTCCGCGACGCCAACACAGCGATGGCAGAAACTCAAGAACAACTCAACACCATTTTGCTATTTATTGGTTTTCAGCTTTCAGGCTCTGGTACCTGTAAAATAGGATGCGGTGTAGCTGATCCGTTCTATTCTCTCTTTTAGATCCAGAATACAGGAAGTTTTTGGATTCTTACAGTCTGGATGAGGAGAAGCTTACTTCTACTCCAGAGACTTTGCTGGAAGAAATCGAGGCGAGAAACAAAGAAATGATAGGTAAAGCAAAGTATAGACTGTCACTGTTGTCTGACCAGGGATTCCTGCGCCTTGTTCAGGGGTTACATTACAACATTAAGAACGATCACCTTTATAGTACAGAAGCCAGACTGATTCCAACCTGATCATGTATACGTTGCAATGCTGTGAGATCTGTGAGAGCCAAATTGTAGCAGCGGACAAGAACTGCTTATTGCAGGGGCAACACGGTGGCTCAGTGGTTAGCACTGTAGCCTTGCAGCGCTGGAGTCCTGGGTTCGAATCCGGCCAGGAACAACATCTGCTGTAAACCTGGTTTGCGTGGATTTCCTCCCATTCTACAAAGACATACTGATAGGGAAAAATGTACATTGTGATCCCTGTATCATATATTCCTGTATGGGGCTCACAATCTACATTGAAAAAACCCAAAAAAAACTGCTTATGGTCACCTGTAAATCTGCGCTATGTACACAAGCGCCTGCATGAAGTTTTGCTCAAAATGTAAATTGGTAATTAAACAATGTTTAACATGCATGAAAATATTTCCTGACATTAAGCGGCGCTCACCTGAGTCCCCCTGTTGGTCTGGATTGGTGCAGGCTCTTAGTGAATGACCTCTGATATCGATGGCTATCCTAAGCATCAGTTTTATAGACCTGAAAAAACACTTGTTTGTTCATGGAAGCAAGTAAAGCCTCGTTCACATCAGCATTTGTATTCCCCCCCCCCCCCCCCCGAACAGAATACTGGACACAACTGCAAGTGGTGTGCCAGAGAAAGCACATGGACCCATAGACTATAATGGGGTCCGTGTGCTTGCCGCCAGATCTCTGCAGGGAACATGCGGATAGTAAGGTACTTCACATTCTACTTTCCTGTCTGCATGGTTCGTGCGGTCAGCACACGTACCCCATTATAGTCTATGGGGTCCTTGTGCTTTTACTGCACGGCGCTTGCAATTGCATTTGGTATTCCGTTGGCGGGGGGGGGGGGGGGTCCACATGCGGACTCCCCTGGACAGAATACCAACACAGATGTGACCCAAGCATAACAGTGGTAACCTTACACACATAATACAGATTGCAGACTGTCACACAGGATAACATTAGACTCTGTTACCCTTTGTTTTATAGCTAAGAAGACAACGCCATTGTTAAGCTTCTTAAAAAATAGACAGGTAAGAATGACATCTTGCTTTTGAGGGCCGTGAATTTTATCATGTTTGTGATTGTCTTGGTTGAGCTTTAATCCTTTACCTTTTCTTAGTAATATATAAGGGGGCAGGGACAGACAGCTATGTACTGCTGTTTAATGTGAGTTGGTTTATATGGGTTTGGCTTTATTAAAATATTGCAGATGGGGGGGGGGATCCTGAAACAACACATTGCAGAAATCCAGCGATTTTTGCTGCAGTTTTTTGAGCCAAAGTCAGGCATAAATTGTAAAGGAATGGAAAATATAAAGGAGACTCTTAGACGTTTTCCTTGTTGAATACACTCTTGACTTTGGATCAAAATTTGCAACTAGAAATGCAGCATTTCCGCAATGTGGGGCCACAGCCTTAAGACATGGCTGCTAGGTTGCTCAGAGAGGATAGTAAGGCCTACCAGCTGCATGGGATATGTGTTTGGCTAGTGACCCGTTGTCTTCCAAATGGACCACGTAATGCTGCATGTTGTTAGAATGTCTGTCTATAACGCTTGCACGGTTTTCCAGAGAATAAGAGATGAAAAGCGTGAAGAGAGAAGGCGGAGAGAACTTGAGCGTAAAAGACTGCGTGAAGAAGAAAGAAGGAAGTGGAAAGAGGATGAGAGAAGAAAAAGGAAAGAAGCGGAAAAACTGAAGAAATATGAAAGAACGCCAGAGAAAGAAAATGAGAGAGGAAAGGATGAGCCTAAGATTAAGGTACCGGAATCACACATGTGAATATGTGAACAGTCTTTAAAGGGATCCTATCATTGGATACCCCTTTTTTTCTGACTAACACATAGGAATAGCCTTAAGAAAGGCTATTCTTCTCCTACCTTTAGATGTCTTCTCCGCACCGCCGTTCGGTAAAAATCCCGGTTTTTGTCTGTATACAAATGAGTTCTCTCGCAGAACTGGGGGCGGTCCCTAATGCTGCGAGAGAACTCTCCATCGATGCCTCCATCTTCTTCTGGCCTCTTCCTGTGTCTTCTTCCATCCTGGGTTTCAATCTTCTAGGCCTCGGGCAGAAAATGGCTGCCTACACCAGCTTAATGTGTAAACCCAGATTTCTACTGAACGGTATCACGGAGAAGACATCTAAAGGTAGGAGAAGAATAGTCTTTCTTAAAGAGGACCTTTCATGGTCCGGGGCACAGGCAGTTCTATATACTGCTGAATTCAGCGCACTGTTGGCTTGCCCGATCTGTGCCCCGGGTAAAGAGCTATCGGTCCCGGTACTGTAGCTCTTCATCGTCAGAAGGGCGTTCCTGACAGTCAGTCAGGTACGTCCTTCTCCACAGCAGTTTCTATCGCGCTGTACAGTGTGAGCGGGGAGGAACACCCCCTCCCTTACTGATAATACTGGTCTATGGACGAGCACTGTGAGCAGGGGGAGGGGATGTTCCTCCCCGATCACACTGTGCAGCGCGATAGGCGCTGCTGTGCAAAAGGATGTTCCTGACTGACTGTCAGGAACGCCCTTCTGACGATGAAGAGCTATGGTACCGGTGCCGATAGCTCTTTACCCGGGGCACAGATCGGGAAAGCCAATAGTGCGCTGAATTCAGCAGTATATAGAACTGCCTGTGCCCAAACCATGAAAGGTCCTCTTTAAGGCTATTCCTACGTGTAGGGAGAAAAAAAGGGTATCCAATGATAGGATCCCTTTAAAGGCACAGTTAATCTGCTATGAAGGATGACCATACAGATAACAAACATTGGGATTGCACTAAATACAGGATTTACTACAGACATGTACTGAAGTACAACTTTTCTTGTCTCCGTAGCTTCTTAGAAAGCCTGAGAAAGATGACGAACGAGAGCCAGAAAAGAAGTTTAAACCCAGAAAACTGGAAAAAGACACGGTGAGAGAAGAACGCATCCCATCGACCAAGAGATCAGATGGAGAAACTGGGGAGGAAAAAATGAAACGGTAAGTTGTCCTTTACTTGTCTTTTGTCAGCGGATCCTGATTTATTGGGGATCTTCATAGCAAATTTTCTTAGCGTCTTTCCGTTATGGCCGCCTTATTTCCTGGGCAGGGGATAGAAATCTGCTCCATAGGTTTTATTATTTTAAACCGTAGCTAGGATTGAAGTGACAGTCAGACATGTGCCCTTTGTCGCCAGTGCGTCTGGCTGGAATATCCCGTCTGACAAGTTTCTCCATTTGAGCTGTTAATTTAATTTCCAAACTGACATTTCTGCACTGACATTGCCTCTTATGTGAAGTTCTGTTTGCTTATTTGCAGCTGTGACGATGACTACGTGAAGGATTATAGAGACAAGGATTATAGAGATAAAGATTACGACTTAGAACGCCGCGCAAGGGAAAAGGAGAAACACCGTTATCATGACGAGGAAAGACGTAAGCAGAGGGATCGATACGAGAAAGACCGATGCTTCCGAAGACGAGACGAGGACTTCAGGAAGGAAAGGGAAGTAGTAAGGGAGAGAGTGAGGAAGCATGAGGTTAGTGAATCTTCGACTCCTGATAAAGCTGAGCGTCCATCCCGAGACGAAAAGAAGGAAGATATGATCAAAAGAGATCGAATAAGGAACAAGGTGGGAATCCTCTTCCTGACTTTTAGCAAAGTTACACATTGTCGTATGAATACTATAGGCTAATAAGAAGTAAGCAGTCTTAAAGGGATCTTATCATTGGATCTCCCTAACACATAGGAATAGCTTTAAGAAAGGCTATTCTTCTCCTACCTTCTCTGCGCTGCCGTTCTTTAGAAATCCAGTTTTCTTTGGTATGCAAATGATTTGTCTCGCAGCACTGGGGGCAGTTCTCAGCGCTGAAACAGCACTGGGGGGTCTCCAATGCTATGAGAGAACTCTGCAGCGATGCCTCTATCTTCACCTGGAGCGTCCTCTTCCTGTGTCTTCCTCCGTCCTGGGTTTCAATCTTCTAGGCCTTGGGCAGAGCCAACTGCGCATGTCTGGGCCACAAGAAAATGGCTGCTTACACCAGTTTACTGTGTAAGCGGACACAAGAAAATGGCCACTTTCACAGCTTACTATGTAAGTGGCCATTTTCTTGTGGCAGTCTGCTCTGCCCGAGGCCTAGAACATTGAAACCCAGGACGGAAGAAGACACAGGGAGAGGGCGTTCCAGAAGAAGATGGAGACGGCACTGGAGAGTTCTCTCGCAGCATTGGGGACGCGTCCAGTACTGCGAAAGAACTCCTTTGCATAACGACAAAAACCCGGATTTCTACGGCACGGTGGCGCGGAGAAGACATCTAAAGGTAGGAGAAGAATAGTCTTTCTTAAGGCTATTCCTACGTGTTAGGGAGAAAAAAAAGGAATCCAATGATAGGATCCCTTTAAGCATCGCTAGGAACTTGCATTACAAGCATATATATTTAGGATTTTTATTAATGCGTTGTTGTTGTTTTTTTTTTTTAAAGGATCGCCCTGCAATGCAGTTATACCAGCCTGGGGCAAGAAGTAGGAGCAGGTTAACTCAGTGCGATGAGAGCCCAGCCAAGTCCAGCGATCAGGCAACTGAGAAGAAGCAAGAGAGTGAGACCAATGATACCCGAAAAGGCGAGTAAAGCCATGGAAGTTTTGGAGTGTCCTGCCCGTTGTGACAACCAAAGAATACAAACTCTGCAATCCCGAAGTGCCTTCACAGAGAAGGAATCAGGAACAGGCAGGAAACGTGTCCGGAGGATAGGCAGAGAGGCGTCTATGGGGTGGAGATCGTGCAGGGTTTGGCTCCGAACCCATAAGAGGTTCACAAAGCATCAAGACTGCTGGTGGATCATTTAGCATATAGTACTGTAGTGGCAATGGTGGGAGGAGAGAGCGGAAATCTCAAGTTTACAATATCTTGTCTTGTGGCCTTATTGAAACACGAGTCCTCCATTCCTGTATCGGCAGAGGGTTATGACAGAAGAATATTTTTGAATGTCCCAGCCTAGTATTACATGGGCTGTTTCCATAGAGCTCGCCCTGTATTTCAGTTTTGCTGTTTTAAGTGTTAATAAAGATTTTGCTTTTTTTTTTTTCCCTCTTACATTGGACATTCTGGAGACAAGAATGGACGCTGCTGTACAATGCTGACAAGACTCAGAATAATGCTGAAATTTTTTTTTGGTTTTCTGAATTATTTTCATACAGATCTTTATTACCTGCAATGAGAAAAGTCGACATTCACCTATTCAGAGGAGCGTGGCGGCTTTATTTTATCACGCCTGGATCATAGACAGAGTTAACTATCTTAAATGTAAACGACATCATTTCTTAACATTTTTTTTCTAGGAAAAATAAAGAGATTTTGAATCCAAAAACGCGGCTCTTATCATTTCTGTATTCACGATGCGCTAAGGAGGAAGAAGAAGGTAGCATGTTAATTTACATCCGGCGTGATAATATAAAACATATAATAAAGATGTTATTCCCCAAATCAACAATTTTATATTATTATTATATTTTATTTTTTAATTTTATTTATTTTTTTAAACCAAAATAAATCCAGAATAAGGCCCAGTTCACATCTGCGTGTGGTAATCCGTTAGGGGAGTCTTCTTGGGGACCCTGTGATGGGAAGACCGAACACATTAGAAAGCGCCACCACTATGCATAGATAGATGCATGTCAGATAAATCGCCCTTCTACATGAAGTCTTTTCCATCAGCTTCTTTTTCTTGTATCTGCCATAGTCTTCGTTCTTTACACCTTGCTGGGCCTTGTAGTTGCACAGAAACATGTTTAACCACTTCCGGACCGCCCATAGACTATAGACGTCCGGATAGTGGTTGCCTTGTTCTTACAGGATGTGTCGGTACATCCAATCAGAACACAGCAGCTGCACGGAGATTGTGCAGCTGCTGATACTGGGAGCCGGCTGTAACTTCAGCCGGAGCTCCCAGAGAGATGGCAGGGAAGGTTTATTCCCGTCCCTGCCTTCTCGATCGCTGTGTATACAGCATTCAATGAGCACAACCATGATGGGGCTGCCCTCTGACCTGGCGGTCACGTGATCCACCGGGCTCAGTGTCTTGCAAGAGCTGCTGGGTCCTACAGGATCCAGATCAGCTCTGTATACTGTGTATACAGCGTGCAGGAGGCTAAATGTACCAGCCCCAGGTATAGGAGAAATCAGCCTCTAATACAAAAAAAAAAAAGGTGATCAGATGTCCCCAAAGGTCTCTTATGGGGACAGCATCTGCAAAAAAAAATATTTAAAAAATTAATAAGTTTTTAAAAAAAATTAAATGAAATAATAAAAAAATAAGCAAAATAATACGCCAATAAAGTGCTGTTATTAAAAGTTATAGCCCTGCCCCCGACGACACCATACAAAATAAAAATTACCGTAACGGAGAGGAAAAACTATTTTATAAAGTTTTTCAGTGACACTTTGTGTGATTAAATAAAAAAGAAAAGTGAAAACCAGACACAGTTTTCCTTCTATTTTGTTTATATTTCCCCAGATATAAATAAAATTAAAACACATTCGAAAATAAAAACAACATAAAAATAAATCCCAATGTGTCCCCGAAAAAGGATGCAAAAATTAGTTCACTGAGAAAAACGTTACAGCCCTCAAAACTGCACATACAAAATAAACCGAAAATGTGTCTGGTCCTGGAGCACAAACTGGCCTGTGCCTGGCTGTCCTGACCCCTGTGCCGTGCCTGGCTGTCCTGACCCCTGGGCCGTGCCTGGCTGTCCTGACCCCTGTGCCGTGCCTGGCTGTCCTGACCCCTGTGCCGTGCCTGGCTGTCCTGACCCCTGTGCCGTGCCTGGCTCTCCTGACCCCTGTGCCGTGCCTGGCTGTCCTGACCCCTGTGCCGTGCCTTGCTCTCCTGACCCCTGTGCCGTGCCTGGCTGTCCTGACCCCTGTGCCGTGCCTGGCTGTCCTGACCCCTGTGCCGTGCCTGGCTCTCCTGACCCCTGTGCCGTGCCTGGCTGTCCTGACCCCTGTGCCGTGCCTTGCTCTCCTGACCCCTGTGCCGTGCCTGGCTGTCCTGACCCCTGTGCCGTGCCTGGCTCTCCTGACCCCTGTGCCGTGCCTGGCTCTCCTGACCCCTGTGCCGTGCCTGGCTGTCCTGACCCCTGTGCCGTGCCTGGCTCTCCTGACCCCTGTGCCGTGCCTGGCTCTCCTGACCCCTGTGCCGTGCCTGGCTGTCCTGACCCCTGTGCCGTGCCTGGCTGTCCTGACCCCTGTGCAAGCTATAAAACAAATCCTGCGCATTACTTAGACCTATGCTGCAATTTGCCCTCCGGCCGCTAGATGGCGCTCGTTGTACTGCGCGTGTTAGTAGCGCCCTCCCCTTCCGCCCTCTCTATTCCTCCGCCCTGGTAACCTCTGCCCTCCCGCTTCCGGCTTCCTCTTTCTCACCCGCCATTGTGGTGACAGGGTCTGTGCGATATACGATGGTGAGTGAATCCGGTGCAATCCTCTGCACCGGCGCGGTATGGCGGGGCTGGGGCTGTGCTATGTAGCGGGGGAATCGCCGAGCAGTCGGTTGGTGTGTGTATTGTGCCGAGGGCGGGTGCAGATACTTCTGTGCAGTCTCCGGTCTCCTCCATAGATAATGATGCGCTGGAGGACTACAAGACCCAGAATGGCTTATTAGTGTGTGCGGGGCTGAGGAGAATAGCCTGGGCTGTAATGGCTGAGTATACAGCGTGTGTGTGTAATACTGCTATATACCACTGGCAGCTCTAGGAATGGATTAGTACAATGGAGAGGACGGGCTGATGGGGGAACGAACATGGCTGAGGTGGAATAGATGAGTGTATTGTGTGTGCCTGTTGGTCTGTATACACTCCAGTGTATATATGTGTGTACTGTGTGTCAGTATATATAGAGTCCGGTGTATATATGTGTGTACTGTGTGTCAGTATATATAGACTGCGGTGTGTACTGTGTGTCAGTATATATAGACTGCGGTGTATATATGTGTGTCAGTATATATAGGCTGCGGTGTATATATGTGTGTACTGTGTGTCAGTATATATAGGCTGCGGTGTATATATGTGTGTACTGTGTGTCAGTATATATAGGCTGCGGTGTATATATGTGTGTACTGTGTGTCAGTATATATAGGCTGCGGTGTATATATGTGTGTACTGTGTGTCAGTGTATATATAGGCTGCGGTGTATATATGTGTGTACTGTGTGTCAGTATATATAGGCTGCGGTGTATATATGTGTGTACTGTGTGTCAGTATATATAGAGTCCGGTGTATATATGTGTGTACTGTGTGTCAGTATATATAGACTGCGGTGTATATATGTGTGTACTGTGTGTCAGTATATATAGACTGCGGTGTATATATGTGTGTACTGTGTGTCAGTATATATAGGCTGCGGTGTATATATGTGTGTACTGTGTGTCAGTATATATAGGCTGCGGTGTATATATGTGTGTACTGTGTGTCAGTATATATAGGCTGCGGTGTATATATGTGTGTACTGTGTGTCAGTATATATAGACTGCGGTGTATATATGTGTGTACTGTGTGTCAGTATATATAGAGTCCGGTGTATATATGTGTGTACTGTGTGTCAGTATATATAGGCTGCGGTGTATATATGTGTGTACTGTGTGTCAGTATATATAGGCTGCGGTGTATATATGTGTGTACTGTGTGTCAGTATATATAGGCTGCGGTGTATATATGTGTGTACTGTGTGTCAGTATATATAGAGTCCGGTGTATATATGTGTGTACTGTGTGTCAGTATATATAGACTGCGGTGTATATATGTGTGTACTGTGTGTCAGTATATATAGGCTGCGGTGTATATATGTGTGTACTGTGTGTCAGTATATATAGGCTGTGGTGTATATATGTGTGTACTGTGTGTCAGTATATATAGAGTCCGGTGTATATATGTGTCAGTATATATAGAGTCCGGTGTGTACTGTGTGTCAGTATATATAGAGTCCGGTGTATATATGTGTGTACTGTGTGTCAGTATATATAGGCTGCGGTGTATATATGTGTGTACTGTGTGTCAGTATATATAGAGTCCGGTGTATATATGTGTGTACTGTGTGTCAGTATATATAGGCTGCGGTGTATATATCTGTGTACTGTGTGTCAGTATATATAGGCTGCGGTGTATATATGTGTGTACTGTGTGTCAGTATATATAGAGTCCGGTGTATATATGTGTGTACTGTGTGTCAGTATATATAGAGTCCGGTGTGTACTGTGTGTCAGTATATATAGAGTCCGGTGTATATATGTGTGTACTGTGTGTCAGTATATATAGGCTGCGGTGTATATATGTGTGTACTGTGTGTCAGTATATATAGAGTCCGGTGTATATATGTGTGTACGGTGTGTCAGTATATATGTGTGTACTGTGTGTCAGTATATATAGAGTCCGGTGTATATATGTGTGTACTGTGTGTCAGTATATATAGGCTGCGGTGTGTACTGTGTGTCAGTATATATAGGCTGCGGTGTGTACTGTGTGTCAGTATATATAGGCTGCGGTGTGTACTGTGTGTCAGTATATATAGGCTGCGGTGTGTACTGTGTGTCAGTATATATAGGCTGCGGTGTGTACTGTGTGTCAGTATATATAGGCTGCGGTGTGTACTGTGTGTCAGTATATATAGGCTGCGGTGTGTACTGTGTGTCAGTATATATAGGCTGCGGTGTATATATATGTGTGATGAGATCCTAACGTGTTCCAGCCATGTGGGGTCGGCTAATGCGGCTTTCTGTATCAGTTGTTACTTACATGAATGACCTCTGACCCCCAAAGCCAGTGATCATGGACATCATGACGTCTTATGGGGAGCGGAGCCCACAGCGATGTGATGAGAATTAGGGATTTCCTTATACTATATCTCCCTCCTATTTGAATACCTGGTTGTGCTGCCATGACCCCCCGGGGTGGCTGCTTAGGGACACTATGGAAGCCATTGCTCCACCTGTAGGGTTTGCTGCATGGAGAGTGTTATGTGTAGGTGAAGCAGTCCAGGATTGTAGGGGCCATGATGGAATTGTTGTAGGAGAAGGAAACCCGGCGGTCAGTTTTCAAACGAATGAATGGGTTTGCAAAGTGTCCACCCATGAGCGTCTTCTGGTCTCTGCACCGAAACCTGGTTTTTTTTAACCAGACACAAACTCCTGCATGTCTGACTTTGTGTCGGGTTAAAAAAAATAAACAGTTTCGCCGCAGAGACCAGAAGACGCTCACAGGCGGTCACTTTGCAAACCCATTCATTCATTTGAACACTGACCGCCGGGTTTCTGTCCAGTTTCTTGGGCAGATGATGGAAACCCACAAAGCAGAGACTGGGCGCAGATGTGAACCCGCCCTAAGATAGTTGTCTCATGAAGACGGGTATCAGTCTCTGTTAGGGAAATCCTGATACTAAGTTGCCAGTCATTCATCTCAATGGCCACCAAGTAATCTTACATTTCAGGTCGCTGTAGAGTTGCCCAGCTGGTCTCGGCTTCAGCAGAGTCTTTATACCAGACAGTAATAGATGTTGTGGCGGTCCAGGAAAATACAACTGACTCTCCTATTATCTCATGTGACTTGCTGCTGTATAGTTATTGGGAGCAGCGCCCAGTTCTGTCTATTTGCACCCCATAAATACACCCGGGCTTAGATGAGGAATATTATGGCATATATTGTTTTCCCTATGGAGGAATGAATGAGCCATGTTGCATGCTCCTGTCCCCGGTGCTAATACCTGCTCTAGTACACGCACTTTACACGCTGTCAGATTGCTAATGTGTATTTTATCTTTTTCCGCTCAGTCGTCCCACAAGACCTTCAGAATTAAGAGGTTTCTTGCCAAGAAGCAGAAACAGAACAGGCCAATCCCACAGTGGATCAGAATGAAGACTGGCAATAAGATCAGGTATGTGCCAAGCTTTCCTCACCCGGCGTTTACATTGCTGCCTGTATACTAGGCTGATGGGGTCTGGTATATATTTATGTATATGGGGTCTGGTATATATCTATGTATATGGGCCCCGTCATCTCTAGGAATAGCTTTCAATAGCCTTGTCCTCTGAGGTTCGAGTCAGTCCGTTCCGTTTTTCATGTGGAGAGAAGTCCTGCAAGCAGCGCATTTCTCTCCTGCATTCTTCATGCAGAAACCACACGGACCCCGTTATAGTTTATGGGGTCTGCGGGTTTACTGCTTTTTTATGCAGATTAGGTTTCCGTTAGGGGATCCCCAAGCGAACTCCCCGAATGGAAACCCGTACACAGATGTGGAGCAGGCGGTAGAATACGTCTCTGCTGGTGGGTGCACAATGCTGGGCTCTGTATGTGGGACAATTGGTGCACTGGCTTACTGACTCTGGTATATTGGAGATCGCTGACACACTAACAGCATTTCATTTACCTGCGTCGGACATGTGTTTAGGAATGACAACAGGTCGTGTCTTGAGGATATTCCATAGGGAAACGCCTGTGCTAATGATTTGTTAAAATAACTCCTGTATGGAATATTGAGGACGTTGTGTATACAGAGACGAAACAGAGTTGCACTAGTGAGGTGCACGTGAGATTGGAGACAGAAAGGCTTCTAGGATCTCACATAAGAATTTCCCAAAGTGCACAGTCTGTAGGTTTAGACTGTGGACACGCAGCCATGATGGCCAATGCTGCTACAATGTGGAAAGGGGGGGGGGTCAATTATATCCAAAATGGCAAACACTTCCCACAAATATAAACTGACTCCACGTCCGTAGTCTGGTGCATTTTACCACAAAATCTTACCCTCATTTCTAAAAAAAAAAAAAAAATTAATGGATTCTTATTTGAGTTTTGGGTTGGTTCTGCTCCTGGGTTACCTCCCCCTCCCAGCCCCTATAACACAGGTAGCCTTGAAGAAATATAAAAGCTGAAGGAGCCCATGAACCGGTTCTATTTCTGGTCACATGACCTAAGGGGGGGGTATCCCAATGCAGGTTGCAATTACAGCGCTTCTTTGCAGTAGACGTGCTGTCATTATCCTGCAGATACTAAAGACGTCTGCTTGTTTGATGGCTTTTCTTTCATCCGAGGGAAATCCTTCAGCGCTGACGGCGACAGCTCACTGTGTCTTATATACGAGGTCACTGAGATGAATAGATATTGGATGTCGTGGTGGTAAAACATGTCTTATATCTCACAGGTACAACTCCAAGAGAAGACACTGGAGAAGGACCAAGCTCGGCCTGTAAAGAAGCCGACACATGGCAGACCAAGCTCCCTGTGGGTTCCTTGTGAAGACCTGATAAACATCTTATTATACAGTTATAATTTTGTAGCATTATCGGCTATTTGCATCTGTAATAAATGAAAAGTTACCATCAGCACTTGTCCGTCTGCTTATCCTGTGCAAGACCGAAGCTGGGACCAGTCAGTCATGTGAGCCCAGGGCGGGGAATGGGAAGTATTTATCCCTCCAATTCACTGGGCGACATTGATCAGCGTGATCACATCAATAGCACATCACCTCCTGTCCTGCAGTATCCTATGAGTATTTTCAGAATTGTGGTGTCCGTCCTCTGACAAACTCCTTACATGCCGTGGTTCCTATTGACTGGGGCGGTTCAATGGCTAAATGGCCGTGACCTGTGCTATCTGTGGCCATTGCAGTGGGAGTGTGGCTGCCTATTGGGCTCCACCGTGATCACTTGGGCATCGTGACATAACTGGAGGCTGCTGCAACAGCTGGGTTGGGGGTCAGATCTCCACAGATCACATACTGATTGGGTAGCTCATCAGTATGAGAAATCTGTTTGCAGCAAGAAACCCCATTTGAAGCCTCTTTGCAGATGAGCTCTATGGGGCACCCTCTTCCCAAATCCTTGAATCTACTAAATGGACTGTTAAAAATACTGGTAATGTGAATGGCTCTATTCACGTGGATTGAGTTTTAATTTTGTAGCCGATGGGCTGTCCTTTGTCTTTGCTACATTAAGCAATTCTTTCCAAAATATTGGCTATTGCAACAAATGTTCATCAATTTAAGGCTCTGCTCATACGGAGGAATTTGCTGCAAATTTCGCTACTGAACCTGCCTCCCATTTTTTCAAGGTGCAGAATCTGCAGACACTTCTTTTTTCCCTGCATCCTGCTGCAGTCTCTGCCTCTCATTGAAAACAATGGGATGCGGATTCCAGGAGGATTCTGCTCTGGGTTCGGGGGCCAAATCCATCCCCAAATCTGCAGCAAATTGCTCCATGGGAACACGGCCTTAAAAATGAGCTTCTTTTTTACAATGGTTGCAATAAACCTGAACCAAAAGCCATGAATGTGATCAATGAGTGGCACAGAACGATATAAAATAAATCTGTATCTGGGATCAATAATTGGCACAATAAAATACCATTCATGGCGGTGCAAGCGTTCTGCAAATGCAAGGGAACAGGAAACGCTTTATTTCACCCAAATTACCACAAAAATAATTCATCCTGTAAAAAGCAAAATGTCTGTGTGCAAGGAAGGAACGTGGGAGGCGAGAACAAGGATCCCGGCTATAGTTGTACATTCATGTATAGATTTACATCAGTGTTTAGGAAATAAATCCGCACAATGGATCTCACGAAGTCTATGGCCAGGTCCTCTGGTGCAGAAATCCTACAGCCCCTGTGTAATTGGTAAACCCGGCTCTGCTACATCTGTATCAGTCAGAATTGGGAAATCCAGGGGACTACAAGTATAAGAGCAGCCGTCCTATTGTCAGTCTATGTACTGGCCCCAACAATACGGAAGTCACTGGCAGTGGAACATGCCAGAAACCGCAATGCTTTGTTTAACAAACTTTCCATTACACAGCGGATTAAAATGTGGGACAGTGGAGAGAAGTGGGGAAGACGTGAGACACAAGGTTTCTGAAAATATCTCAAGTTCAAAGTTTGTAGCCAAACAATTGGTAAAATAAAACTTCTGTCCAAATGACTTGAAGAAAACGGCAAGATTGGTTAGAAATCTCAGGTTATGTCTCAGCTCAGATCCAGGCTCACCCTGTTATGCCAATAAAGAGCCTTAAAGGGGGTGTTCGGGGCCCCTAATGCATGTTTCACATGGATGAGCTTTGCACTGGACGGGTCATCAGTATCTGATCTGTGAGGTCTGACCCCGAGACCCCGCACAGATCAGCTATTGTGGCAGCCTCTGGGTGTCCCAAGCTGCTAGTGGCCCGGTGGTATAAGCTATACAGTGGACGGGGCTCCTATTACTTGCTATAGCTAGACATGGAGCGGACAGTCACTCTCCAATACCACTGCTGTATTGCATGAATAGAAACAATGTAACTGCTGCCGATTGTCTGCAATTCCAATGTGGAATATTTTCGGTATGACTGCACCCCGGCTTCTTGTGGGGAGAAACCCCTTCTTACATACTGATGGACTACATCGGTCCAAAGTATGACGAGGCCTTGGCGCTCACTGACCCCTTCTTACATATCCAGACACGGCACCTTCTTTTCCCAGACACTTGCCTTACAAATACAGGAGGGTCCTGCTCCTTATAACAAGGCGATGCGTCATCTTTAAGTCTTTATATCTTAGCGTTTGCACATTTAGTGGTTTATGTTAAATAAGGAAACCTCAGCATTTCCAGGATGTGACAACACCCAAGAAGTATGATGGAGGAGGCGCGGCCGTACACAATACAGACTCCAGCGGAGACGTCACAGGCTCATGGCAGAAGAAGAAACGGGCAACGAACTTCATATTTCTTCTATTGCCTGTCTGACTCCTTAGTAGAGAATGTTCTGGACATACCTTACGCTGGGTTCACACCTGCGTTCATGTCTCCGTTCTATGGTTTCCATCTTCTGCATGCCAGAAGACGGAAAGCACAGACCGGGTCCGGCCGTGAGCGGCGGTGAGCGTTTTATGCTCTCCGCCGCAAAACTGGATTTTTTATCCGGACACAGAGTACTGCATGTCCGACTCTGTGTCCGGATTATAAAACCCGGTTTTGCGGCGGAGAGCATAAAACGCTCACCGCCGCTCACGGCCGGACATCTTTCTCACCCATTCAAATGAATGGGTGAGAGAGACTCCTGCAGGCTTCCGTCTCCTGCCTCTGTTTTAGGCAGGAAACGGAAACCTGAAGTACGGAGACCGGGCGCAGATGTGAACGAGCCCTTAGTCTGTGTGGGCACTTAGTATAGAACCCTCTTCATATACAGTAGTCAGTTTGGCTACTTAGTTTCTGCACATACTGTAGTCTGGCTACTTAGTGCAGAAGGTTCTGTGTATACAGTAGTCTATATGGCTGCCTAGTATAGAATGCTCTGTATATACCCTGTTTCCCTGAAAATAAGACCCCCCCCCCCCCCCCCCCTTCACCTTCTGGATCACATACAACCAGCAGTCATGCCGGCGCTCCGCTAAGGAAGCATCAGCATGACTGCTGATTGTTCCCCGCTCCAGCCGCTGCATAAGACATCCCCCGAAAATAAGAAAAGTCATATATTTCGTTTGATAATTAATTATAAGAGACTGTCTTATTTTTGGGGAAACAGGGTACCATAGTCTGTACGGCTCCTTAGTACAGATCCGTCTCCATATACTATAGTTACTACAGAACATTTCCCTTGTACTTCTGTATTGGAACCTTTCAGCTCAGTGAGGAGACATTTACCAGGGTGCAGCATTTTCTGGTGCAGATTTGGGGCCTAGCTGTTTATGCCAAAAAAAAAAAAGCCACTTTGTCCTTTTTTCAGCTCTTGTAAAAATTTAGAGCAGGTTGTGGAGGCCTCGACCCCACAGATGTAATATAAGTCACAGCAGAATACTCATGATTTATACCTATGGCATAGAGTTCATCGCACGGTCCTGGTGCAGAGAACCGTGCGATATACCGACCTTAATACATTACCCCTGGTGTATACAGAGATATTCTACTTTAGAGGAAAATACCTCTGTATACTCCTATCCATGACACTGTATATCCCTATAACACTTCCAAACCATAACCCCATATCATGCACGCTATAAAGGCAGCGGTATAAATAAGCTGCACATACATTCAGATTCTCATTGCCTGACACCATGTTACTGCGGTAATCTTTAGAAGACATTGATTGCTTGTCAGAAAATTTTATTTCAGGTTACCAAAAAAAAGAAACGTTCAGTCTAACAATTGTAACAATCTTACAATTTGAACATGACAATATTAAAAGGTGACCCTATAGGGGGCTCCACCCGCAGAGCCGTGTTCAGACTATTGTACTATTCTTAGACTATCACCATTACACCATGACAGTGGATTCTTTTTGCAGGCCCACATGAGCCCATGTCACAGGATATCCTGAATCCTACAGCTAGGCTATCTTTGGTCATGGCTGTAGGTTTGCATTGTTTTACTATTCAAAGAGCAAAACCTAAAATGGTTTATGTGAGTAAGCCCGACGTTAGAGTGGCGACTGCCACTTTGTTATTTTGGCTACAACCCTACATATACGGTAAAGCACCATGGACTAATGCTGTGCTAAAAATACATAATAATAAATCTCATCGTTGTCCAATGTGTAACCCGCCCCAGCCCCGGGCAGCAGTCATGGCTACTATGTATCTGTATACGTGTGCAAGACTCATAACTGCGATATCAAGGCAACTTTCCAACCTATTAGGACATATGGATCACATGATGGAGGATTCATGACTTGAGATTCTCATCTATTAGCCAAAGTGCTTTGGAGTGTTCTCTGTAATATGAAAGGGTTGTGCAGGACCACATTTCATCTGCAGCATAAACAACGTCCCGTTTCCATTACCAAAAATAAACTAGTGCAATTCCCGTGCATTCATCTTGATGGTTGACATAAGATACAACTCCGTCTAGGTTTACCAGTTCTTAAGAAAACTATAAGCATTCCTTATAAAGTTCCTGAAGGGCGCTACTGACAAGGCTACTTTAGGTAGAGCATCCACTTCGTCGTAGCCCTGTCGTACCATTCTCTGTAGAGTCGCTGCATGACTGTTGTTATTGTTGTTCATGCCAGCCGTTGCACCAGCCTCCTCTTCTTCAGGAGCGCCTAGGAGTACCAAAAGGTTCCTGTCAGTCTTGAGCTTTAGGTATTGCCAAGCTTTTCGTCCGTTATGGTCACGAATATGGATGTCAGCATTGTATGCCCCAACCAGAACTTTGATGACCATGGCGTGCCCCTGTAATGCCGCAATATGGAGTGGGGTTAAACCACCGCTAGCACGAGTGTTGACATCTAAAAAGTAGCAAGTGGCGCTTGCAAAATCCATAAGCTTTATTAAGTCCTCGTGGTGGCCATGTTTGGCAATCCAATGGATCACAGAGTAACCAGTCACAAAGTCTTTTTTGTAGAGCAAGCTGGGATCCTGCTGCAGGGAGTCCTGGAGATCCTCGAAGTTGCCTTCTGCAACCATTAACATCCATGCATGCTCCACCGGGTCAAGCACCAAATCACTGGTACCCGATTCTTGCAGCTGCTGATCCTGAGCATCAATGGCATCAAAACTAGCTGCAGAGATCCATGCTCCACCAAACGGCAGCGACCCGGTTGTGCTCCATAGACTTCCTCTCATTCCTCTTTTCCTTTTGCTTATGGTGGCAGGTGACGGAGTCCTGCTCATACTTTCCATCCTCTTCATGCTTCTTGCATCTCGTATAAAGGAAGATCTGTTCTCCACGTCTTCCTCTGTGCTGCCGTTTGGCTTCTTCACCATGTTCTCCAGAGACTTCTTCTTCTCCCATACCTTTTTGCTCGTATCCTGCCAATCTATGTTGGGATCCATTTTCCAGCACAGGACTCAAGAGTCACATCGGTAACAAGTATTTTCGGGTTGTCCTCTGCCTCCGATTCACAAGACATCTACCAACGTACTGAAGGAACCAGTCGTATCACTTCTTCTTTAAGATGTTGCAAGCTGCTTCCTTTATCTGTTGGCATGTGACAAAGTATATGAAAGCAGGAACAACTGTTTTAACTCTTTATTGACAGTATCACATTCAAGTAAGTCATTCTATCTAAATCATCCAAATTATCATCAACGAGCGACTGCCTATGAAGGATCTGTGCTGGGAACCGGCTTCTCGCCAAACCTGTACAGAACCAGCTTTTTTGCACATTGCCAGGGTTCCGTTTAATGTTTGCATTTCTTTTGCAGAGGTAAAGCACGCTTGTGTTACTGCAATGCAAGCCCTGAGAAAAAAACAAGGTGACTCAGCCCCATCCAACAACGTTGCGGACGTTAAAGGGCGTTTCCTGGTGTTGGTGCAGCTATTTATAGGGGTTATGCCCCCCCCCAAGAAAAGATAAATAGTTGATGAGTTGGAGTTTGATCGCTGAGACCCCACAAACCTAAGAACGAGGGGTGTTTTACTACAGGCGCACCCCCCACTATATTTAGTGCTGAAGGACAGCACAAACAGAGGAGGGGGGTACGCCTTTGCGGTTACATTCCCAATAGGGGTAAAACACCCTCATTCTCAGGACCGGTCAGCAATTTATTCTCTATCCTATGGATAAAGGATATTTTTTTGTGGAATACCCCTTTAAACGGGCCGCAGCGTTTTGGCAAGTGCCGCATCCTCTTACTTGTTTACACTGTTCCGTGTAGCAGAGCCCTGCACTTTTACTAGCAGCTGTCTCTAGTATTACAGCTCAGTCCTATTTGTTTCATGGGACAAAGCTGTAGTAGATTGTAGTAAAAGTCACGGCCATTACTAAGAAGGTGGAGCTGTTCCAGATCTACACTGAAGGGGATGCGGTGTTGCCCTTTGAAACAACAGATTAGTGGGGTGCGATGGTTTCTCTGTTCTAGAACAACGCTGTTCACAGTATTAGAGGCATGCAAGGATTGGTTATTATATACCAAAGCTAGCCATACATTGTCAGCCATTACTATAGGCAATGGACGGGCGGCATGAGACTGAAGAATCCCGGCAAGTAGTCAAATGGCCGAGACAGACGACCGCTATACATGATGACATATAAGTCTCAGCCAAAGAAACCTCATCTATTGTAGGCTCTGTAAGTGAATTCCCACTAGGACATCATGGTGGTCTGGAATTGGACAAGGGCGACATTTGCTTGAGTTTTGTCTGCTGGCCAATAAGATGCTTTGTATTACATGGGCTATAGGGTTTCTATAGGAGCTTGAGATACGAGAAACATATTGTGAGCTCAACGGGGAAAAGAACGAATGTGAATCTATTACTGAGCCCTGCTGGGAATACGTCAGTGCCATATACATAGAGATGACTAAATAGATAATAACTGATTGCATAGAACGTCTATTAGCTATAGGTTATTACATATCAGTACAGAATACATACATACATACACAGGTATTACATATAGCACATAGGTATATACATACTTACAGCATTCCCCTGCATGTAAAGGTGAGTCTGCTCAGGAGTTGCCAGTCTCTAACCTGTGATCTGGACAATGTCCACGTCCCTCCCTTCTGTATCTAATAATCGGATCCCTTCCGTCTTCCTGTGGGGTTTTGCCAAAAGTCACTAACAGTAACAAGGTTTTCTTAGCCGTGACCTCTGCTCCCAGAACAGGTCTGACTAGCTGGCTGCTGTACGCTCGGGCTCACATTCAGGATACATGCAAAGCAGAATACAGGGACAGGGAGGAAGAGAAAGGAATAACATGTCTGCACGGCAGAGAGGTCACATGGAGAGGACCTTAGTGTAATGACTTACTTCCTTTATGAGTCCATAGAGAAAACAGACACCCTGGAAATAGCTGCAAGTACTAGTGCAAAACTGCGACACGGCTTCCACTATATAACTAGTACGGCACGTTCACTATATTTACTCTGCAAATACAGATGGAATCCTCAGAGGTAACAACATACAGGTACGCTCCCAAAATGTGCGGGAGGATCATAGTAAGTGATAGGGGGACTGTCATCTGCCATCACACAACAGGGACATGACCAGGGGCAGATTATAATAAGGGTGAAATGTGTGGTTGCCTGAAGCTGCAAGTGGGCCCAGCAGCAAATTGCCCATTCGTCACCATTATAATTCAACCTTGTCATGAACTGTATCAGCACCGGAGTCTACAGGAGGTATTAGTTGAAAATCTCCTGGCGGGTTCATTTGGACCAAACATCTGAACTGGAACTCCTATTGCTATACTCTCTGCAGACCCTAGAATATTCTATGCGGAGGCCCAGGAGAGGCGAATAGACACAATAAACAGTGTTACTCACCTCCTCTTTGGGCCTCTTGAAGCCACCTGAATGACATCCGGGATTGCTGAGACCCAATCACAAGTCATGTGGGTCATACGCTGACTTGTGAGACCCCGGAGTATAATGGTAGTTTGCAAGTGGCAAACCCTAAAAATTTGGGGTCTATTAGAACCAAAATGTCTGGAAAACTCCCAAGGAGAAGCAATTTAATTATTCCCTATGTATGTGAGGGGGGGGTTGCATTTTTTTTTTTTTTTAGCATAGAGGCCACTCCGGGCTGTTGTGTTGTGCCGGGGCCACTCTGTGACATTATACTACTCGCAGGCCACTATAGGACAATACACTGCGTAGTGGAAATACTATGGGGACATTATTCTGTCACAGGGATCTTCTGGGTGTATTAATGGGTGCACTTTCCTGACAGCTTGGGGGGCCCATAGTACCCTTAAATTTACCCCCCGTTTGGGACAAGTATATGTCATAAAAAGGGGCCTGGAACCCAAGAGGAGACGTGTCCATACAAAAAAAATATTTGCAACAAGCTCAGTACACATGGGCTGTTAGAGATTGGTCAAAAATTGGCAAGTAATTTTTTTGTATTATTGTGCAAAAGTTTTAGGCGGGCATGGTAAAATGTTGCAAAGTGGGACTGTTTAACAAAATAGAAACATTAATAGATCAATTTAATTGACACAATGCAAAGTTATAAAACAGACAATGTGTGATGGGAATAGTGAAAGGATCATCGTGACCCCTCAAACACCTGATCAGCTGGGGTCCTGGGTTTTAGATCCCCACTGATTTGATAAAATATTCTGAGGTGAGGTAATACCAAGGATCTGGAATACTCCTTTACAGGGATTATGCACCTTTTGAAAACTTACATTAAGAGACGCCAGCAATCTATTGGGGTCTGTGTCAGGACCGCACAGATCAGCTGTTTCGCAGATCATGTAATAATGGGCACTGCCCTACTCTCGCACCAGAGGGTACTATAGTTATATCCATTCCTGTATCAAGTCTATGGGACGCCAATGCACTAGCTATAACTGCTGCTATTAATGTGCTGTATAGAGGAGGTAGGGGCCCTGCTCAGAGTCTGCACCGGGGCCCACAAACATTAGTTATGCCACTGACCGCAGCGACATTGTAGCCTTGCGCCGCCATCATCAGCATATTATGCAAGAACAATCAGTGAGTGCGGCAGGAGTAAGACATGTAAAGTATCGATCTGTATCACCATATGATCTGTATTACTTAACCCCTTCCTAGCATGCACCAAAATTGTGGTGCCACCTTTTTGGGGAGGATTGCCATAGCCATGACAGCCAGAGTCTATTAAAGGCTCCCAGGTTTGTCTCAGCATCACATCTACTACAGGCTGCATCAGTTATCAGACCCCCAGGGAGTCTAATAAATACAATATTACGTTTTTTCCATCTTGGTTTTCCTGCTGCAGCCCTCGACATGGAACCTTAGCCTTAAAGGGAGTCTGTCATCCATAAATTGGTTATAAATCTAATCCCAGTACCTCGTTCAGGTGTTGTACTTTACTTCTTATGTCTATTCTGATACCCATTACAATCACCTCTTGTGTATTTACTTCTGTATTGTACTTACTCTTATAGCGTCAGCACTTTACAGATATTGTCACCCCTGTCCCAGGTATCTAAAGTCCCTATCAGGCGGTCTTTGGAGTGTGGGAAGAAACCGAAGCGCACAGAGGAGGGGTCTGGAGTCACTGCTACTATAGGTAATGTCAGTATTAATAAAACCACCATTTAGCTGCAGCAACGTCTGTACATGGCCTAACTACGTGTAACCAAGACATATAGAAAATAATCATGAAATATGACGTCTAGTTTATACAAAGTTTATTCAGCAATAGGAAAAGAACACTCAGCAGTGCACAAACTTAGTCCTTTATTCTAGATTTGTTAAGACAGTATTGCAGATCCAGTTGTGTTGCACTAAATACACTTATCACGGCTCCTTACTGATACGGGCTATACATTATCCTACACAGGATTGGCCAAATGCATAACAGTACTGGTGGTATAGTCACAGATGTGGTGCATTTGTAAACCAACTCTTAGGCCAGGGCAACACACAAAATATAGATGGGAAATTCTGCAGCCTGTTCCTTTGCAATCAGGTGGTTTTTGCAGGGACTCGCCTGCAGCTGAAAGCCAGGATTGAAGTCACATGCTGCAGGTTAAATCCCTTAAGCGCAAGTCTCTTTGTGCTGCATTTACCATCCATGTGACCCGGTCTTCCTTGGCTTAATTTAGACTATTCCTGTGTGCCATAAAAACGGTTGCTCGCCACTGACAGGTCTGTGGCATTTTAGGGCTCGACAAAACCATTGGCCGTTCATAGACATTATGGAAAAGATAATCAGCAAGGAGCGAGTTTTGTTCTTTTCAGATTAAGGAAATATTTCTGTAAACTGATCTGCACCAAAACGAAGGTGCAACTTTTGGCTAGAACCCCAGTGCAAGGCCCTTAGTAAATGTGGGGACAGCTCCTATAGTGCAAACTAAAATATGAACACCCCAATTAACCCCTTAGACAAACGCAAAAGCAGCAAGGAAAGCATACTTTGATGGAACGCAGGGCTAATAGGGCCGTTCCTACCGAATGGATAATATTCTAGGATTATTGTAGGTATTGCTAGAAGATGTCGGGAGACAGGGCTCAGCCACAGTCATTGCCAGATCTCTCCAGGTTGTTGTCCCAATGGCTTAGATTAAGTGGGAATGAAGTAATCCGGTATTATCACTTGCCAAACATCTTTGCCACCTTTTGCTGGAATTGGTTCTAATAACCACCTGGGATTGGAAATCAGTGTCAGGTATTTGCCATCCATTTCTGTTAACAAGGCTTTGTTCTCAAGCTCCGTGACCTCCTCAGCGGGGATAGTTGCTTCAACGTGCTGCCAGGTTACTCCGATGTCAATGAGCCCTGTTAAAAGAAAGAAAGACACATCAAGGGGACGGCCAGACAGTGCAGCAACCTACCTGGAGACCAAGTGTCTGATTTTACAGACTGAGGGATAAGCAATCCCAGTGGACACTGCAAAGTCACAGATCATTTTTTTTTATACTATTTATATACCATGTTGTGCCACTGTACACATAGTCATCTATTAATTAGGGAGAGGTTCAAGTGCAGGCGCCTGGACCATCTCTGCACCAAGCTCACCCCATACAGATGGCTCTGCACACAATGTGGTTGCCCTGGTGCACCTTCACAGTTCAGCTCTCACTCACTACATAACATACGGAGCTGTCCGCTCTCTTGGACCCCTAAGGATAGGGCAAAATAATTAGTCTCAGAAGCCCCTTTTAGGATACCTGTACACTGTGGCCGGTTTGGAGTAACAGTAGCAGATTGCCACTAGTTATGCGCTTCATCTGTACTTGCAACTTGATCCTGTGGCACATACAGGTGACAGACGGCACTTAGTGGTAAAAACATGGCGTCACTTTCGTTTGATTGCAACATGTTTGGGCGCTCGGCTACATAACCAAGTCTTATCTAAATATCCTAAGTATCAAATACGTTCCAGTAATGACGGACGTGTTACCAGTTAAAGTGTCACTAGTAGAGATGAGCGAGTACTGTTGGGATCAGCCGATCCGAACAGCACGCACCATAGAAATGAATGGATGCACCTGGTACTTCCGCTTTGACGGCGGCCGGCCGCTTAACCCCCTGCGTGCCAGCTACACTATCCCGCGATCGACCCATACGTCCATTGCGATCGACCGGTAGATCGCGATCGACGTATCGGGCACCCCTGGTCTAGAGAATTGGTTCTGTGATTCCTGGCGCACATTCAAAAGCAAATGATCAGGTTCTTTTGTGAACACATCTTACCCATGCAGTCATGTCTGTACCTGGAATAGTTATAGGGGGTGCAGAGGTAACAGCCCTGGTGTCTAAGGGGGCACATGGTAATTTGGGGGGTGTAGAAGCTTCAGGTTACACTTCTTTCTGCACCTGAACTTTACATGCACCTTAGTTGCAGATCACAGCATATCTAAGTTACACAGGACACAATTTTCAACAATACTAATAATCCAACCCCTTAATTAACACCTCCTAATAGCTCTAAGCTAAGCAAAATCTGTAGCGGTGCTCCCTGCTACCAAGTGGTATCTATAATATTAGCATCTTGTGTTGTACAGAGGTCTTTGGGTCCCCTGATTCTACCTCTGCAGCCCCTATATCCATACACATACTCCTTGGCCTCAATACTGGATGTCTGTATAGAGAAAACTTCTGGACTTTCTGCGATAAGTGCGGTCAGACAAACCAGGATCCGTTTCCACCCGTTTTCCCCACATTGCCTTAACACTGCAGCCCGCCAGACATGTGGGGCATTATAGAATAAAGGGGCATTAGCGTGAAGGGGTTATCCAGGGCCCGTCTAAAACAAACTTCCTCTGTGGTTCTATTTCAGCTGAAACTTATTTTTTTTGTGCCAATTTTGACCATGGCTCACAGGATTGTAACCAGCACCTGCAGAAATCTGCCTCGTCCCTCTTCCTCAGCGGTAGGACATGTACTATGGGGTTTGGCTTTACTATCACTACGATCTACTCCGCCAGTCCCATAGCACAGGTAACCTAATATGGGAGAGGTGGAGCGACTCAGGTGCTGCTTCTGAGCATATGACGGAGTCAGAACCAGCATGGAAATCCAAGGTTCGGCCAATAGACCCGGGGAGAAACAGTTTATAAACAGTCCCTGGACATCCCCTTTAAGGGCACGTTGGTCACTGGTTATGGAGAACATCCAGCCTAATCATCTCAATGAATACATAGGCAACCTGCTTGATTTTCAGGTGGGGTCTGCCCAGAACGCCCATTCAAGTGAATAGAAGAAGGAAGCTTTCTGCAATGTATTGCATAGCAGGTCCCATCAAAGTCTGCTGTGTGAACCTAGCCCAGGAGAAGTATTGTAGGTTTTTTTGGTGAACTTTTTACGGGAAAACTAGCAGTTTGTGGGGGAACTCTGGCTGACGTAGTGCAAGTAATAGTCAGTTAAAGTGAGAATGCAGCTTATGTCTCTCTGGCGCTCTGTGTTACCATAAGTGAGATCTCAGAAACAATTCACACCATCAGTATAGGAGGGTTATGGCGCTAAGGGGTGCACGACACGCCCACCGTGCACCATCCAGCTCATTTACATATTGATTAATAAGGTAATTATCAAAAATGGGAGGGCTTTTTACAAACTAATATCCTTATTCAGGCATATCTAGCTCATAACCCATAAATCTGCTGATAGAGCCCCTTTAAGGTGCCACATTACAAGTACAGGGGCCAGAGTTGTGCAGACTGGAGTGACCCCCAATAAAACAGCTCACCCACCTGCAATAACTCCCCTGCCGAACCGCTCCCCTTGCTCCACCAGGTCCTGCACCTCCTCAAATGTCATCCCCATCCTGTTCTGCAGCACGTCCCTCCACTGCTCCTTCTCCCAGTCATTGACAGCAATGTGCACGGCCAGGGTGCGGTACCGATGTTCGGCCAGCAGAGGGCGCCAGCGCGATTCCACCGTCTTCATGCCGTTCAGGATGAGGCCTGCATAGGGCTGGCGGAAGGAGAGGCAGCCGAACTCCATGTCCGCCGCGGCGTCTGTCCGACCTGGAAGGAGGCGAAAGCGTCAATAAGAAAGGCCGAGAGTCTCAGAGTGCGCAGAGCGCCATCACTCACCGCTAACTCCGGAGACACCGCCACAACCTATGCCGCATGGTTACCAGCTTGTCTACATAAAGAAAACTCCAACTCCCAGAATCCCCCGCTCAGGATTTGTATGGAACAACTTTATTGAAATCACAAAAGTGCAGAGTTCACAATAAGATGTCCTGGACGATGACATAGACTTGTGTTATCCTTTAAAGGGATTCTACCATTAAAACCTCTTCTTTTGTAGATAAGACGTCAGAATAGTCTTTAGAAAGTCTATTCGTCTCTAACCTTTAGGTGTGATCTCCGCCGCGCCGTTCCTTAGAAATACCGGTTTTTACCGGTATGTAAATTAGTTCTCTCGCAGCGATGGGGGCGGGCCCGAGCACTGGAAATGCGATGGAGGCGTCCCCACTGCTGCTCCAGAACACGTTCCAGCAACGCCTCTATCTTCGGCTGGATCCTCCCCTTCTTTCGGCGTCTTTCTTCGGCGACGCCTGTGCATTAGGCTCTGCCAGTGAGACGCCAGCAGAGCCAAATGTGTATGCCAGCCGGCGGCCATAGCTCGGAGGCCGCAATTGCGCACATGCGCAGTACGTTCCTCAAAGTCTTCGCCAAACTGCTGATACTTACCTGTCTGTACAGACCCTCCGAAGCCTCGCGTGAGGCTTACTGCGCATGCGCAGTATGCTTTGTTCGGCGAAGACTTCAAGGAACGTGCTGTGCATTGCGGCCTCGGAACTATGGCCACCGGCCTAGTGTCTCACTGGCAGAGCCAACTGCGCAGACGTCAGAGGTGACGACGAAGAAAGACTACGAAAGAAGGGGAGGATCCAGCCGAAGATAAAGGCATCGCTGGAGCCTGTTCTCAAGCAGCAGTGGGGACCCCCCATCACATTTCCAGCACTGGGGCCCACCCCTATCGCTGCGAGAGAACTAATTTGCATACCGGTAAAAAACGGTATATCTAAGGAACGGCGCGGTGGAGATCACATCTAAAGGCAAGAGATGAATAGACTTTCTAAAGGCTACTCCGACGTCTTAACCACAAAAAAAGAGGTTTTAATGGTAGAATCCCTTTAAGGATAACACAAGTCTATGTCATCGTCCAGGACATCTTATTGTGAACTCTGCACTTTTGTGATTTCAATAAAGTTGAAGGGTTTTAAGGGTAGAATCCCTTTAATATGTCTCTTATGGTGCTTGTACAATATATCATGTCTTATTAGACTCTATAGGATCATGTATATTCTTGCGCTGCATGTAAGAAGATTGTCAACCATTTTTAGGCCAAGGCCACATATTATGGAGGTGCAATTAAAATAACGCTTTGGAAATATAAGGGTATGTTCACATGCCTCAAAATCCGCCTACAAAAATGCCTCCCATTGACTTTAATGGGAGCCGCTCACTTTTTTCCCCGCTAGTTAGTAGTGGAAAATAAGAAGCAAGATGACCTATCGATTCCGCGACTGAATCAGCCGCGTGTATTTTTGCAAAATACACGTGTAAAAATAAGACTCCCATTGACATTTTACAGGCATATTTTTACATGTGTCAAATATCATTGAAGTCAATGGGAGTCTTATTTTTACACGTGTATTTTGCAAAAATACACGTGCGTTTACTCCGTGTGATGGCTCCCGTGAGTTCACATGGGGAATTTTGAATTCGGCCTCAAAATCCTGACCAAAATGATGGTTCCCATTGAAATCAATGGGAGCCGGGCAGTTCTTTTTTTCCGGGAGCTGTTTGTTCCGCCTCCCAAAAAAAAGAATCAACATGCTCCTTTTTCAGGCAGATTCGCCTCGCAACAACTGCCTGAAGACACTCCCTCCTTCATGTGTGCCTAATCCAGAGCGGAATGTGCGACTGGATGATGGTGCAATGCATCAGCAAACAGTTGTAGCTACCCGTATTGTGGACCGGAACCTGAGGCGGCCTCCGTGTCAAATTCCATTTCAGTTTATGGTGCATGGAGGGGATGAGATCGCTCCTAACTTAAGGGTGCATGCACACTACGTAACGCCGGGCGTGTATGAGAGCCGTACACGCCGGCGTTACAGCAGGGCTGCCGAGCACTTCCCATTCACTTCAATGGGAGCGCTCGTAAACGCCGCTGTTACGAGCGCTCCCATTGAAGTGAATGGGAAGTGTTCGGCAGTCTGCTGTAATGCCGGCGTGTACGGCTCTCATACACGCCCGGCGTTACTCAGTGTGCATGCACCCTTATGGCGCGTTTTTTCGTGGTCTTTTCCGCAGCGTTTTTTGGCTCCTGCTTGCTATGACAGGTCTTAGCCTTACTAGAGGATTTTTACTTGTAGACTTGGATTCACAGCTGCAGTTTTCTGTACTGGATCATCTCCACTTAATTCATCATGGACACAACCTGACATGCTGCAGAACTTTCCAGACACAATATGATGGTTGTGATCCCATTTATGAATGGGGCGCTACATGCTGACATTTCCCTCTAGAGGGATCTTTAGAGACAGGAACAAGCCGGCCTCTGTTCACATCTGTGTTGTTTTTTCCATGTTTCTGTTCCATTGAAAGTACAGTAAAATGAAAAAAGTCACATAGTGCCAGAATGCAGTATGTGACGGACATGAGTGGGGTTTCCGTTATGGTGTTATTTTGCTGGTCAGGGATTTATGACTTTTGTAGCACTGCTAACTGATTTTAGCTATAAAGTGACAGTCCAAAGAAGTAAATTCATGTGTATGCAAACTTGTGCACCGCAGGGGTCACTCAATAGATAAAATCAGTTGTGCTACAAAAAGTCTAGGCGTGCCATCAGTGGTGCTGGGTGATGGATGACAAATAAGCATCCTGCAAGATCTTGCTGTGGATTCTGTGGCCGATTTAGCCCCCTTGCAGACAACCGTATGAATGGTGAGTGTGCTATTTGGATTTTTCCTAGATAGCACATTGACCGATTCACTTCTATAGGCCCCTACACTTGACTGTGAATTACAAGGTCGCCTCAGGTTCCGGTCCAAAATACAGGTAGCTGCGACTGGATGCCAGTGCAGCCGCGCACTCCGCTCCGGATTAGGCCCAAATGAATGGTCCTAGTTGGGAGGGAGTGTCTTTAGGCAAATGTTGCGAGGCGACTCCACCTGAAATAATCAGCATCTCACTTCTTTTTTCCTGTAGCCGAAACAAACGGCTCCCAAAAAAAAGAACTGATTGGTTCCCATTGATTTCAATGGGAGACGTCTTTTTGGTCAGGATTTTGAGGCAGATACGGCCTAGAAATCCTGACCAAAAAACCCCGTGTGAATTTACCCTAATTTTCTGGCATGTGTACATAGCCTCTAATTCCTGAAGCTGAATTTTACAGCTTGTACAAATTCTGCCATGGAGGCTGGGTTCACACGTTTTTGTTGGGGGCGGATTTTGATGCAGTGACGCCTCAGAATACAGTCCAAAAAACGGTTAGCCACGACTAGGTGCCGCTGCAGTGCATACAGTGCATCAGCATCCCGTCGCGGCAGATTAGGTCCAAACGAATGGCCTAGTGGGAGGGAGTGTCGCGAGGGGTCGTCTGCGGCTGAATCCACCTGAATTTCCGGCCGCTGACTTCCCGACGTGAATACCGATGCGACTGCTTAGGCCCAGATGAATAACTCTGCCTTAGATTTTGGTTCTAAAAATAAACAAAAACCACATATCAGCATCTTTTGCGGTTTCCGATTAGTTTCCATGGCCTGATGATAGAGCAGGACGCCGATCTTCAGCGAGCTAAAACATGTCAATGGGGTTTCCACGCGCCTGTGAAAATCTCTGCATGGATTTCTGTGGGTGCAATGCAAAACCGGGCCTACCCTCCAGGAACTGGGGCTAGTGGCTAATACCTGCTGACTCTGGCTTGTTGAAAAATTTGAAAACGTACATATACTGTATACAGCAATGGCTCTGTTCAGAAATATGTGAGATTTGTCCGTGTGATATGTGTTATACGGCTGCATTAGAATCTATGCAATCCTATGGAACTATTCCATTCTTTTCCATTAGACTTTGTGTCCTGTTTGTCGGCGCTTTCACGTATCAGTCAATAGACTCCGGTCTGGGAATGTTAGAGACGTTTTTCACAGCCGATTTGCTTCATAGTGGTGTGAATAAGGTCTTATTTTCCACTTTGACTGGTGTCGTAATTGCCATGGAAAATGTTTGTATTCGGCCAGTCATTGATTTCAGCGAGTCCTTCAGATCATAGGATACGGATGTTTTTGCAGTGCTTGAAAGAAATAAAGTTGCTCTGGCTGTCAAGAGTCCCAAAAACCACACTGAATGTGTCTCATATGTGTCATAAAATCTCCATATAATGGGCATGGAAGACTCCCTGGGGCGGATTTACTAATCTAGTCTAAAAGCAAAACTGGCTTCGGTGCCCACAGCAACCAATCACAGCGCAGCTTTCTTTTTCAGGAGCGGGATACAAAATGAAAGCTGCGCTGTGATTGGTTGCTGAGGGCAACTACATTAGGTTCACACTAGCGTTGGCCATTCATTGTACTGGTTCCTTAGTGGACCTTTAACAACAGACAGGTGGACTATAATGGGGTCTATCAGGTGTCTAAAAGGGGTGGCTAAAAAAGACTACTGATTGTAGGCAGGAATTGCAATGGAGTTGGACACAAGTGTGAATGTAGCCTAAGGTTAGGTTCAGGTGCTGGAGTCTCCACCTACAATTGGCAGAAAGGAAAGTCCTGCAAGGATGACTTCTCAACGCCAGTTTCAGTATAAAACCATCAAAACGCGGCGGTCCCCATTATAGTCTATGGCAGGGGTAGGGAACCTTTGGCTCTCCAGCTGCTGTGAAACTACAACTCCCATCATGCTTCATTCACTTCCATGGGAGTTCCAAGAACAGCAGAGCAAGTATGCATGCTGGGAGTTGTAGTTTTGCAACAGCTGGAGAGCCGTACGTTCCCTACCCCTGGTCTATGGGGTCTGGAGGGAACTGCTTTTTAAGTAGACAGGACCCTGCGGACCCGAACACTAGTGTGAACCTGGCATAAGACAGCTCTGACTTTAATAACTCTGGATTTATAGATGGGCTCTGCATGGCATCAGCTTTAGGCCGGGGGTCCACATGGTGAAAACGCCACAATTTGCCTGCATTGGAAGCGCCACAGAAAAGATTGCAACATTTTACAGTCAGGGCAAAACGGATGGGGTCCTAGTGAATCCCATGTCCACTTGGCGCTAAAAACCACTGCGAACATGCAATGATTTACAAAACTGGCGCGTTTTTGGGAATCACAGCATGTCCATTATATGTACGGAAATGCCGGTGGTTTCCCCATAGTTATAATCGAAACAGAAACCTCGGCCAACTTTCTGTGTAAATGCTGTGGTAAGACCCGCCATGTGTTGCCGCTGCAGTTTTTCTCGCAGCGCTTTTTTGCTGTGGGACGTCATGAGGGGCCTTAGGCTAGGCTCACATGGGTTTTTTGGGCCGGATTTTGATGCGGAGGCCGCCTCAAAAAATGGCTAGTGGCGGCATTCCGCTCTGGATTAGGCCTAAATGTATGGGCTTAGTCGGGAGGGAGGTGTTGTGCCGCGGATGCTGTGGCGGATTTTGCTGTGGAATCTGCGGCAAGAAGGGGCAGGTCGACTCAAGAAGTGAACAGCTCCCACTGAAGTCAATGGGATGCGTTTATTTGCACCGGATTTTGAGGCAGAAAATCCGGTCCAAAAATCCCCGTGTGAACCCTGCCTTAGATTTTTCTGCCTCAGACTTTAGCAGTGTGAACATACACCCTTGGGTAGCATTTGCAAAGTGTTCTTGCTCAGGGCTCGTTCACATCTGCGCCCGGTCTCCGTTCTGCAGGTTTCCGTTTCCTGCACAAAACTGAGGAGACGGAAACCTGCACGACTCTTTCATATGAATGGGTTTGAAAGATGTCCGGCCGTGAGCGCTGGTCAGTGTTTTATGCTCTCCGCCTCCAAACCAATCAGACACAAAGTTGGACCTGCAGTACTCTGTGTCTGGTTTTAAAAAACCAGTTTAGCGGCGGAGAGCATAAAACGCTGGACCCGATCTGACCGCTTTCTGTCTTCTGCAAACCTGAAAACGGAGTCCGGGCGCTGGTGTGAACCTACTGTAACTTCACATGAAATAAAATTATGTGGCAAACGCATGAAAATGAAGATAATTTCTGAACCAATGAGGCCATTTTGGGCCAATAGGTGACACCCAGTTGACTAGCCACCCAGGTCCTCTTGACCTCCCAGCCTAGTAGTGGCCTATAAGCAGTGACACCACAAGCCGCCTCCTCCATCCATGCTTTTTCCGCACCTTACTGCTCCACATTCACACTAGGCAAATCTAAAATGACATTTCAATGAAAAGAGGACGAGTCCACTGACTCCAGATAGGCGGCCATTATTGCTGCTTTTATTCCCCAGCCTCTTAGGCTATGAGAGGACAGCACAGACAGCAGTGGGTTTCCTCTCCGTGTCAGGGCTTTGTCCTCGCTGTTAGCCCTTCTCCTCCACCTGCTCCTATTACACAGTGACATCGGGTGTGTGTCGGGCGCCTCCCCTCCGCCGGCACTTGGTAGCGCCCACATTGTAACAGTTTCTCTTTGTAGCTTTCCTGCTCAGTTTCTTTGAGGGGGCGACCATGGCGGCCACTGAGATAGCGCGGCAGATGGTGAGTGCGGGGCGGGGGTCGTGCATGGGGGTATATAGAGGGGTATATAGAGGGGTATACAGCTAGCTGTGCCTGCACCGTCAGCGCCTCTTCCTCCATAGCGCTTGTGGGGCGCAGACTCCCCCGTTATGTGCACCGTATAGCGGCTCTGCTGCACCAGCCCGGCTGCCAAGCAGGGCGTTGGCAATGTACAGGCTGCATGGCATGGGAGGAGGGATGGCAGGTGCTGCTGTGATGCCAGGCTCCATCATGTAGCCACAATACTCTTTGCTATGGACGGGCTAGCACATTGCACTCATTGGCCACCACTTGTCAGTCCCTTTATTTTGTCATTTAGAGGGGTTTTCTCCCTTGGTCCCCATGTCCAGTCCCACTACATGTCCTTGCCTACGTCTGTGTTCACATTTCACCCCTTGCACCAGAAACCCTGTTACAGTCAGTGGGATCCATCAGGTGCTGTTGTCCGTCTTATGATGGATCCCGCGCTTATGCGTGATGCTAACCCGCCGTACGGCTTATCTGACTGTCCGTCTTGTCTGGATATTCTGCATTGATTATCTTTATTGGTTGGTTATTCCTAAAACCGCTTGAATTGAATGACAAATGTTGCATTAGCGGTAATAGTGAGTATTATTTGGTAGTTGTACGGACAGCAGCGGCGGTAATCCTGCTTCAGAGCTGAACATTTGCGGTTACTCTAAGGAGAAAATATTGTAATGTGGAATAAAATCCGCCATATACACTAAAGGAGTGGATTCCCATTGAACCCATTGGTACATATAGTGTAAGCATTTTATATGCACCATCTGTTTCAGACTATAGCAGTGTCATCATACCAACTTTGCCTCTTATCCACCTTAAAAAGGATCTTTCACTGCCTCCAACAAGTCCAATTTATTACAACCATTTAATACTGATTCTGGCACAGTTGGAATATTTTCTCTAGCCCACACCATTCCTGAGCAATCACTGTTGCTAGTTTTGGTCCCTGATATGCTGTTTAGTCTCTGTACTGTCAGGAGGGCGGTGACAAGGGGGTGTGATTCTGACACTGGCTGCCTCTGATTGGAGCTCTGAATCACGCCCCCTGCCTGACACCGCCCACCTGACATTACAGAGCTGAAATAGCTCATCAGACTAACTGTACTTGTTGCTCAGGAATGGTGGGGGCTAGAGAGAATATTCCAACTAGCTAAGAACTTCAATTGTTGGAGGTGGTGAAAGAAGATCATTAAGGGGTATCTGAGTTTTCATGAAATGTTGAAATATATGTAAGGTGTTACTGTCCGTTCTATGACTGTATAAGCATTTATATATGGCGTCCTATCCGTTTTTCTGCTGCTTGTAATCATATCATGGCTGCAGCACATTTTTCATTTGTCTCTGAAACAAGGAGCATGTACAATAAGGAGCAGTCCTTCCCTATCCACTAACTAGTTTGATTTGTTTATGTGTAATTCTGCCAGGAGTCACTGTACAATGGCAAACACATAGCTGATAAAAGCCCAAATGACCATAATAAAGGAGATCCAGGAAGACTGGACTATAAATATAGGGATGATCCCTGCCGCTACAGAGATTCCTGTCACTGGAAAAAAACAGTCAGTAATCTTGCTTGCTGTTTGTGAATAATATCTTAGCTCTAACCACAAAAGCAGCAAGAAGTAGGTACAAGTTCATGGAAGACTTTCTTACATTGTAAGCTGTGAGATTTGCAGAATCCTCTGTCCTTTGCACAGAGCAATTTGCAGTCATGCTGTGAGGAGAATCAGCTCCTCACATGTGTGATCTGACTGAGCGCTCGCTCCCGAGTCCCAGCACGAGAACACCTTGTGGCCATTTTTCCCAGAACTAGATTTCCAAAGTGGCCACCCCCTTGTATCTGGATTGGTACTGTGCTGCCAGCAGATTAGCTTGGTGCCAATTACTGAGATTTTTTGTGAAAAGCAACACTCTTAAAGGGTTAGTGCCCTAAATGTGTTTGTTCCCAAAAATTAGTAGTGATTACAGCTAGGAGAGCCTTTCCAGGGACGCCCCTGCTCACGGCTTTCTTACTGTTTTGTGTATTTTTAGAGGCAAGGATGGGATTTATCCAAGGACAGGCTCTGATCCCATCATTGGCACTTTCCCTGCCGTAGGAGGCAGTCGTGGCGTTCTGAGCCGCCCGGTAGTGTCTGTCCGTCAGCAGTCTTATTAGAAAGCTGGCAGTGACCGGAGCAACGGAACTGTGTAATGGAAACTGGCCATGATGATCGCAGATGACAGCCGGGCTCCGGGCTTCTGCTTCTGTGTTTTGGAAGTCTAATTGTCTGTCTTTTTATATGCAACACAAAATAACTAAGAGCCTGAATGCAACAATATTACCAAAAGAAAGGGGTACAGATTATCACCTGTCCCATCATAAGGGAGCCTTGAAATTGGGTTTCCTATAGCAAAATGGATGTGTCTGATCATTGGGGGGTTTATCCTCTGAGATCCATTGACAATGAGAAACCGGGTTATCACAAATGTCACAGAGCATGTGACCACTGTTGTATTCGCATCTATAGGACTTGGGTCTCATTCACACTGCGGCTTTATTCGCACAGGTGCCTCGGGGTATGTAAGTAATATAAGCGTTCCTGTTCAGTAAAATAGTTACGTCACTGCACATTACCCCGGTAGAAGCCGAGGGGACACAGTTTTTGGCCCCTATCAGGACGCTGAATCCCTAGGGGTACATATGATATATATGCACGATGAACCAAAAGTAGGACTGAAACACAATATGCACTGCGCCCAACTCGAATTCTTTGCAGCTCTTCTGCTTATAAATGCAGCAGTTCTGATCTTATGCTGCATTACACGGTCCATGTACGAGTGTTTGATGGATGGACTAGTTGTAAACTTGTATTAAACGGCTTCAGACTGGACTAGTTGTGACAATAAAGTTGCAGATTTGTAAGCGGCCGCCCCAGTGCTCTTCAGCGTGTGGAACGTGATTTGTATTCCAGGGGTATACCCTTGCTGTTGCACTGCCGCAGCGACCTTGCTGTCCTTTTCAATTAGTTCAGGGAGGAGGACTTCGCACTAAATAGTTGTATTGCCTTTGGGTAGAATATGGATTTTGCAAAGCATTAGATCTGACGTGTAGAAATGGCTTGTAGTGAATTGTATTCTGTCACACGTTGCGTGTTACATATAAAATGCAGGGAGATCTTTCTGTTGTAGTTATTTTCCTTACAGTTCAGTGCATTGGGGAAGAAATCTCGGTTAGGATTAGTCCTAGTATTTTTACCACCTACATAAACCACAGGAATATAAATGTGGATGTATTACCGAGATCCTGCACATCCTGCTCAGTGTTCTGGCCTCAACCACGACTAAAATAACTGCAATATAATTGGATTTAGGAGTTTCCCAGATGACATGCGAGAGAACTCCGCAGCTCCCGTATTCACATATTACATAATAATTAGATTTTTATTTGCTTTAAGGCCGTGAGCAAATTGTGTCAGGGATACAGCTGAAAAACCCAACATAAGATTGGCGCAATCTTCAATGGTTACTCTAGTTTATGAAAATACATTGTTATACGATTCGGAGAGTTGTGTGGTAGAGAGAAGGATGGAAATGTCACTAATAAAGCACTCTGTAAGATGAACTGCACTACTAACCTCATAGTGGCCCCTGCACACAGTATTATGCCCCATAGTGGCCCCTGCACACAGTATTATGTCCCATAGTGGCCCCTGCACACAGTATTATGCCCCATAGTGGCCCCTGCACACAGTATTATGTCCCATAGTGTCCCCTCCACACAGTATTATGTCCCATAGTGGCCCCTGCACACAGTATTATGTCCCATAGTGGCCCCTGCACACAGTATTATGCCCCATAGTGGCCCCTGCACACAGTATTATGTCCCATAGTGTCCCCTCCACACAGTATTATGCCCCATAGTGGCCCCTGCACACAGTATTATGTCCCATAGTGGCCCCTGCACACAGTATTATGCCCCATAGTGGCCCCTGCACACAGTATTATGTCCCATAGTGGCCCCTGCACACAGTATTATGTCCCATAGTAGCCCCTGCACACAGTATTATGTCCCATAGTGGCCCCTGCACACAGTATTATGTCCCATAGTGACCCCTGCACACAGTATTATGCCCCATAGTGGTCCCTGCACACAGTATTATGTCCCATAGTGGCCCCTGCACACAGTATTATGTCCCATAGTGGCCCCTGCACACAGTATTATGTCCCCATAGTGGCCCCTGCACACAGTATTATGTCCCATAGTGGCCCCTGCACACAGTATTATGCCCCATAGTGGCCCCCTCCACACAGTATTATGTCCCATAGTAGCCCCTGCACACAGTATTATGTCCCATAGTGACCCCTGCACACAGTATTATGCCCCATAGTGACTATGGGGGGGTCGATCAGGTTATTGATCCTCCTGCTTTCTGTTGTATTGAATGTGTAACTAGTTATAATGGCCTCCGATGTTTTTCTACTATGGAATGACCACTGATATTTTTTAACCTTTGAAGTCAGTGCTTCGCCCGGTGGTTCCAGTATACACCTTTTAGCTATGAGATATTTCTGCGTGGCATTTTTGTGCACAATGGAGCTTTCTATAACCTGTGTAGTCTATAATCTAGGACGGATGTGAGGTGCAGCGATACTTTGTCACAACCACAGTTTCCCGCTTAGAACAGGAAATCGCGAAGATGTGAAGATTTTTTTACTTGTCTGAACTCTGCAGGTTATGGTCGTGCTAAGAGCCTAGGATTTGTTCATGATCACTAGGTTTTTCTTGCTTTGGATCCGTTTCTCTGGTGTGGGCCGTATGCTGCATTACCTGAGTTCACATCTGTGTCGCAGTCCTGAACACGACTTTCATCTGCTTTCAGTATAAAAGCAAAGGGCACCTGTTGGACTCCATTATAGTCAGTAAAGTCCGTCAGGCTCCATGACTATGCGGTATTATAGCAAACCTCTGACAGCCAGTGAATGTAACCTTAGGCCGGGTTCACATGGGAACACACGGGAGGCGTTTTTTTTTTAGCAGGATTTTGACGCGGATTCCGTCATGCAAGGGGCGTGATTCAGATAAGTGGTTTTGGAAAAACCCTTTATTGACTGGATTAGGAAGCCATGAAAAGCTACACCAAATTACCAGAAACAACTTCCAGTCTTTCGGAGATTGTTTTTGGACATTTTTACCAGTTCGCTCAGAAGAGCTTGTGTGAGGTCAGAGACTGGTGTTGGGTCTGGCTCACAATCTCCATTCTAGTTCATGCCAAAGGTGGGCTTGAGGTCCGGGCTCTGTGTTGCCCAGTTATGTTGTCCATGGCTCTATGGCTCTTGCTTTGTGCGCTGGGGCACAGCCCTGCTGGAACATAAAAGGCCATTTCTGAAACTGTTTCCACAAGGTTATTTGCATACAAAGGGCGTCCATTTTTGCCTGGACAACCCCTTTAAGCAGGACTTCCTTGGCTGTTACAGTCCTCAGATCTTAATCTTACACAGTCTTGGACTAGATGAGGCGATTGTGTCGGTACCTCCAGCTAGTGTCCCTATTTGAGTCTGTGCTATCCTTTGCTATCCTAATACTGATTAATACTAGAGAATCTGATACTCCTTTTATCTGCATGTCTATGAGGATCCCGCACATTCTAGGTCGTCTGAGGTTTCTAGCGCTGCAGGATAGTAGGTGGTTTTTCATTGCTGGTTAGGGAAATGTATCGGAGACTGATATTCCTGCTGAGGTCTATGGATCTATCGGTGAGTGTGCACACTGGCGGTACAAGAGCGTGACGTCAGGACAGACGGCGGTCGTACATGTGCTGCCTTTCCATTGTCCTGCTCTGACATCTGTCTTTGTTAGTGGCCGCATGCTCAGGCGCCTTGTCTCCTGAGCTAGCATTGCTTACATCCCATATGAACAAATACGAGCAAATAACAGGACTGGAAAGCCTTTATTCCAAGTAAGGCCCATTGCAGAATCTGTACCAGACGCACTGAGTGTCTGAGACTCTCCAGGGGCAGCTAAAAAATACAATAAGATATTGCTTTGCCCAGAACTGATGTCATTGCTCATTTGTCCCGGTACCTGGTGAAGTCCCGACCCAACAGAATTGTCAAAAATAGGATAACACAAAAAAATCTGTTCTGTTCCTTCATGTTTACCAGCTGTGTCCGAAGAGATCCTGACCGAAACGTCCCACAAGAGCCACCATGTTGGTCAGCACGTTATATAAGATAATATAAGATTGTCTCCTTTACATACAGGAATAACAGAGTGAGGTCACAGGAGCGGGATAGAGGTCACAGGAGCGGGATAGAGGTCACAGGAGCGGGATAGAGGTCACAGTGAGGTCACGGGAGCGGGATAGAGGTCACAGAGAGGTCACGGGAGTGGGACAGAGGTCACAGTGAGGTCACAGGAGCGGGACAGAGGTCACAGTGAGGTCACAGGAGCGGGACAGAGGTCACAGTGAGGTCAGGAGTGGGATAGAGGTCTCAGTGAGGTCACAGGAGCGGGATAGAGGTCACAGGAGCGTAATAGAGGTCACAGTGAGGTCACAGGAGTGGGACAGAGGTCACAGGAGCGGGATAGAGGTCACAGTGAGGTCACAGGAGCGGGACAGAGGTCACAGTGAGGTCACAGGATCAGTATAGTGCCCACAGTGAGGTCATAGGAATGGGATAGAGGTCACAGTGAGGTCACAGGAACGGGATAGAGGTCACAGTGAGGTCACAGGAGCGGGATAGCGACTACAGTGAGGTCACAGGAGCGGGACAGAGGTCACAGTGAGGTCACAGGAGCGGGATAGCGACTACAGTGAGGTCACAGGAGCGGGACAGAGGTCACAGTGAGGTCACAGGAGCGGGATAGCGCCCACAGTGAGGTCACAGGAGCGGGACAGAGGTCACAGTGAGGTCGCAGGAGCGGGATAGTGCCCACAGTGAGGTCACAGGAGCGGGATAGCGACTACAGTGAGGTCACAGGAGCGGGATAGTGCCCATAGTGAGGTCATAATAGCGGGATAGCGCCCACAGTGAGGTCACAGGAGCGGGACAGAGGTCACAGTGAGGTCGCAGGAGCGGGATAGTGCCCACAGTGAGGTCATAATAGCGGGATAGCGCCCACAGTGAGGTCACAGGAGCGGGATAGTGCCCATAGTGAGGTCACAGGAGTATGATCATGCCCAATATGACATCATAGCACAGCAATAATGCACATACAAAAAGATCACTATATACGTGGTGACATCAGAACATATAAAGAGAATAATTCTATAGATGTGACAGGCAGGCGTTATAATCTCCCCCTAGTTCTTGGACCTGTAGTGCGGCTCTGTCCGCTGCCCTGCTAGTTACGCCCATGTGAAATGTCAGCTGGAAAAGCGTCCCCGTCCTAATGATACAAAAGGAAGACTTTCCCCCCGTACACGTCCTCATTAATTTAATTAACAAAAGGTCCTCTTATCTGCTCTGCGCCGATGGAAAAAATAACAGCACGCAACTGACAGATCAGAGCAATGGACAGTCTGCTGGCAGTGTGAACATACCCTTAAACATTTTTTTTTTAATACAACGATAACCCAGAATATCAGTGTATGTGACAAGCCTATCACAATTCCTAATGCACAAAATTGTCTGAACACTGTATAAGCAATGCCGCCCCTGCTACCTCTTGTGTCACCCTCTCTACCTCATAGATTGTAAGCTCTTTTGAGCAGGGCCCTCAGTCCCATTGTGTGAAATGACGTTCTTTGTTATGTATGTCTGTATCTGAACCCTACAAATTGTACAGCGCTGCGGAATATGTTGGCGCTATATAAATAAAATGTATTATTATTATTATTATTATATGTGAAGCAGTGGACGTCTGTAGGCGACATTCATGCAAATACAATGGGTAACAACCCTAGACGCCATGAGCCCTGTCCTCGCACCTTTATCTGTGATAATAATTCACTCCGGTTTTTCGTCTGCTCCATTAGTGTTTCGGCCACTCTTGGCGCTCTCTCCAGTGTTTATAGTGGTGACGGCTCTGTGCTACGTGGCGGCCGCGTTGCATTGTCATCCAGATGTATCAGCCCCAGTATAAATATTTAGTATAATAAACTTCTCTTATCACCATGGAGAGTTCCTGCCGCCACTTCCAGATCACACAGAAGGTTTTTCATCTTCAGCCGCTCGGATTTCGTGTTAATGCTTTGCTGTTCGCCGCAATCCTTATACAGTAACAAATGGCTGCGGCTTTCTACAAAGGCGTGTGTGCGATTCTCTGGAAGACGAGAGATTGGCGTTTACTGCGTCGCACATAATTTTTTTGCAAAAATGGTAAAATTTGTTGTTCAGAGGAGGATGAGGATGGGATCGCCTGTTGCTGGCAGAGTTGCAGAGTCCGACTTCCCACCCAGCATGCATTGCCCAACCCTCGCCAGGAACAATGACACGTTTCCATTATTTCATACAATGATTCCAGGCCCGATATCAGGTCAGGGGTAAGGGATGGACTGGACCACCTCTATATAATGATTAGCAATTTTTTTTATTACTGTTATTTTAAAAAGACCTGTTTTTTATTCTCTAAAACCATGTTATCTATGTCTATGGGTCGTTCAAGGAGTTAACTTTATTTTAATTCATCCAGTAGATGTATCATGATGCCCCAATGGTTGCCTTGTCCCCCTAGTCATATGATTGGAACCAGATCTTGCCCCTTCTGACCTTTTATTTTCTATGGGGGCTGACTATAGGTTGGGGCACAAGATTGAAAATCCAGTCCGTATAGTGGTGTGCAAAAGTTTTAGGCAGACGAGGAAAAAATGCTGCAAAGTAAGAATGCTTTCAGCAATAGAAGTCAACAAAATGCAACATGAACGAACAAAAGAGAAATCTAAATCGCATCAATATTTGCAGTGACCTCGCTGAAGAGAATGGATGATATAACAACCTCAGATCCCTGATCTAAGATTCATCCAGTCTGTCTGGGACGAGAGAGAAGGATTGGAGCAAGCTTACATCCACAGAAGATCAAGATGGCGGAAACAATCTCCCTGCCGAGGTCTTGTAAAAACTGTGTCCGATTTTACCCAGAAGAATTGATTCTGTTTTTGGCGGCCAAAGGTCACAGCAAATATTGAAGTCCTTGATTGATTGGTTCTTGTTCATTCATTCATTTTGTTAACCCTTAAAGCATTCTTGCTTTGCAGCCCTTGCCTGAAACTTTTGCACCTTACTTTACATTGACCTGATTTGACAAGCCGGAGCCTATGATGAGAGGCGCACCTTCCTCCCCCATGGCTCTGCGGTCCTGTATTGTATAGGGACTAGTATCAGGTCCCTAAGATACAAGGAGTCCTAGGCTCAGTCTGGGAAATGCAGCAATGTATGATCTGGAAGTGACGTGATATTATGTAGCGACTGAAACTCATTTGTGACAGAATAAGATCTTAAGTGTTTCTACATTATCCAACATTGGCCACTCCTAACGAATTGTTCCCATTGTGTTATCCGGGGGTTCCAGTTCCTGCGCCTCTCGGCTCAAGTGTTTGTCTCGCAGCCTTTGGAGACTTTAGCGGCTCCCATGAATGATTCCTGCCGCTTACTTAGTCTCCGTTTGTTCCAGCTCATGTCTCCCGCACAGAGGACACCTGTTTTGTATGCGGCACTAAGCACCTCTGTACAGATCCGTCCCCTGAGCCCAATAACTAAGCGTCCTGTTTATTTCCCAGTGTCATTGTTGGTGTCCGCGGCTGGTGCCTTGTCACTACGATAGGGGAATAGTTAATGTGATCATTGAATTATATGCCGAATAACACATCCAATCTCTCATATTTGTCTTTTCTTAGGGTGAAGGGTCCCGTACGCTCCCTCTCTCTGGACATGTGGGGTTTGACAGCCTTCCAGATCAACTGGTTAACAAATCAATTAACCATGGCTTTTGTTTCAATATCCTCTGTGTGGGTGAGTATTTACAGACTTTGTTAGGAGAGGCCGGGATCCAATGCTTGTTGTATGAATAGCACAAGAGGAGCAAGATTTCTGGAACTGTGCTGAAAATGAGAGCATTGAATGGCCGGATACAGATGAATACAGTGTATTGTGTGCAGGACTTGTTTACTGCCAGCTACATGGTGCATGGTAACAAGTCGAGCACAAGCTTCATGTCACCATCGGAGTCATTGCATTTGATAGACAGATCTGCATTTGATAAGTCATGTAGAAATAAAGCTGTAAGAGCAGAGATGCTGAGCGTTGTGTCATGTACTGTGTCACAAGTATACACTTTGTATTCAGTGTCTGAGGTTGATGGAGACCTTGCTGTACTTGGATGTTTTCTGTCTGACACATGAGATACATTTGCACTATAGAGACCGTTTTCTAGGTTCTCGGCTATATCTTCTCCGGACAGCAATGACTCCTATAAAGCAGTGCTAACCACTGAGCCACCGCGTTGTCCCTACTTGTACCCAGTAATGTGCATGAAGGCTGCGCATAGCTTTAGGAAAAGGAAATCCTGAATATTTACAAACAGTGTTTTCAGATTACTGTTCGGTTTGGTTTTCTGTCCACCTCTTCACCATTTCCTGAGATTTGAGGCTTATTTGTGGACTTGTATATTTGTGGTAGAGAACTCTTTACTTGCATATATAGGTGCCTGGTAGTTGTGCTGTAATGTCAATGCAGATGTCCCTTTATAAGATAAGACATAATAGGTAATGCAGTAGCCATGTGCCGTATTGATGGTATTTAAGTGCAGGGTACTTTGCCTCCTGTTGTTTTATAGTTCCCCATAATGGGGACTCTAAGCCCTCCTATACATTTGCTCTACATGTAAGTGAGATGTGCAGAAGTGCACAGCAGAGAGGATGTTGCAATGCACATGACAAGGTAGCGGGTGCTGGACACTAGGTGTCTTATTGCCCATAACAAGCAATCCATTTTTTAAGAACACATTGAGAAGTGAAAGCTGTGCCAGGATTTGCTAGCAACAAATTTTGGCTGACAACTCATCTAATGTATATGCCCACGCCTAGTGTATATGTATATGTAATGTATATGCCCAGGGTGAAGGGAACTGGATGGTCCAATTTGTGAAGAGTATTCCCTAACAATGCAAAGTCTATGGAGAATTATAAGCTGACTGTACACAAGTAATGACCAAGTGCCTTTCTGCTATCTGGTCTGACTCCCTGTAAACATGCATTCTCAGATATACCGACTCCCCTGTACACATGCATTCTCGGATATACCGACTCCCCTGTACACATGCATTCTCGGATATACCGACTCCCCTGTACACATGCATTCTCGGATATACCGACTCCCCTGTACACATGCATACTCTGATATACCGACTCCCCTGTACACATGCATTCTGGGATATACCGACTCCCCTGTACACATGCATTCTGGGATATACCGACTCCCCTGTACACATGCATTCTGGGATATACCGACTCCCCTGTACACATGCATTCTGGGATATACCGACTCCCCTGTACACATGCATTCTGGGATATACCGACTCCCCTGTACACATGCATTCTGGGATATACCGACTCCCCTGTACACATGCATTCTGGGATATACCGACTCCCCTGTACACATGCATACTCTGATATACCGACTCCCCTGTACACATGCATTCTCAGATATACCGACTCCCCTGTACACATGCATTCTGGGATATACCGACTCCCCTGTACACATGCATTCTGGGATATACCGACTCCCCTGTACACATGCATTCTGGGATATACCGACTCCCCTGTACACATGCATTCTGGGATATACCGACTCCCCTGTACACATGCATTCTGGGATATACCGACTCCCCTGTACACATGCATTCTGGGATATACCGACTCCCCTGTACACATGCATTCTGGGATATACCGACTCCCCTGTACACATGCATTCTGGGATATACCGACTCCCCTGTACACATGCATTCTGGGATATACCGACTCCCCTGTACACATGCATTCTGGGATATACCGACTCCCCTGTACACATGCATTCTGGGATATACCGACTCCCCTGTACACATGCATTCTGGGATATACCGACTCCCCTGTACACATGCATTCTGGGATATACCGACTCCCCTGTACACATGCATACTCTGATATACCGACTCCCCTGTACACATGCATTCTGGGATATACCGACTCCCCTGTACACATGCATTCTGGGATATACCGACTCCCCTGTACACATGCATACTCTGATATACCGACTCCCCTGTACACATGCATACTCTGATATACCGACTCCCCTGTACACATGCATTCTGGGATATACCGACTCCCCTGTACACATGCATTCTGGGATATACCGACTCCCCTGTACACATGCATTCTGGGATATACCGACTTCCCTGTACACATGCATACTCTGATATACCGACTCCCCTGTACACATGCATTCTCAGATATACCGACTTCCCTGTACACATGCATACTCTGATATACCGACTCCCCTGTACACATGCATTCTGGGATATACCGACTCCCCTGTACACATGCATTCTGGGATATACCGACTCCCCTGTACACATGCATTCTCAGATATACCGACTCCCCTGTACACATGCATTCTGGGATATACCGACTCCCCTGTACACATGCATTCTGGGATATACCGACTCCCCTGTACACATGCATTCTGGGATATACCGACTCCCCTGTACATTCTTGGATATACCGTGTAGTGCAGGTGCATTGGAGAGGGATGGAAGCCGCTGCTGGAGCCTTATCTCTCCTTGAAGAAAAGGATTTAGCAGTGGAAATTCATCTCCCCAACCATGATCTTCCCTGACATCTGCCTTCAGGGGAGAGTCAGCAGAACCCCATACACAATAAAAGGTTAGCCGAACCTGCCAAAGTCAGCCAGCCGACACAAATCTAATGTGGATGGTTCGCTTTGGATTCATGAAAACAGCAGCATCTTGGTCAGGTCTTATAAATGTTTCTGCTTCTGGTCCTGGGTCTTATTTGTTGCATTTGTATTAGACTATTGTCGTGCCAGACAGCCAGGTGCCGCACTAACAGAATTACTCTAATACTAATGGATATGATGAGGTATAGTGAATGAGCGGATACATTTATACATAGAATTGTCTCAAGCTTTCTGCATTACTGCAACGGCTTCTCGACCCTCCCAGCTGGATCCCATTGTAATTGATGGAGTCCGATTGGTTTATTGCACGTTACAAACCGAAGCAGAATTGGGCAAATGTGAACAGAGACTTATTTACTTAAAGGGATTGTCCGGGATAAAAAGTTTTTTCTAATCTTAGCTACCCCAAGTAACCCCCCCATCCCCCGCCTACCTTCTAAAGTACTTGCGCTGCCAAAAATCTATATTTCCACAGATGGCCAGGGCAGTCACGTGATCGCCCCAGGCACATTTTTTGGGCCCTTGGAGACAGAATGTCACCAGTACTTACCCCTGCCCTCCTCCCCATCATACTTGCCTGTTTTCCTGCACATGCCGGCACGCTGCCTCTATTACACCGGCATGGGTGGTCGGCAGACGTGAAGAGGAGGCGGTGCTGGCCGACCAGAAGAAGTGAAGTCCCGGGCGGAGGAGATGATGTAAATAAGATGGGGTAAGGGGAAGATAAGTTAGTTAGGAGGAAGTGGGCGGGCTAGCTCGGGAAACAGGGAGGGGGTGTGATTGAGAAGGGGGAGGGGAGTACAAGCCGTCATGGTAGTTATAGGAAAACAAACCAGGAATCCGAACCCTGTAAACAAATGTAGAGGATGCCAGGAGCTCTCAGAGAATCCCAGGACACTGCTACAGAGATTTGGTTGCACTTATTAACCCATTAAGAGCACTAACAGACCTTTATGCAAAATAATTTTTTGCCCAGAAAACCCCTTTCAGCGAGAACAGACGACCTCCTATATAACATCTGTAGTTTGGGGGATTTCTATTCTATTCTCTTTCTCCAGCTATGGGACATTTTACGTTTCGAGACCTTCCGCCTTTCTCTTCTCCCCATTCGCTGTTCCAGTTTCCTAGCCGGTGATATACTTGAGGGAGCTGAGCCGGCTAAATATAGTTTTTGTTATTTTGGTAGTTTGACTTTCCAGTGTGTTTCTGCCGCTGTTAACCTGTTTTACACATGTTGTGGAATCCGTCTTTACTTCGGAGAGGAAATCTGTTCTTTCCATCCACTATTTTGGTGGTACTGATGTAATTGTGGGATTTGTTCTCTGTGTTAGTGACTTGCCCGCGTAGATGTTACACCATTCCTCGCCGCGCTCTTGGCCAATCTCCTTGGAAACATTAGTCAGTTTCGGAAAAAAGTTGAACAATCCAGAAGGTTTAATGTTAAAAAACGGAAAGCAAAGAAGATTTTATATGAAGGGGGTCGTCCAACAAATTTAGTGGATACATAGTAACTGATCATAGTCATGTGAGGCATGCGAGACCTCTGTTACTGTATCAATGGGGAGAGTTAGACAGGACCCATAATGGTATTTGTGTCTATGTCTTTCACCTTACATGCACATTTGCTTTGTAACCCGTTTTTGTCCTTTTTCAGGCGAGACGGGTCTTGGGAAGTCGACTCTTATGGACACCTTATTTAATACAAAGTTTGAAGGGGAACAAACGTCTCATTCACAGCCCGGGGTTCAGCTGAAATCGAGCACCTACGATCTGACAGAAAGCAATGTCCGCCTGAAAATGACCATTGTCAGCTCGGCAGGCTTTGGAGATCAGATTAATAAAGAAGACAGGTAATAGGAGATTGGTGTTATTACAATAACTGGCGATGGATTCTACAATCATAGTCCGATACATAAGACATTATTGTTTGGCGCTTTATTACATAGAGTGTAGTTACCATTCCGTTATATAGATACAGTATCAAAAAGAATCAGTTTGTATTGTTTGAGGTCTCTTGTTTTCTACTGTAGAGTAACCAGTCATGTCTGTTTTGTTAAAGTTACAAGCCCATCGTGGACTTCATTGACTCCCAGTTTGAGGCGTACCTACAAGAAGAGCTCAAGATCAAGAGAGTTCTCCATAATTACCACGACTCTCGTATACACGCTTGTCTCTACTTCATCGCCCCTACCGGACACTCCTTGAAGTCTCTGGACCTGGTGACTATGAAGAAACTGGACAGTAAGGTTGGTGTCTGGGGTATCTTGTCATTACAGTGCGCACTGCCATAGCTAGACGTCCATCAATGATTAATCCGAGTCCCATGTGACCTGTGACCAGCGGGAGGACGTGCTTATCTTTATGGTCATGCTAAAAACTAACTTGTTTCATCTTGTAGCGATACGCAGGATTATTTAGGCGCCGGATTCTTCTTATCATGGCAGTGTTGTTTTCAAGGAGGTCAATAAAAATGACACCCAGAACTCCAAGACGTCACCGCTGATCCCTGAGCCGCACTTATTCCTAAACAGTCTTATTTGATTTTCTGAGAATTGTATTTTTTCCTTCCTGTAGGTCAATATTATTCCAATTATTGCAAAGTCCGACGCCATTTCAAAGAGCGAGCTGACAAAATTCAAGATTAAAATCACCAGTGAGCTGGTCAGCAATGGCGTCCAGATCTATCAGTTTCCAACAGATGATGAAACCGTGGCAGAAATAAACGGCACAATGAATGTAAGTCGTCGTCATATGTTACGTAAATGCTGCTAAATGTTAAAGTGGTTGTCCCATAACAAGCATCCTATCTATACTGCTGGTTTATGTGGATATAAGATGTTTCCTATATACATTGCTTTATCAAAACTGCTTTGTTTGGCCGCTATCTTAATTTATTCACTTCATTGTTGACACTGGCCCTTGGAATTATCTGCTCATTTCCCAAGTGATGCAGCTGCCTGCTCTCAGGGGGGGAGGGAGGGGCTGACAAGCAACGGAGCTCCTCAGATATGGGAGGGGGGAGGTGAGAGCTCCGGGATTACTGTGCTGTCTATCTTCAGCTTTTCCACTTATCAGCCGGTTTAATTGAATTTGGCTGATAAGGGCTGAGATAAGGAGTCCGTTACCTCTGTATGTAATGCAAGCTGACTCATATCCAGCTCTGCTACATCAGTCTCTACATCAGCTTCATACTATGGTAATGCATTTACTACCAATCCCTCATTACTGACTGCAAACATAGCAGATAGCAGAGCAAGTGAAACCCCGCCCACCAATGTGCCGAGAAATGCAGGATGTGAAGAGAGCACAGAGCCCTGCAGGCTGCAGAACAAGAGTTATGGGAATACCCCTTTAATGTCTGTTATTAAGTCAATGAGAAATCCTGGATGAAAGTCCTGCAAGCCCAACGTTATCATCTGGCAACGAACGGGCACCCGACGGACTCCTTCATGGTCATTGGGGTGCCTTGGGATCCATTATTGTCCATCGTTATACTGACCTGATCTGTTCTTGCAATGGACCAGAAGAAGGCACCCAAACTGTGCGGCGTACAGGTCGTGAAGTGCCGGCAGTTGTGCAGGATGGGTCACATATTGTGGATACCGAGAGCATTGTGTCTACATTCCCTGCAATAGGTTTAACTTTAGAAGATGACAAAGATCCTAAAAACCTCTTTAACCCTTTGGGTTATAATTCGCTATCCTATGTATTTTCTTTGACAGGCTCACTTACCATTTGCAGTTGTTGGAAGCACAGAGGAAGCCAAAATAGGGAATAAAATGATGAAGGTTCGGCAGTACCCATGGGGGACCGTGCAAGGTATTTCCTTCCGATGCATTCCTTCATTCATTCATTCTCCTGCCACATCCATTCCATATATTAGGCCACCTTTCCCAACTGCACTTTCCTATACATTGGAGCCCTGCACAAACCAAACTTGATACTTTACTATCCTTGTAATATAGACACAATGTAAGGTTTTCTGATTATAATTTTTTTTTTTCTAGTTGAGAATGAGACGCATTGTGATTTCGTCAAGTTGAGAGAAATGCTTATACGGGTAAACATGGAGGATTTACGGGAACAAACGCACACGCGTCACTACGAGTTATACCGAAGGTGCAAGTTAGAGGAAATGGGATTCAAGGACACAGACCCCGACAGCAAACCCTTCAGGTAACGGCGCAGGTTAACGTGATGATGGCGCTAAATGAAAAAGTAGCACAGTATAAAAAACAATGTATCTAAATTTGTTGCTGTGATGGTGCGGATGATCTTTGGATTGATGTTTATTTGCAAGTGATAATTGATTTGCCAGTTATTTTCTTAGTAGTAGGCAGGTCGGGGCCGCACGGTGTAAGCTACTAGACTAGGTTCACACTTGCATTAACATCACTTCTTTTTTGGAGAATTTCCATTTAAAGGGATTCTATCATTAAAACTTTTCTGACTAACACATAGGAATAGCCTTAAGAAAGGCTATTCTTCTCCTACCTTTAGATGTCTTCTCCGCGCCGCTGTTCGGTAGAAATCCCAGTTTTCATCTGTATGCAAATGAGTTCTCTAGCAGCAATGGGGGCGGTCCTCAGTGCTCAAACAGCACTGGGGGCGTCCCCAATTGTGCGAGAGAACTCTCCAGCGCCGCCTCCATCTTCTTCAGGAACGGGTCTTTATCACGTCTTCTTCTGGCATATGAGTTCTCTCGCAGCACTGGGGGCGTCCCCAGTGCTGCGAGAGAACTCTTCAGCAACGCCTCCATCTTCTTCAGGAACAGATCTTCTTCTGGCGGTGGCTTCAAACTTCTAGGTCTTGGACCTCGGTCAGCCGACTGCGCATGCCTGCCAGCTACAAGAAAATGGCCACTTACAATACTGTGTAAGCAGCCATTTTCTTGTGGCCGGCAGGCATGCGCAGTCGGCTTTGCCCTAGGCCCAAGACCTGTAGGTAAGAAGACGCTGCTGGAAAAAGACCCATTCCTGAAGAAGATGGAGTTGTCGCTGGAGAGTTCTCTTGCAGCATTGGGGGACGCCCCCCAGTTCTGCGAGAGAACTCATTTGCATACCGATGAAAACCGGATTATATAATGAACAGTGGCCTGGAGAAGACATCTAAAGGTAGGAGAAGAATAGCTTTTCTTAAGGCTATTCCTACGTGGTAGTGAGAAAAAATTAAGTTTTAATGCTAGGATCCCTTTAAGTATCTCTAATCCTTTGTTCCTGCATCATTGGGACTGAGACACGACATTGCTCTTAGGATTCATTGCTCAATTCCAGTTTTGTTCATTTAGTTGGAAAACTTCATCTTGTGCTAGGATTAGAGTTGATGTAAAAGGACACTGAAGCAGATTCAATTAATTGGAGAATTTCTAAGGAGTCTGAAAACCTCAGAAGTCAGTGGAAATCTGCTGAGAAAACCTCACACGAAGGGTGCAAGACTGTGAGGGTGCAAGACTGTGAGGGTGCAAGACTGTGAGGGTGCAAGACTGTGAGGGTGCAAGACTGTGAGGGTGCAAGACTATGATGAACAGGGATGGAAGGAAAATACATGCATGAAATCAGTCTTGTGCGCTTTATTCCAACCCATAGGAACGTCCCTAAAAATCATTCTTGCTGCTGATTTAGTTTGCAGGAGACGTACGAAGCAAAAAGGAACGAATTTCTGGGGGAGCTACAGAAGAAAGAGGAAGAAATGAGACAGATGTTTGTGCAAAGGGTTAAAGAAAAAGAGGCCGAGCTAAAGGAGGCTGAAAAAGAGGTGCAAAATCCTTTGTATTTCCTTCTTGTATTTTCTATCACTCACTTTGTCCAGCAGCGGACACGTAAAGGCGGAGGGATCTTGTAGATGATTATAAATGTTTATACGTCTTGTCTTCGGTTTTCTTGAAGCTTCATGAGAAGTTTGACCGTCTGAAAAAACTACATCAAGACGAGAAGAAGAAGCTGGAAGACAAAAAGAAAAGCTTAGAGGACGAAGTAAATGAATTTAAGAAACGGAAGACTGCGACAGAACTGCTCCAATCCCAGGCACAGCAAGCGGGGGGATCACAGACCTTAAAGCGAGAAAAGGAAAGAAAAAAGTAAGTAGGCGTGCAATGTGTATAACCTTACATGTCAGAGGGGAACGATCCCGTGTCTGCCATAGATTGTAAGTAAGCGTGCGGTGTGTATAACCTTACATGTCAGAGGGGAACGATCCCGTGTCTGCCATAGATTGTAAGTAAGCGTGCGGTGTGTATAACCTTACATGTCAGAGGGGAACGATCCCGTGTCTGCCATAGATTGTAAGTAAGCGTGCGGTGTGTATAACCTTACATGTCAGAGGGGAACGATCCCGTGTCTGCCATAGATTGTAAGTAAGCGTGCGGTTGTATAACCTTACATGTCAGAGGGGAACGATCCCGTGTCTGCCATAGATTGTAAGTAAGCGTGCGGTGTGTATAACCTTACATGTCAGAGGGGAACGATCCCGTGTCTGCCATAGATTGTAAGTAAGCGTGCGGTGTGTATAACCTTACATGTCAGAGGGGAACGATCCCGTGTCTGCCATAGATTGTAAGTAAGCGTGCGGTGTGTATAACCTTACATGTCAGAGGGGAACGATCCCGTGTCCGCCATAGACTGGACATTGCGATGCATCAGATTTGTAGGTCATTAGTCTGTCAGTCATATGTGAACCCTGTTAGACTATGACAGTCTGGATAATGTCGGCACCGGGGGTGAGGCGCTCCAGATTTACTGGCCTATAAATATATCAGGTTCCCTCCCGTGCACCAGATTGGTACACTACATCCATCCGAAACTAGCACAGATCTCTGGTGTGAGGTATAATACATCTGCCAGGCCGAGGCGTCCCTGACCGTCAGCGTTCTGTCTGGTTTTGTAAAACGTGTCATGTGAGGCACAGAACAAGGGGTTTGGTATATCATTGGCACAAGAGGGTTATGCCCCAATACATTATACTAGAAATAGACGGGTTTAGAAACTTACCCCTATCTGATAGTCATGGTGTGTTGCCGGTATTTGCCATCACTAAGGGATAGGCAGGGGTAGGATAACCCTGAACAGGCTACTTTGCAGCAAGTAAAAGGGGGTTAAGTCAATGGCTTAATGCGGGTTCACACCTGCGCCCGGTCTCTGCTTTCGGGTTTCCATCTTCTGCCAAGAGAAACTGGACAGATGACAAAAACCCGGCGGTCAGTTTTCATAGCCATTCACTTGAATGGGTTTGCAAACTGACCGCCCGTGACCGTCGTCTGCCTCTCTGCGGCGAAACTGCTTTTTTTTACCAGACACAAAGTCCTGCATGTCCGACTTTGTGTCTGGTTTAAAACAACGGTTTCACCGCAGAGACCAGAAGACGCTCACAGGCGGACTCTCTGCAATCCCATTTAAGTGAATGGGTTTGCAAACTGACCGCCGGGTTTCCGTCTCCTGTCCAGGAAACCCGAAAGTGTAGACCGGGCGCAGGTGTAGACCAGCTCTTACCATCAATGACGGAACTTTTAGACTCTTGTACAGCCCTATATACATCTGTATATGTGTGGACAAAGCCAGAACGTATATCGATCCCCACTAACCTATGCCGGAGTCTCTGGTCCATTGTCTTTTTGTTCTTGTGACTGGGGGGCCATTGCAGAGCACATCACACGACCAAAACGTCCTCCAGTCACGGCAACATCAAGACTCCGAACAGGAGAAGAAGACTCTTGGAATGTGGCTGTTCCTTGTGTGCAATGTCCGCTCTTGTCCTACCTATAGACCGTGCACACTATCATCGCTTCTCACCTGTATGCTGGTGTCATTCTTACTCTCTACACTGCTCTATGTGGGGTCTGTATTTATTTGGGGGTTTCGGTCTGAGGTTTGTATTTTTGTTCCTTTTGGGCTCTGCTCTGGCGTCTCTATTAGGTTCCGTAATCTTATCATTAACACCGGGGTCTCTAATTGTTATTGGCCCGACTGTTATTATGGGAATGAGTAGTAAAGGCCGCATGTCCACCGAGAAAATATTGTGGCCATTAACCATCGATTGGCTGTAAGTAATTGGGCGCAATAATGGTGTTTTATAATCTGTCAGAGGAAATATCACCAAAAAAATTCTATTTTCTAAATAGTAAGCAAGAATGGCGCACATGAATCTGTGTGGGTATATGTCTGCATATGTGTATATGCTGTATACGGATGTGTGTACAATCTATGCTGTATTGCTGTTAGTGCACACCTGTCCTTGACCGCTCAGGCCATCTGTATGGCATGATCCTTGCATTCAGCCTCTGTTATCCTACCTGAGGACCAGTTTTGTCTGGTGCAGGGGCCCGAGGAGGTGAGTAATCTACCAGGCACCAGGTTCTGGCTCATTGCAGAATTGTGGCACATAATCTCCCCTCCTTGCCATCCCATTCTTGACTTGTAATATCTACACCTGGGCTGTGTATGGGCAGTGCCCAGGCTTCACATCTGCTGCTGCTGCTTTCAGGCAAATGGGATGACACTAAATATCTGGAATAATACTTAATATCCAAGAACGTTGCAATACTTTCTGCCATCCCTTACCAAAAAAAAATGGATTGCGCACTTGGTTGTGTACATGAAACCTTAAAATAGCGTCCGGTTATGCCAGACATGTGTTACCAACTGCTAGAAAACCGAAACGTTAGACAAGTACTTGTATATATGTACGGCTGCTATTACTCCTGCTGATATAACACACTGTGTACTAATGATACTTACAGTATATATGTATTGTAGTCCAAGTAGGCTCTCATGTCTCACATTATCCATTCTGGTTTGTTTTTTTCCATTCTATTGTACGTTTTTATTTTGTTACACACTAACCTACTGCAATACTGTGAATATTCAGAATATACTGAGGGGCAGTCACTATAGAGATGCAGCAAAGATGGATACAGCTCTGTAGGGCAGGGTGTGCAATATGTTCTGGTGTTCTAGCTTTTATCCAGCACAGTGTGGGTTAAAAGATCAATTTCTGGACCCTCGCAAGGTCTTTTGGCTTGGAGAGATGGGTAATAGATTTACAGGTCTGAGCTGGATCCTAGTGAACAGTTTTTACCTCACTTCACTGACATACACACTTAGAGGACCTTTAACCTACTGACATACACACTTAGAGGACCTTTAACCTCTTCACTGACATACACACTTAGAGGACCTTTAACCTCTTCACTGACATACACACTAAGAGGACCTTTAACCTCTTCACTGACATACACACTAATAGGACCTTTAACCTCTTCACTGACATACACACTTAGAGGACCTTTAACCTCTTCACTGACATACACACTTAGAGGACCTTTAACCTCTTCACTGACATACACACTAAAAGAGGTCCTTTACCTCTTCACTGACATACACACTTAGAGGACCTTTAACCTCTTCACTGACATACACACTTAGAGGACCTTTAACCACTTCCTCCAGCTCCAGTTTTTAGCATTTTTTAATAGTTTTCGGCTCCACTGATTCCAGCACAGGTGGAATTTTTTCCTCTAGTTCCCATCATTCCTGAGCAATAAATGCAGTTGGTTTGGGTGGGTGCTGGCAGGGGGTGTGTTTTAAAAACTCCAATCACAGGTGGACCTTGCCAGAACGCCGAATCATCAACCTCCTCACAGTACAGAGCCTAAATAACATATCAAACACCCACTAACTGCAGAATGAATTGATTTCTCAAGAACGGCGGGGGCTAGAGAAGAAAGTCCAACTGTGCTGGAATCTCTGGAGCGGCAGCTATTCTCAGATCCTAAGATTGGGTGAAAGGTCATCATTAATACCTAGGGGTATAGGAGATTTAATTCTATGGAACAATTCAAGACCCAGAAGTATTCCAGAACATCTTAGATGTGAGATTGTGTCTACGTTTCTATCTGCAGTAGATGTCACTATACAGAATTGTTTCATCTGCTCATCATCGATTTCACAAACATTGAAGGCGATGGAAGTTGCTGATGTTTTTGAGTCCCGAGCGGAGCCGACTTCTTTCCACTGTCGCTCTCTCTCTTGTGACTGTCCCTCAGTTGTAACAGTCCGGTGTCTGCAGTTGTCTGTTTTGTTTGTTCATAGAACTATATTTTGTGCCCATTTAACATTTCACACTCCCATTCGTGCTGTTTTTACAGTTAATTCGTCCGTTGGCTGCATGGCGCATGGCTCTGGTAAGCTGATGGCGGGGTGTCTGACGTCTTATGTTACACCACCATTAGATTAATACTGATTGTCCTTTCTTATCTGCTCTTGGTTTTTGCTATTTATTTACATTCTTCAGGGATTTTGCAATTGGCCTCAATTTTTTGGCGAATTTTTTGCAGTGTAATACTGATAAAATAGAGAGGAGGGAATTGTGTATCGGTGCTGTGTAAACTACTGAACATGAAAGCTTCCAGTTATAAACTATAAATAAGTGGGGAGTTTAGAGATAAGAAACTTTGTAAGAGATCTTATTAAGGAGATCTGTTTCATTCGCCACTTATTAAGCTCCTCTCCTTCTTCTTATCTTTATAAGATTGGTCTGTGTATTCAGCCTCACACATAGAGCTGGATGGAGAAGAGTGGGATGGAGCAGGATTCTCTTGCCGGCAGGTTAATTGGATTATTGATTCATTCTGTGCACCAGCAGCCTCTTCTCTACAACCTAGCAGTGTTTAAAAAAAAAAATAAAAAAAATTAAGGAATAGCAGAGTGTAACAGTAGCGATTATTTGAGTGTCTTTTCTAACCCCCTTCCTTTTTTCATATATTAATATATCTCTTTCATAAGACTTGTTACAAAGTTTCTTATTTTCACTTGTACTATTCATTTATGAAATGTGGCCATCGGGACCGATTTATTTGCCCGCTCCAGTTTTTTTGGCAGAAGAGTCCGATACTTTTGACATTTGTGACTTTTTACTCATGAATTCGGGCAAATGTTGTTTAGCCCTGGAGTTAGTGGGGGGTGAAAGGTCTCCCTTAACTGTACAGTATACATTTATTTACATTTGGAGACGTATGGCTATACAGTGGTATACATCGGAGCCTTCTCAGGAGGTACAAACTTCATAGGAAAGCTTGGAGATCTGGCGGCAAGCACATGGACCCATTATAGTCTATGGGGTCCGTGTGCTTTCACTGGCACACCGTTTGCAGTTGCGTTTGGTATTCCGTTCAAGGGGCTCCTCATGCAGATTCCCCTGGACGGATTCCCAACACAGATGTGAAGGAGGCCTTAGATTGCCGGTCCCCTTTAGTCCAGCAGCCTTCTCACTCCCTTGCACAGCAGACGATCGCTGGGATTCTCCTCGTTGATGTCTAGAGATGAGCAAATACTGTTTGGATCAGCCGATCCGAACAGCACGCTCCATAGAAATGAATGGATGCACCTGGTACTTCCGCTTTGCCGGTGGCCGGCCGCTTAACCCCCTGCGTGCCGGCTATGTCCATTCATTTCTATGCGAGCGTGCTGTTCGGATCGGCTGATCCCAACAGTACTCGCTCATCTCTATTGATGTCGCTTTTCCCTTTCCACCAGACGCCTATACGTGTTTTTTCCTGCAGAACATGCTACAGGGAGCCGAATGTCTATGTAAAGCTTCCTCTTACTGCCTGTGTTGGAAATGTCTCGGGCACAATACCGTATTGTCCCAAGCAAAAGGGAGGAAGGAAACTTCAAAAAGAAAATAAGCTCTAAGTGCAGTAAAACGGAATATTACGGGAAATTGGAAAATGTTTATTATTCACGCCGGGCCCGCAGCTCACAGCCTGATAGTTTAGGATTGTTGCTTATTGCTAGGAAAGTGTGTTGGTTCTGGTAGATTTGTGTAGAACATGTGATACTGGAATTCTCATCTAGAATAAATTTTATTTTTTGTAACAATATCCAATGAAACCTCCTTGTAACCTGCATGCTTTCTGTGCATTTGCATTTGTTTTGCTCCTGACATCATTAATCCATTTTTGTTATTTCTGTTTTGTTCACAGTTCTGGTTTCCTGTAATGCACCCTCCCCCCCCCCCCCTTGGCACCTTGCATTGATCCCCCCCCCCCCCCCTTTACCATATCATCTGCTCCCATCACCATCTTTCTTTGCATGAAAGCCTGAATTCTTGGCAGCTTGTAGAAGACTTCATGAGTCGTACAAGGACTGGCAATGATGCATATATTATTTCCACTCATTATTTTGCTTTTCTGCATGTCCTGCTAATAAACTCACCTTCATTCTGCTCCACTGACACCCAGACCTGGAGGACTGCTCCTCTCCGTGTTGTTAGGCGTCTACCATAGATGTATAGAGAGTCCAGAATTGTTCCATTATTCTAGACTGATCTCAGAGAGATTTGCAATTGTTTTCTAGAATTTCTATCTTGATCGGTGATTAGAATAGTAGTCGTCGTCTAGAAAGTGTCCAGAATATTTTTGTGTGCGTTTCCATTATGTGCAAGTTCCATGTTTTCCAATAAATAAACCTGATTATTGTATGTCTCCTGCTTCACTGTGTCACTCAGAAACCAGTCAACATGGTGGCTCAGCGGTTAGCACTGCAGTCTTGCAGCGCTGGAGTCCTGGGTTCGAATCCTGCCAGGAACAACATCTGCAAGGAGTTTGTATGTTCTCCTCCCATACTACAAAGACAGACTGATAGGGAAAAAATGTACATTCTGATCCCTGTATCCTATATCCCTCTATGGGGCTCACAATCTACATAAAAAATAATTTCCTAGCGAATCTCATGTACTGGTGCGTCCATTATTATCAAGGCATTCGCTGCTTGTCCACCATTTTTATATCGTACTGTGTAAATATGAAAATCTATGAACAGTTTTATAAAGTATATGTAACTCCTCGTCAGGCCAAATACGTAGTCTCCATCAGAAGTCTTATCTTACTCCTCTCCATTTGCCAGGCTTTTTCATATTGACAGCTTATCCTTAGGATAGGTCATGAATATTGGGTCAGTGTGGGGGCGACACTTGGCACCCCCACCTATCAGCTGTTCTCAGCAGCCCCTGGCGCTATACAGTGGACAGAGCCAAAATCAGACGTCCGGGTTACTGTAATACAGGGTGCTGCACCCGCACCGATGTGATAGTAATGGTTATGGGTAAGTAATGTACGGTAACTATCCCTTCTAAAGCCTTACACCCATCATTAGGGGACTGTAGGGTTAGAGGTTGGACTTGATGAACTGATGTCTCCATCCAACCTCATCTACTATGTCACTATGTAGAACAATGAAACTTGTCCAATCCTCCAGCAGATCTTCTTCTATGGTTGTAGGGTTAGGACATTTGTATCCAGCCCCATTATTCCCTTCCAATGTTATTCTCTACCAATTTATCGGCTACAACTGAAGTAAGGACAGACATTGGACTATGGAAGTTTCGATGATCGTGTTGATAGACCAAACATCTGGTTTGTCTGGGATTTACATGGAGTAATAACCTATTACATGATCGACAACACAACACATTGTGACTAGTTGATTTGAATAGTATTGGAAACATAGTATCGAAGACCTCGCTCCCATAGGAATGAAAGGAGTTAAGCGCCGGCCGCTTCCATTCATTCCTATGGAGCGACGTATTCGAAACTATAGAAGACTATTCGCTCATCTCTAATCGTGACATTCTGCTGATCAGAAACTGAAGGGAAAGAAATACAAGACTCCAGTTGTCGTCTTTGTGTTACCCGCTGATGGTATTGTCCTGTTCGTGGTCTCAGTGGTTGGCAATGTCTCTGTGATGGCAATAAATATGTCCTGTGACTTCTGCGGCCACTGATTGGCCACGGCAGCCGTTTGTATGGCACGTCATCGATGAGGGACCAGCAAAACATTGGAGAGGTAAGTACTGGTTTTATAGTTGGTGCATTTTTTTTTTCTGTTTTCTGAAATGACCTATGCCTGGATAATTTATCATTATATTTTATTTATTTATTTATTTTTTACCTTTGCTTTACTGTAACCCGTCCAATCTTATACCGCGTCTGATCGATTACAATGAACATTTCTAGGTGCTTTGTGTCTGTCGTTTAGATTTTGCTCCTAGATTGTGTTTTATACAATTTTATTCCTTTTACGTTTTTTTTCTTCTTTCCAGTAACCCCTGGCTGTGCACTGAGTAATATCCCTACTCTGACAGAAGATACCTTCCTATGTCTCTGTCTTATGAATCCCATTCAGAGTAGTATGCCATAGACGTCATTAGTTGTCACTTCTCGTGCAGATAATTGTTTGAGTAATTGGACTTGTAATTGGTTCTCCAGTTTTCTGTTTCGGAAAAGTTGTGTTATTTCGTTTGCTTTTTTATTTTTTAGACCGATGGTTTGCTGTAAACTATGGACATGCTCAAGTCATAACACTATTAAAGGAGGAGTCCAGCTCTTTAGTTGGATTCCAGTTAGAATTTGTAAATAAAAAATAGGAGGATTCCTTAAGAGGTTTTGTCCCGGGTTGGACCAATTAGAAAATCTGTATTCTCCTCACTGAGACGCCTCTGCTCCTGTTCAGACTCTTACACTATAGTCACATAGACGTTACATGGCACCATTATATTCAGTCCAAGTGAATGAACAATCACAATATAGACAGTCTATCAATAAGTATTTGGACACCTGCGGTAGAATATTCCATAGTCAGTAGCCCCCAGCAGACGCTCCTTACGGATGGGATTGAGCGACACAATACTCCCGGATGCCCGGTGACGCTCCTGGTGTATGTCAGCCATCGGTTGGGTGCGGTTTCTCTGGCCAGCACTCGTCGCTCTCTATCTCCCAGTTTCGGGGGTCGGCTGATTCGGGGCACATTCCAACAATCACCGTTCACCTTCCACTTCATAATCACATAGGTCACTGATTTTGGGTAATTCAGTTCGCTTGCCGTGTCCCTTAAGGATTGACCATTTCTGTGGTACCACACAATTCTCAAAATTGGATGCCTCTGCACTTTGTGGCATCTTACATGTGACTAATGCCAATGCTGTTTCCTATCTAACGGCGGAAGGAGCGACGTCCATCATGACCGCAGATGTGTCCAAATACTTACTGGTAGACAGTGCAGGTCGTGCTCTATTTTTGACCTTCTATATTCTCAAATGTATCGGGATCTGTAGAAACGAGTGCTCCTCGGGTACAAGATGGGTGTTTTTCATGGCCATTTTGCCCCTCAGTCATGTGAATGTAGTCTAATCCCTGGTCCCATCTCTGCATACAGTTCATCCCGCTTGGCCCATCACATGCTGAAGCCGGTAACTAATATGGTTGAGATTTCCTGATTGTTAAGACAGGACCAGAAAGTAGAGACCAGCAGGGACTCTGTAGGTGTCACAACCGGAGTAGTGGGTGTTGTGTGTGGTGAATACTGCTTCTTTAAAAAATAAAAATCCCCCTTTTCTGTCCCCGGACAACTTCTCTTTATATGCACTGTGTATTTTGGCACTTTTTTCTTTTTATATAAATTAAGATATTTATGTTACAGTTGTAAATGTTTCTCTCTTTTATGTTGGTGTGTGTATAGATTTTATGTGTAAATGTCCTTTAAAAAGCAAATGAAGGCAGCTGCGTTTATTTAACATTGAATGGGCTGGTAAATCCCAGTCCCGCTACTCCGGACAACACAGGGTCGGCATCAGGAACTCTGGGGACCAAAGGGAAGCTGCAGCCAACCATATACCTCAGGGGTAGGGAACCTCGGCTCTCCAGCTGCTGTGAAACTACAACTCCCAGCATGCTCCAGTCACTTCCATGGGAGTTCCAAGAACAGCAGAGCCAGTATGCATGCTGGGAGTTGTAGTTTTGCAACAGCTGGAGAGCCGAAGGTTCCCTACCCCTGATATACCTGATCCCTAATGGGGCATACAGAAAGGAGTTGTCTTATGTGTGACCATAGTTGCAGCAGGTTAGACACCAGTGGAATCCTAGATCTAGATAACCTGCTGTGATATACAATACTAGTGTAGTGATGGAACAAATCCCATTGTCTTGCGTTGCAGATTCAACCATTGCAATGCAGCCTTGTTTTTTTACCACGGGCAGGTCCGCTGTGGGATACGTCAACCCACTAGGAGCGGCCATAGCCTAAATCTTTAAGGCAAAAAAACCAAATCTGGGTCTTGGCTGCAGAACACTCATACAGACATAGCAATGTACTGACATAGCAATGTACTGTCCTTTCTAATAACTCAATGATCTTTCTATCACTTGCCTTGTTATCCAGTATCCGTCCAGTGAACACGTCTTTGTAAGGTGTGACCTCGCGTTATGTTTAGTCACCAGACGTTTCTCTGGTCTTCGTTACTTGTCACTGTCGTAAAGTCTCTTTATAAGTGTCTTTGTATCTTTTGTATGTCATGTTATGTCACCGCTCGTGTCTGAGCCTTCTGAAAAATAAAAAAATCTCTTCAGATCAGCGAGGTTGGGTTAGTCCCATTATTATGTACGAAATAATATTACTGTTTATTGCATTTATTGAAATGAGTAACTTCAAGAGTAACTACGTATAGTGAAATACAATCTGGGCGGAGGTTACACGATGCAGACACATGTTGGGGCAGATTTATTGCGCCTTGTACATCAGTTTCCTGGTTCATTGGTTTGCACAGAAAATTGACTTTTTGCTTCTGCGCCTTGGAAAAGAGGTCATGGCAGGGCGGACAGATTATATTTTACACAAGACATCTGGAACTATCATATATTTCCCCTCCAATGCACGGCCTGGCTGTGCTTAAAGGGGTTATCCGGGTTTCTAACACAACGCTACCCCTTAAATTTTAATGAGGCTGTAAGAGCCACTCTGAGTATCTAAGGACAGACCGTCAATGTTAGAAATTGGATAAGGCCTGGTTCACATCTGCATTGGTAATCTGAGTCCACATGGGGACCCCCGAACAGACTACTGAACACATTTGTGTGCAGTGAAAGCACACGGAACCCATAGACTATAATGGGGTCCGTGTGCTTGCCGTGAGATCTCCACAGGGAACATGCAGACAGGAATGTACTTCACAATCTACTTTCCTGCCCTCATGACTCGTGCAGAGATCTCGCAGCAAGCACATGGACCCCATTATAGTCTATGGAGTTCCGTGTGCTTTCACTGCACACTGTTTGCAAATGTGTTCAGTAGTCTGTTCAAGGTCCCCATGTGGACTCCCCGAACATATTACATACAGATCGCACCTGTTGTTTTAAGTGTCCCATAGGCTTCTATGGACTAGTCTGTGCTGCAAACATGGAGCAGAATAGGACAGGCTGAGTTTTGTGGCACAGACTCAGTCCACACAAAGAGAACACAGTCGTGTGCAAGGGCCCATTGAAATGAATGGGTCAGAAAAAGACCAGGATAGCACGCGGTTGTACGCATGAGGTGTTAAGCCGCTTGCACACGACAGAGCGCTAATTGGTGGTTGTGAATGAACAGCATGGGAGGCGTGCGGAGGACCTATGTAACGTGAATGACTAGAACAAATGAACAGGGCAAATGTAATCTGTAAGGAAGAAACGGCGATTTTTATAATTAAGGCGTTCATGTTGCATATCTGCTAGTGGCTGTGCCCAGTATCTATCGTGTATGGCGGGGTCTTATGTTTATCTATATACTGTTACCTATGTGCGGTGTAACATGATTGTACAGAACAGATCGGCTTATTTATAGACTTAGGGTGCATTCACACTAAGTATATGCTGAGCTGATTCTGAATGTAAAACACGTTCAGAATCAGCGCATACAAAGCAGATCCCATGCATTTCAATGGAAGCCAGCATACGTGCGCTCCCCATTGAAATTAATGGGCTGCTTTTTTCCCTATTGGTTTCAGGCCCCTTCACACGGCGTAAGCGCTCGGCTCATTCCGAGCCGTACACGCGAGTGCTTCTAAACACTTCCCATTCACTTCAATGGGAGCGCGCGTAGAGCTGTCTCCCATTGAAATGAATGGGATCTGCTTTGTATGCGCTGATTCTGAACGTGTTTTACGTTCAGAATCAGCTCAGCGTATACTCAGTGTGAATGTACCCTTAGAGGCCAAAGTGAAAACCATTTTAAAAGATCTGATATGAATAAGTAATGTCTTACAAAATATACTGAAAGGGTCACCCAGAACTTTATTCTCTTCACCCTATCCCTAACCAATGGATCCTTCCCCTCAGCCTTCAAACACGCCACTGTCACTCCTATACTTAAGAAACCGTCCCTCGCCCCGTCCTCTCCTGCCAACTATCGTCCCATCTCACTCCTTCCGTACACCTCAAAACTGCTTGAGCAACACGTCCACTCAGAACTCTCCTCCTATCTCTCCTCCTACCTCCTCTGACAGACTTCAGTCAGGCTTCAGACCCCGGCACTCCACTGAAACTGCCCTAACAAAAGTCACTAATGACCTGCTAACCGCCAAAGCCAAGCGCCATTACTCTGTCCTCCTCCTCCTCCTCTCCTCTGTCTTTGACACAGTTGACCACTCCCTCCTGTTAGAAATTCTCTCATCCCTTGGTATCTCAGACCTGGCCCATTCCTGGATCTCCTCATACCTCACCGACCGCACATTCAGCGTCTCCCACTCGCACACCACCTCCTCACCTTGCCCTCTCTCTGTAGGTGTCCCCCAAGGCTCCGTCCTAGGACCCCTCCTGTTCTCCATCTACACCCTTGGCCTGGGCCAACTCATAGAATCTCACGGCTTTCAGTACCACTGCTATGCCGATGACACCCAAATCTACATCTCTGGACCAGACATGACCTCCCTGTTGGCCAGAGTTCCAGATTGTTTAGCGGCCGTAGCCTCCTTCCTCTCCTCCCGCTTTCTCAAACTCAATATGGAGAAAACAGAGTTTATCATCTTCACCCCACCCTGTATGGCCCCTCCACCTGACCCATCTATCAAAGTTAATGGAACCACAATTACCCCTGTCCCACAGGCCCGATGCCTTGGGGTAACCCTGGACTCTGAACTATCCTTCAAGTTGCACATTCAAACCCTCAACACCTCCTGCCGCCTCCAGCTCAAGAACATCCACCGAATTCGCTCCTTCCTCACCCAGGAAACTACCAAGATGCTCGTCCAGGCCCTCATAATCTCCCACCTAGACTACTGCAACACCCTTCTCCATGGACTCCCAGCAAACACCCTCGCCCCCCTCCAGTCCACCCTAAACTGCGCTGCTCGCTTAATCCACCTCACCCCCCGATCTTCATCGGCTGCTCCCCTCTGCCAGTCCCTCCACTGGCTACCTATAGCCCAGCGAATAGAGGTCAAGCTACTAACACTAACATACAAAGCCATCCACACCCTGTCCCCTCCATATATCTCTGACCTCATCCTCACCTGTCCCCTCCATATATCTCTGACCTCACCTGTCCCCTCCATATATCTCTGACCTCACCTGTCCCCTCCATATATCTCTGACCTCATCCTCACCTGTCCCCTCCGTATATCTCTGACCTCACCTGTCCCCTCCATATATCTCTGACCTCATCCACACCTGTCCCCTCCGTATATCTCTGACCTCACCTGTCCCCTCCATATATCTCTGACCTCATCCTCACCTGTCCCCTCCGTATATCTCTGACCTCACCTGTCCCCTCCATATATCTCTGACCTCATCCACACCTGTCCCCTCCATATATCTCTGACCTCACCTGTCCCCTCCATATATCTCTGACCTCATCCACACCTGTCCCCTCCGTATATCTCTGACCTCACCTGTCCCCTCCATATATCTCTGACCTCATCTCCCACTACCTGCCCACATGTAACCTCAGATCCTCCAATGACCTCCTGCTCCGCTCTGCTCTCATCCGCTCCTCACACAACCGTCTCCAAGATTTCTCTCGTGCATCCCCCATACTCTGGAACTCCTTACCACGACACATAAGACTGACCCCCACAATCACAGGATTCAAGAAGGCCCTGAAGACTCCCCTATTCAGGAAGGCCTACACCCCCCCAATAACACTATCACCGCACCGCCATCTGTACAGTCTCCCCCTCTCCTTCTGTCTCTACCCCCCTTCCCCCATAGATTGTAAGCCCTCGCAGGCAGGGCCCTCTACCCCACTGGGCCAGTCCGTCATTGTTAGTATTATATCTACCTGTATATTCTGTGTATTGTATGTAACCCCCAAATGTAAAGCACCATGGGATTAATATAATAATGTACAGAGCACCATGGGATTAATATAATAATATACAGAGCACCATGGAATTAGTATAATAATGTACAGAGCACCATGGGATTAATATAATAATGTACAGCACCATAGAATTAATATAATAATGTACAGAGCACCATGGGATTAATATAATAATGTACAGCGCACCATGGGATTAATATAATAATATACAGCACCATAGAATTAATATAATAATGTACAGAGCACCATGGGATTAATATAATAATGTACAGCACCATAGAATTAATATAATAATATACAGAGCACCATGGAATTAGTATAATAATGTACAGAGCACCATGGGATTAATATAATAATATACAGCACCATAGAATTAATATAATAATGTACAGAGCACCATGGGAGTAATATAATAATGTACAGAGCACCATGGGAGTAATATAATAATGTACAGAGCACCATGGGATTAATATAATAATATACAGCACCATGGGATTAATATAATAATGTACAGCACCATGGGATTAATATAATAATGTACAGAGCACCATGGGATTAATATAATAATGTACAGAGCACCATGGGATTAATATAATAATGTACAGAGCACCATGGGATTAATATAATAATGTACAGAGCACCATGGGATTAATATAATAATGTCCAGGACCATGGGATTAATATAATAATGTACAGAGCACCATGGGATTAATATAATAATATACAGCACCATAGAATTAATATAATAATGTACAGAGCACCATGGGAGTAATATAATAATGTACAGAGCACCATGGGAGTAATATAATAATGTACAGAGCACCATGGGATTAATATAATAATATACAGCACCATGGGATTAATATAATAATGTACAGCACCATGGGATTAATATAATAATGTACAGAGCACCATGGGATTAATATAATAATGTACAGAGCACCATGGGATTAATATAATAATGTACAGAGCACCATGGGATTAATATAATAATGTACAGAGCACCATGGGATTAATATAATAATGTCCAGGACCATGGGATTAATATAATAATGTACAGAGCACCATGGGATTAATATAATAATGTACAGAGCACCATGGGATTAATATAATAATGTACAGCACCATGGGATTAATATAATAATGTACAGAGCACCATGGGAGTAATATAATAATGTACAGCACCATGGGATTAATATAATAATGTACAGCACCATGGGATTAATATAATAATGTACAGAGCACCATGGGATTAATATAATAATGTACAGAGCACCATGGGATTAATATAATAATGTACAGAGCACCATGGGATTAATATAATAATGTACAGCACCATGGGATTAATATAATAAGGAGGTTATAGGATGGTTCATTTCCTTACAGCACATTCCCTTTGTGTAATGGGATCAGTAAATTGATGACGTTCAGGTTTCGCTGGTGTTACCGGTCCTAGAACCTCATAAATACACCCAAATGTTATTCATGCCGTCATTTTAATCGCGTGTGCTGCAAGTAACGTAAAAAATGAAGTTCCAGCTTTCCAACCTCTATGAAGCTGCCCATACACATAAGATATTTATCTGCAGACCTTTATTGGCAAATCCAGCTGAATCAACCGCAGCGTTTTTTTTGAGCCAAAGCCAGGAGTGGATCGAGCAGAAGGTAGAAGTATAAGAATTTCCTATAGATTTCCCTTTTCTTTTGTAGTCATTATTGGCTTTGGCTCAAAAAACCGCAACAAAATCTGCAACAAAAAAATCTGCGTTTCCGCAACGTGGGGCCTCAGCCTTACAGACTACATTCTGTGATCCACTTAATTAAGTCTTAGGATATTCACTTGAGTTTGTAAAGTTCATAATCCGTTTCCAATGATAAATGAAGCGCGCTCTGCTGTTTGGTCGCTTTGTTACCTTGCAGGCCGCACACGCCATTTATTTCTATATGGGGCAGAATATGAGACATTGCTGGAATCCTTCCGTCCGTTACAGCTGCAGTAGCTGAACAGTCGAGCTAGACCTAAAATAACGTAAGGGATCTTCACCTAGTACAGAATACTGAATGCCATGCCTTGCTTGCCACTGTACCATCCTTTGTCCGGGTCCTCATGCAGAGCCAAAGGACGGGACCCAAATACTAGTTTGAACTTTGCATATCTTAGCATTTTGTACCTGAAGCTTACCAATACAGGGGCTGTCTGAGTTTAAAGAGGCGCTTGCTAATAAGGTCCCGGGATCTAAGCATCCTCGGCACTGCACAAGTCTGCAACATGAAGGAGCTCTGACTGCAAAGGCTCCATAATGGTCCTGCACATGAGGTCTAAGAACATTGTTTTTTTTCCTATTTGTATTCTTTAAATGAAAAAAAAAATTGGCATATCATTTGATGTGAAAGTTATAAATCTGCAATCCTTGTGCTGCCATTCTAATAGTCGGTGTTTGCAAAATTTTGCAAAAATGAGAAATAAACTTTATAACTGCTGCTCCAGTGGCCATTGCTGCTCCTTGTTTTCCATACATGACCGTGACCACTGCAGGCCATCGCTGGCCCCAGACGTGATGCTAGCCAATGACTGACCGCAGTAGTCCTATAGGGAGTGGACAGGACATCATCACTATAGCGCTGTGTGGATTGCACCTTGGCATTTTTACAAATCCCCACCCCTTTAACACTAATGATATTTGCTTTGCATTGACTGCAGCGTATTTCTCTTCTTATCCCTCTTTCTTGATAATTACACCTTTTTTCTCTCCTTTTTTCTCTCTCTAGCTTCTTTTAATCTATCTCAGCATCTGTCTAAAGGAGAAGACTGCTCTTTGTAGAAGATAGAAAGGTCCTATTGTATCTGGAAATGGCAAAGGAACGTAGATTCTAAAAGAACCACTAACCCCCCTAACCATTGCTGACAATACCTTGAGCGGTGTTCTTCTGTAACTTGCATGGTATAGAAAACCGTTCCAACATACGAAGGTTCCTGCAACATCTGGCTAACACAAGTCCATGTCAATGTCCATCAGTAACAGAGTACCTATATCCATAGATATATATAGACTTGCCTTTCTGCTAGGGATCCTGGCTCATGTGTATTGCCATATTACGTACCCACAGAGCGTTGCTCAGGTTAACGTTGAGAAAGCCATTTTTAAAGTCGTTCTGGGTTTTGTGAGAATACTCTGAAAAGTGACGGGTCTCGGCAGAGATTATTTTATTGCGACGATTGAAAATAAATTATAATAACTGGTTCACTGAACACTAATTTATAAGGGATTTTTGCCAATACGTTCTCTTGAACGGTCGCTTGTCTTAGGGCTGGTCACACTGCCCAATTTAAACCCAAGTCTATAGCTCATCCCGTATAGTTTACACCTCCCTGTGTAAGGAGAACACGCCACTAGCGTTCAGCCTTCTGTTCTTCAGATCTGCTTGGGGACCCAAAAAACGGAAACCTGATCCGCTTGAAAATCAGATACCTGTGGAAAACCACGGACCCCTTAGATCAGGAATAGGGAACCCTTGGCTCTCCAGCTGCTGTGAAACTACAACTCCCAGCATGCTCCATTCACTTCCAAGAACAGCAGAGCCAGTATGCATGCTGGGAGTTGTAGTTTTGCAACAGCTGGAGAGCCGACGGTTCCCTACCCCTGCCTTAGACTATAATGGGATCCTTGAGGTTTCAAGGAGATTTGGCGATGGAAATCCTGAACAGAGTTGGATCGCTGTTGTGAATCCAACCTTAAATAGATTGTCTTGATTCACATTAGTGATGTATTTGGATAAGTGGGCGTCTGACCAACGTGAAATAGTAAAATGGTGTCCAAGGAACCTATGCTTAACTTTGGATTGAAGTGCAAAGGTCATGGGACAGAGTCACTTTAAACGGGAGGATTTATAGGATGCACATAAAGGCTTTCTAGTAGCTTCCATTATACAGCTTCCAGAATGGACTTTGCAGGTTATTTCTATAGGTGACGCATTGTCTATAGTGGCATCATGGTGGATGAGACTAAAAGCAACACAAAGTGATGAAAAATTAGCACCAGGACTATCCCGTGTGGCTCCAGCCTTATAGTGTGGGGACATCCATGTCTGTCCACTGTGCGCAATCGATCCAAACCATTGTGTACTCTCCTAGTGACTGCAATACAGCAAAACCCTACAAATATATACAATACACCCCCTACCCCAAGTCTTTGGTTCAGGAGCTGGAAGTTGCCTGCTTTTAGCACCCCTGACCATTAACCCTTGCTAGAACGCTTCTTAAGTTTGAAGTGCCTCTGTCGCACCACGGCGGCATTTTTTATTGAAAGCACACAGGTCATGGCTCTATTGTTAGCGGATCGCTTCTGTCGATGGGCACAAGTCACTGGTTCTTTAGGTTCAATATTTAGCACAAAAAAGCTTTAATTGTACAATTGTTGGCTGGTCCTCTAGGATCCCGAGCGGGGGAGTCTGGAAGCCAAACCTCCAATATATAGTAATAACTTGTCTAATGATTCTGAAAGTGATAGTTCTAATAATATGATAGTTAATAGGGGCTAGAGCTTGTACATTCCTACTAACTCCAGCTCTACCCAAAACTGACCGACACTCCGACTCCCCAACTCTGACTCTACAGCCTTGCTATGGACACATTCACTATTCTAAATTTAGCAAGTGTGGATCCATGATCTTTAGCTCCTTGTACCTTCAGCAGGGGCTGTGTACTGTATATCATTTAGTCGGGGGCTACTCAGATTTTGGCCAGGACACTTGTGACCGATGAGTCCCAAATGATCCTATATTGCCCTGCAACGTTGCAAGTAATGCAGATGAATGGGGTTGAGGTTGATGCAAAGCCGTGTATCTCACAAAAAGATGGAGTACAGATCAAATGTCACCATCACCGCAACCCGGGGGTCGCAATGTCACCCCATTCACTTTCTACTACTTGTGATATTCCACGTTGTGCACCAAGATTGTCAGACAGCCCCGACCTAATAGCAGGTAAAGTAACTCACATTATTTATGGCATCTTGAACTAGAACTAAATTTTTTGACCAAACCTAAACACTGTGGTTTTTTGTGTTTTTTCTTCATTTTTACTGATAGATTTCAGGTTAATAGCCGCTATAATTCTATTTAATATGGTTGCTTAAAAAGGCACACTGGAAAAATTCAACCAAAAATACCTCATAATAGGTGAGCAAAAAACCTCTGACCGCTTCCTAAGCCTGAGGCCCCGCGTTGCAGAAATGCATTTTTTGTTGTTGCAGATTTTGCAAACCTAAGACTGACTACAAAAGGAATGGGAAATCTATAGAAAGTTCTTCTACGTCTCCTTTCTGCTCCACCCACTCCTGGCCTCGGCTCAAAAAAACCCCAGCAAAATCTGCAGCAAACAAATCTGCGTTTCTGCAACGTGGGGCCTGAGCCTAAGAGAGTAATATTATGCAGGAAGACGATTCTTCTTCTCCTTTCTTTAGGTACTTTGCAAGTTTTCCCTTGGGGGGAAGAAAGTAGTAGATACTGAGACAAGTGTAAGTGCACATTGGTGGACACATTCAGGACTGATCGGCTTCCTAGGATCGTCGCTCCATGTTCTATAGAAAGCCCATAGACAATATATATTCATCTGTATCTATCCAGGTCTCCTCTGAACTTCCCCGCCAGTGTTTATTCTGCTCCTTTGTTAGGTCCTGGCTGGAAACCTTAGGATGATGTGCTATTGCAGAACTACTATTCCCAGCATCCCCTACTTCCAGTTAACCCTTTATGCTCGGAGTAATAGTTCCATACGGTGCCTAAGCCTGCTCTGTATGACAATGTGTGGATGGGAATGCACTGTATACAGATTTACTTTTGGACCAACACTATCTCACTTTCTGTACATTTTCAATAAAATAAAATCAATGAGATTTGTGTCTTCCTATTTTTTTTTTTTTACTTATCCATCTAAGCTTTGGGGTATATACAAGGATACAGACTGACAAAGGGATGCTATGGGACCCCAAATGGTGGCGATCAAGTACGCCATGTGGACGCACCAAAGTGTCTACAACGCTACAGAACAGAAGGATTGCAAATACATGATGACCTTGGGAGATACTTGCTAAGTCGGGCAACATTATTCCCTGGCAAGTCTACGCTACTGAAGACCCGTCCACTTGTGGCCAATATGAGTTCCTGTTGGAGGTCTCGTACTACCCAAATGTTACTCAACCAAATCTGCAGCTTGAGAGATCTTCTATAGACTTCCACTGACACCTGGGCAGCCATGACTGCATGGTTAATGGAGTATCTTAATGCTATATATTGCCCTGCAGCATCGCAAGTAATGTAGGTGAATGGGGTTAAGGTTGATGCAAAGCAGTGTATCTCACAGGGGTAGGGAACCCTTCACTCTCCAGCTGCTGTGAAACTACAACTCCCAGCATGCTCCATTCACTTCCATGGGAGTTCCAAGAACAGCAGAGCAAGTATGCATGCTGGGAGTTGTAGTCTTGCAACAGCTGGAGAGCCGTACGTTCCCTAGAACTGCCACAGAAACGAGCGACACGTGACGACTCCTTCACCCACATAGCCTGTGTCATGAGACCGAAAACCCCGTTCTTAACATAGGTGCAGGTCCCAGAGGTGGATCCCAAAGCCATCAGACATTTGTGGTTGAGATGATCATACCCCTGTAATACTCTGTGCTGCTTTGTGTGAAGAGAGACTATATCCTATGCAGATGACCATATGAAAGATATGAGCCTATATTTGGTGTCTCAGGCTGAGCAACTCTTATGTAATCCCATAAACAGACATTACAAATGGGACGTGTGAAGAACCTTGTTAAATGTTTTCTTTCCCTCCTGAGTCCATCAGGCCGCGCGCTGATCAGGATTTCATTCAGGGCTGCACTAGAAGATCTATGAAGAGCACAACGTGTGATGTGAGGCCGCCCGTCATGGAGGATCGGCCTACACGTCTCCTACAGGAGCAGAAGCGCAGTGCGGTACACTCCAGGTATGCAGCCCCGGTCTCTATTCATATACTATACTTGATCAGTGTTTGTAAAGAGATCCTGTGATTAAACCGCAATTTATTCTGCCTACCACATAGGAATAGCCTTAAGAAAGTCTATTCTTCTCCTAAGATGTCTTCTCCGTTCAGTATATAATCTGTTTTTTGTCAGTATGCAAATAAGTTCTCTTGCAGCACTGGGGGCGTCTCCAATGCTACGAGAGAACTCTCCATCTTCTTCAGGAACGGATCTTCTTCCAGCGCTGGCTTCAAACTTCTAGGCCTCGGGCAGCTGACTGGGCATGCCCGCCAGCCACAAGAAAATGGCCGCTTACACTACTGTATAAGCAGCCATTTTCTTGTGGCCGGGGGGGGGCATGCACAGTCGGCTTTGCCCCAGGCCTAGAAGTTTGCAGCCAACATGAGACCCTGAATTGAAAAAAAAAAAAAGATGGCTCTTGGAATGTGAAGAGGAAAAAACAGAAATGCAAAAGTGAAAATGGTCCTGGTCCTTAACCACTTCCAGACGGCCCATAGACTATAAACGTCCGGATAGTGGTTGCCTTGTTCTGACAGGACGTGTCGGTACATCCAATCAGAACACAGTAGCTGCACGGAGATCGTGCAGCTGCTGATACCGGGAGCCGGCTGTAACTTCTGTCAGAGCTCCCAGAGAGATGGCAGGGAAGGTTTATTACCTTCCCTGCCTTCTCGATTGCTGTGTATACAGCACTCAATGAGCGCTGTATACAAAACTATGCGCGCCGCCATGATGGGGCCGCCCTCTGACCCGGCAGTCACGTGATCCACTGGTGTCAGTGTCTTACAAGAGCTGCTGGGTCCTACAGGAACCAGATCAGCTCTGTATACGGTGTATACAGCGTGCAGGAGGCTAAATGTAGCAGCCCCAGTTATAGGAGAAATCCAATACAAAAAGAAAAAAAGTGCTGCGCTGGAGTCCTGGGTTTGAATCCCGCCAAGGGCAAAAGAACATCTGCAGTTTGTATGTTCTCCCCATGTTTGCATGGATTTCCATCCCCATACTCCAAAGACATCCTGATAGGGGAAAAAATGTACATTGTGAGTCCTATGTGGGGCTCACAATCTACATAACAAAAAATAAATAAATGTTACAGCCTCTAAACTGCAGATACAAAATAATCCTAAAATGTGTCTGGTCCTGGAGCCCAAATTGGCGGGTACTGAGGTGGTTAAGGGGTTAAAGTGCTTCCATTGCCTCAGTCCTGGTGACAGTCGCAGTGCATGTGCTGCCACCTGCAGGCAGAGTAAGGAAGCATCATGGAGGGAGGGACACTAGGTGTCGCTGCAGCGTCACAGCACACACGAGACAGTGTGACACGGCGTGTCTATGGTGCCGGCGCTCTGTACCGAGGCCTCTCTATGGTTCCGGCTCCATCAGGGGGCCTCATTACCTCGCTGTGCGGACTCCCGTGCATTGCATTGAGCGGTCGGGGCCTGTCCTAGTGGGGGCGCTGCAGTTCCGCACCTTTATATTCTGCCATGCCGCGGACAAAACGAGTGGCCATGGAGACCGGAGAGGAGACGTCGGTGTCGCTAGACGATTACCGCCTGTACCAGGAGAACGACCGACATTGGGCCAGCCGCCGAGAGTTCCTGGCACGTCACCTTCATGAGTATCCCGGCCGCAAGATGGACCAGCTCATCTCCCTGTCTGTGGTGTGGAGCAACATGGTCTTCATAGGGAACCGGTGAGGACGAGCTCGGCCTGAGCGCTGTGCTGGGGCGGAGGGGCCGCCATGTCTCCTGCCTCATGTATAGATGCACCGAGGCTAGAAGGGAGACATGGCTACTCTCAGGAACAGCGCCACACTTGTCCTGAGGGTGTCTCTGGTACTGCAGCTCCATTGTAGTGAATAGGGGTGAGATGCAATGCCACTCTTAGGCCTGGTTCACACCTGCACTCGGGCCATTCTGTTCCCCTGAAAAATGCAGCAGCTCTTATTTTTTTCTCCTTATTTTTCGTGCAGAAACCACATTGACCTCATTGTAGTCCATGGGGGTCTGTGGGTTTCCTTAGAGAACCGCTTTTTTTAATGTGGATTAGGTCTCCATTTGGGGGTCCCCCAGCAGACTCCCTGAACGTAAACCAGTGTGCAGATGTGAATCAGATCTTAACCTGTGATCAGCTTTGGTGAAGCAAACCTTTAAGAGAGGGAATCGATAAAATTAGAGGAAGAAATGGAGTCGTCCATAACCGTTCACACGGGGCAAGAGGGGGCGGATTATGGTGCTGAATCCACGTCATAACCCGCCCCTCACAATGGAGGTCTACGGAGGCCGGCTGTTTCTTCGTACGGGGACCGGCTGTTTCTTCGTACGGGGACCGGCTGTTTCTTCGTACGGGGACCGGCTGTTTCTTCGTACGGGGACCGGCTGTTTCTTCGTACGGGGACCGGCTGTTTCTTCGTACGGGGACCGGCTGTTTCTTCGTACGGGGACCGGCTGTTTCTTCGTACGGGGACCGGCTGTTTCTTCGTACGGGGACCGGCTGTTTCTTCGTACGGGGACCGGCTGTTTCTTCGTACGGGGACCGGCTGTTTCTTCAGGTGGACTCTGCAGCTGATTCGGCCCCGCCGTCCGCCTCGCGGCAGCACCCTCCAGACTGGGCCCATTCATTTGAGCCTACTCCGGAGGGGGAAGCCGCGACTGTCATGGCAGGCACATCTTAGCCCTATTGTGGCGCGTCACTCTGAGGACCAAAATCCGCCAAGCCGCTCCTCGTGTGAACGGGGCCTATGGGGTTCTCCGGACTCTCCCCCCGGCGGCAGAAGTCAGGAATGATTTAGTATACTAGACTTCAGACTGCCCAGATCTTTATTATGCAGAAGATAACCGGCTGTCAGACTCCTTGTTCCTCTCTACGTTACTGAAATAATAGTTTTTGGTAGCATCATGAGGAATGGCTTAGACGGCTACTTAGTGTATGGCCACCATTGCAATGTATAGAACAGGACCTGTATATATGTGTGCACTAAGTCCAGCCTATAACTCACTTACGGTTCCAATGTTTGTGCTCTTAGGTACAGCCCGCAGGTAACAGAGAAGGTTCACCAGATGGGTGAGGGGATCGACATTGGTGAGATGCCATCATATGAGCTTGTGCCTGGGGCCAAGGCAACAAAGAGACCTGCCACTGAGCATGCCGGTAAGTCTCCACTGACAAATCTTGTTACTGCACCTGTTGTGGTTGCTAAGTAAACTTATATAAAACCATCGCTATGTCCGAAGTTTTGATTTTTGGAGGTCCTGATGGTAAGACATCCCTACACCCCATCGCTCATCAAAACAAATGGGTGTAAGTCCTGATCCTCTCCGCTTGTATTGGCTATCCTAGGAGAGCAGAACCCATAGGCCGCACATTCAGCTCTCCAAGGGAAGCCAAAAGGGCACAGTACTCCGCTGAGCATGCCAGTCCCTTAATTCGAATCATTAAGGGGGAGGGGGGTTTTGGCTCCTCTGATCAAAACTTCTGACGTGTCATTATGGCATGCAAAGGGTTTCCTATAAGGTTATTTACTCTTTACCTCAAAATTAGGCAAAAATTGTGACATAAATAAGTTTCATCCAATAAACTATAAAAACAAACGTGTTCATTGTGTAGGAGCCCTGGATGTGCTATTGTCATAAATAACAGGTTGTAATCCAGCAGTGGGTGGAAGTGGTCAGACATTATATTATATTGGGATGAGGCGCCAGAGGAAAGGGTTATTGATTGTGGGTCACAGAAATGATCCAGATTTGTACCTGAATATTTTCAGATCTGTCTCCTATCCATACAGACATTGAAGGCAGGAACAGATCAGTGAAGAAAAGGCTTAAAGAGGACCTGTCATGGTCGGGGACACAGGCAGTTCTATATACGGCTGAATTCAGTGTCGGCTTTCCCGATCTGTGCCCCGGGTAAAGGGCTAGCGGTCCCGGTACCGTAGCTCTTTACTGTCAGAAGGACGTTCCTGTCAGTCAGGAATGCCCTTCTGCACAGCAGCGCCTATAGCAATGTACAGTGTGAGCGGGGAGGAACGCCCCCTCCCCTCCTGATAATACTGGTCTATGGACGAGCTGTGTGAGCGGAGGGAGGGGGCGTTCCTCCCCGCTCACACTGTATAGTGCTATAGGCGCTGCTGTGGAGAAGGACGTACCTGACTGACTGTCAGGAACGCCCTTCTGACAGTAAAGCGCTACGGGACCGCTAGCTCTTTACCCAGGGCACAGATTGGGAGAGTGCACTGTCGGCTTTCCAGCAGTATATAGAACTGCCTGTGCCCCGGACCATGAAAGGTCCTCTTTAAGTACATTTGTATATCCTCTACCAATAGGCGACCTAGTGAGATAAGAATAACAAGTGTCACCGACCTTTTAGCTCCGTATTCAGCTCAGTCTCTGTGCAAAGTGAAAAGGTTTTAGGCCACGTTCACATTTGCATCAGAGTCTCCTTAGAAGACTCCATCACAATGTCTGCCTGAAATCATCAGATGAAAAAGTCCTGCACACAAGACTATTTCCTCCATCACTTTCAGGTGGATACTTGATGGGACCATAGTCTAGTGTCATTGGGCTCCGTATGTAACCGCTTTTTTGTGGTCCGCCTGTCCACTGATGGACCAGAATAACAGAAAGCCGAGGCTAAGGGCGGGTTCACACCTGCGCCCGGTCTCCACTTTGTGGCTTTCCGTCTTCTGCTGACAGGAGACGGAAACCTGGCAGTCAGTGTCCGCCCGTGAGCGTTTTGTGGTCTCCGCGGCGAAACCGTTTTGTTTTTTGTTTTTTTTTAACCGGCCACAAAGTCCTGCATGTCCATCTTTGTGTCCGGATAAAAATAAAGTTTCGCCGCGGAGAGGCAGAAGACGCTGACGGGCAGACACTTTGCAAACCCCTCACTTTTTGTTGTGAGCCGGTTTCCGTCTCCTGTCCAGTTTCTCGGGCAGAAGACGGAAACCTGAAAGCAGAGACCGTGGCGTAGGTGTGAACCCTCCCTAATGTGAACCATATAAGTTCTCCCTTCAAGATAAGTGGATCACCCCCTCCCCATTGGACTCCCACTAGTTCAGTGGAGGGACCATCATCATCATCATCATCTTGTTTGTGGGACACCCCCTTTGAATTGACTTTTTTTTTCCTTGCAGCTGGGCAACCGCAAAAGAAGAAGTTCGGTCCGCGGCCACGTTTCGAACCTGTACATTTTGTTGTGAGCACAGTGGAGGACGACAAGCAGTTTCAAGTCAACAAAAAAGCAGAGAGTGACACAAGCAGTCATGGCGAAACCCAGCCGAATCCTGATTGTAACGCATCATCTACTGTCAATGACCACTCAGAGACGGAAGCAAATCCAGAGCCACCTATGGCCAATGAGGAAAGTAAAAGTGACAGCAGTAACTTCATGACCAGAATGGAGCAGGATTACTCCGCAAAGTTTGAGTCTCATAATTCCAATATGTCCAAAGATTTCCGTTCCAATGTACTCGATTCATGGAACGACATAAACAAGCAGGGAAGAAAAGGCATCGGCTTTGTAAAAGCACCGAAAAAACCCGGTGAGTTCGGAAGGGAAATGGCATCGAGTTCTGCGGGGAGCGCAAATCACGTCTTGTACGCACGCAACTTTATCAACCAACTTTCCGCTTTCGTGAAAGCAAAATTAAAAACATCTCAAGCAGGATTTGGTACCCGGCCCATTCACTACGCCAACTTGTTAAACCAGTCTGTTCAGGCATGTAAAGCAAATCCCGAATATATTTACGTTCCTGTGAAGGACATACCTCCGAACGATCTCCCAAAACTTCCCAAAAGTCAATACAATGGCTTTGCTTGCGAAGTCAGATGCCAAAATATTTACTTGGCTACCTCTTATTCATCGGTGAAACTCGGGGCTCGAAACAAAGCAGCAGAGTCTGCCGTAAAACTCTTAGCACAGCCCAAGGTCAATGTCGTATCCGTGCAGAGAAAATTTAGCGACGGTTATCGCGAAGACCTTGTGGCGTGTGATAGCGATTCCCCACAAAATATATCCTCGCCAGCTCTGAAACAAGACGACTACTACGCAAATAAACGTCCCCTGGCAGGTCCGCAGCCACCAAAAAGCACCAAATCCTGGTCCGAGTTTACCATCACTGAAAATGCCGATAATGCCATATGCATATTGAACAATTCTGCCGCCATTAACAGAATGACGGTGGATTATAAGTACGACAAGTTGCCAAATGACACATGGCGGTGCCGCGTATTAGTGCAAGACCATTGCGTGGCTGAAGCCTGTGGAAGTAAGAAGACCAGCAAAACCGCTGCAGCCAAACAGGCCGTCCAAATCTTAAAGAAAGCGCAGCCTAATCAGCAGAAATGCGCCGTCACCCCATTCAAAGACATTCTGATCTATGAGGACGAAGGAAACGCGATCTCCACTCTGAACATCACAGCTCAGTTTAACAAAGTATCTATAGAATATGTCATTGAGAAAGTGACCGGCAAGAATTGTAAGTGTCAAGTCTTCATTGAGCAAGAGCTCGTAGGGGAAGCCACTGACCTTAAGGAAACAGTAAAGCTGAAGGCTGCAAAGGCAGCGGTGGAGGCTTTAAAGAAGACCCATCCAGTGGTTGTTAACCACGCGAAGGAGGTCCCTGAAGAAGGTGTCATCTCTCGAGATCAGATGCAAGAGGTGTGTGAGAAAAAGGTGTACAAGCCGATCAAAGAGGATAATGTTGGAAACCGACTCCTGAGGAAGATGGGATGGACGGGTGGAGGTTTGGGCAAGGAAGGAGACGGAATCGCGGAGCCAGTGGCTGTAACGGAGAAGTTTAATCGTGCAGGTCTTGGCTTAACAGAAGGTTGCGAGGAAATCACCAAGAAAGGAATTGAAAAAGTTATAAGGAACTATGTAGAGTCCAACAGTCCGGAAGACCTAAAGTTTTCTAGAGAACTGACCAAAACAGAAAGGAAGCTCATCCATCAAATAGCGACGAAATATAAACTTAAGAACAAGTCTTATGGCAAAGGCACCGAAAGGTTTGTGGTAGTGAGCAGAAAGTGGAACCAGAGGGCCCTCATACAGCAGTTACGGCAGGACGGCCAGGTCGGCTCCTACACTCTGGTCCGGCCCGACCCGTGAGAAGTCTCATCCGTCTCCAGCACAACTGAATAAATGGCGTTCTCACCCTCGTTCTCCGTTATAAACTAGACTATGTTTTCAATAGAAAATGCAAAACTGGTGAAAAATTGTGACTGGTTCATTATAGGTTAAAAAATAGACGTACTCGCCTTCTCCCGGTCTCCTTACAACCTCCTCGGTCCGCCAATCACATGCCAGAGCGGACTCGTGCCCAAAAAGGACTGTCTTAGGGTTGGAGAGGTAGTAATACTTTTGTTTAACCCATTATGCGCCTGTTGTCTCTGGAGATGCTCGCCGCTGTACAGAGTAATTATGAGAACACTTTGCTTTGCTTTTGTTTTACTTCCTATCACCGTTGTGCAATATCTTGTGAACAGATGTCTTGTCCAATGTGTTCTTATAGTTGGTGGAATCTTATTTTCAATGGTAAAGCCAAGACCGTATTCTCCAGAACGATGGCTACTATAAACGTTACGTGTTATCTCTTCTCATCTCACCTGATTTCTTAGTTAAACGTCGTGGTTATCATGTGCCCAGATGTTTTCTCTGTACGCAGACATTTCACAATGATCCCTCAGCCACGTGGCCATATTACATGTCAGAGTTGTACCGTACTTGGGGGGCAACACAGTGGTTCAGTGGTTAGCACTAGAGATGAGCGAATAGTCTTCCAAACTCTAGTTTCGAATACCTCGCTCCCATAGGAATGAATGGAAGCGGCCGAACACCAAGGGGTTAAGTCCCGGCCGCTTCCATTCATTCCTATGGAGCGAGGTATTCGGAACTAGAGTTTCGAAGACTATTCGCTCATCTCTAGTGCCCCGTGACACCCGCGGTCGGGTCCGATCGTGGGGGTTAACCCCTGAGATGCCGTCGCTCAACATGACCGCCGGCATCTCCAGGGTTTCGCTTTAAAATGGTGCCGGTTTCGGGGGTGCCGGTGTTCGTAGGGGGCAGCCCAGGGTCTGATCAGTGACCCCAGGTCTGCCCCATGCCGTCCCCTGCACATACCTGGTTGATCCTGCCCAAAAAGGAAGCTTTCAGCCTGTGCGTCTACACAGGCTGACCGCTTCCTATACTGTGTAACACATGTATTGCAGCCTATACCTATTGAAGCAGTGATCAGCCGATCACTGCTTCAATCCCCCATGGGGACAGAAAAAAAAACTTAGAAAAAATTAAAAATAAAAAAGTTTAAATAAGTTTAAAATAAATTATAAATAAATAAAGCCCCAAAAATCCCTTTTTCCCCCATATAAAATGTCTTATTATGTAAAATAAAGAAAAAGAGAAAAAAACATTCCATATGTGGTATCACCGCGTCCGTAATAACCTGAACAATAAAATTAAAACTTTATTTAACCCGAACGGCGAACGTTGTAAAAAAAAAACGTAGAAAACCGCACAAAATAATGATTATTCACCACCTTTCCCTTACAAAATGTTCAATAAAAAGTAATCAAATGGTCAGATGAAAACCAAAATGGTACCAATAAAAAGCAGAGGTCATCCCGCAAAAAATAAGCCCTCAACCAGCTCTGTCTAGCGAAAAATAAAAACGTTATGCCTTTCAGAAGATGGCGATGCAAAAATAATTGATTTTTTCCCCTGAATTGAATTTTATTCTGCACAAAAAGCAACGCATTAAAAAATCATATAAATGAGGTATCGCCGTAACCGTACTGACCCGCAGAATAAAGGTAACATGTTACTTATACTGACCGCTACACGCCGTAACCGTACCAACCCGCAGAATAAAGGTAACATGTTACTTATGCTGTACTCTACATGGGAAAAAAAAATAAATGCTAAAAAGCAATGTCAGAATTGATGTTTCCTTTTACATCCCACCCAGAAAGAGTTAATAAAATGTAGTCAATAAGTTACAGGCCCCAAAATGGCGGCATTGAGAAGCTCATCTAATACCGCAAACACCGAGCCCTCATAGGGCCATATTGCCAGAAAATAAAAATCTAGCTTGTACAATGTGAAGACAAAAACCCCAAAAGTCGCCAAATCATTAGGACATAAGTGGCTGCGACTAGAAGGAAATGTGTAATCTGTGCAAGTGTTTTCAGGGGACCCCCCATATTTAGAGCTTATGAGAGATAATACAGCAGCGCTGATCCCCCAGAATGCCCCTCTTCCCTGTCCGCGTCATAGGAGCTAGTGGGAACATAGAATGGGATTTGGTGACCCAATTTACTCCGCACAGCTTACACATTCACTTCTGGGTTACTAATGCTACTACATCACTTGATAAATTCTTTGAGGGGTGCGGTTCTCACAATGGGGGGGTCACTTTCTAGAGGTTTCCACTGTTTTGACACCTCAAGGGCTTTGTAAATGCGACAGGGTGCCCGAAACTGATCACAGCCAGATCTGCCCTCTCCTTGGCGCGCCTTCCCTCCTGCGTCTCGCTGTGCGTCCATATATTAGTTTACACCCACAAGTGGGGTACTATGGTAGTCGGGAGAACTTGCATAACAAATTGTGGGGGGCGTTTTCTCCTTTAACCTCTTGTGAATGTGCAAATTCTAGGGCTAAACGAAAACATTAGTAAAATAAAATCAAATTTGAAAAGTTCACCTCCATTTTGTATTAATTCCTGTTAAGCACTTATAGGGTTAAAATACTAGGTATAAGTTGTTTTGGCTTATTTAAGGGGTGCAGTTTTGAAAATGGGGTGATTTATGGGGGGGTTTAATACAGGGGTCTTTCAAAACCCCTTCATAACTGGATTAGGCCCTTAAAAAATGGGTTTGGGAAATTTCTTGAAAATTTTGAATATTGTTGTTTTACTTGTAAATCTTCTAATGTCCGTAAAAAATAAAAGGGTGATTAAAGTTTGATGCCGACATAAAGCCGAGATCCAAGACATGAGATTTAGGATATAATTTTGGCGATCTGACTATCTGTATACAATCCACATCGTTTCAAACTTTATAAAATGCAATTTTTCAAAATTTCCACCAAATTTCCTATTTTTTCATAATTAAACACAAAACATATCAACCAAAATTTACCACTAATATGAAGTACAATGTGTTACGAAAAAACAATCTCAAAATCACTTTGATAAGTTAAAGCGTTCCAGAGTTATTGCCACATAAAGTGACACATGGCGGTTTTGAAAAATCGAGCTTGGTCAGGAAGTCAAAAAGTGGCATCGGCGGGAAGGGGTTAAAGCAATAGGAACTGGAATCGGACTGATCTCTCAGCAACAAGACACTTATTTTTATTCTATTTTTTTCTTGGGGGCGCATTTCAGGTCTGATGGTCTTATTTTGGTCAATCCCTGTTTTGTTTTTCTATATCAAACAAGCTTTATAGGCTTAGAAGTTAAAAAAAAAAAAAAATGAGGATGAAGACTTCTCTCCTGTGCCCGATACGTGGAGGTGCAGGCCTTGTTTGTGGAGATGAGCGAGTACTATTCGAAACAGCCGTTTCGAATAGCACGCACCCATAGGAATGAATGGAAGCGGCCAGCATGCAGACTTTGCCGGTGGCTGGTTGCTTAACCCCCTGCGTGCTGGCTGCGTCCATTCATTCCTATGGGCGTGTTTTGAATAGTACTCGCTCATCTCTTGTTATCATTCAGGCACAACCTGTGATGTCCATGAGTCTACACGGAGATGGATGGCAGCTGATCATTGGTAGAGTTCAGACATCGTCTATGCCAGTGTTCTGGTGTATGAATACGCAGTCAGGGGTTGTCCAGCTGAGCAATACCCTTACCTTGCCCTGTTACAGAACGTGGTGAGAGAATTGGACCAGAAGGTAACACTAATGTATCTGCTGTCTTACTGAAATGCTTCTCACTATAATCACTGTTGTTCTTCCCATACTTGTAAAATCCACTTTTCCCCCAAACCAGCCATGTCAGTAAGAAACTCTTTATCTCTCCAACTTTCCTACCCCGGCCTTGTCTGCACAGTTACTGACAGACCTGCCCCAGAATCTCACAACCCCCTCCTGCTCCTCCCCGTCCTCTCCAGTCTGGCATCAGCCAGTTCTCACATTCAGCAATGCCCTCACCTCTGCAAAGCAGGTCTACCTCACCACACTCATATCCACCCTATCCCGCAACCCCAAACAGCTATTCACTACCTTCAGCTCCCTCCTCCTCTGCCCCTATGACAACACTTATCTCAGCTCACGACTTTACCTCTTATTTTAAAAGTAAAACTGGCACCAGAGACCGTCTCAGCCTACACCCTCGACTACCCCTCTACCCAACTGCTCAGTGCTCTTCATATTTAACCTGTTTCTCCTCCCTAATCTCCAAATCCCACCTCACCTCCTGCGTGCTTGACCTGATCCAGTCACATCTCATCCCCAAACTCACTGAAGTCATTATTCAGGCCCTAATCCATCTCTTCAATCTATCCCTAACCAATGGATCCTTCTCCTCAGCCTTCAAACACGCCACTGTCACTCCTATATATAACAAACCGTCCTCTCCTGCCACCTATCGTCCCATCTCACTGCTCCCGTACGCCTCAAAACTTCTTGAGCAGCATGTCCGCTCCGAACTCTCCTCCTACCTCCTCTGACAGACTTCAGTCAGGCTTCAGACCCCGGCACTCCACTGAAACTGCCCTAACAAAAGTCACTAATGACCTGCTAACCGCCAAAGCCAAGCGCCATTACTCTGTCCTCCTCCTCGACCTCTCCTCTCCTTTGACACAGTTGACCACTCCCTCCTGTTAGAAATTCTCTCATCCCTTGGTATCTCAGACCTGGCCCATTCCTGGATCTCCTCATACCTCACCGACCGCACATTCAGCGTCTCCCACTCACACACCACCTCCTCACCTCGCCCTCTCTCTGTAGGTGTCCCCCAAGGCTCCGTCCTAGGACCCCTCCTGTTCTCCATCTACACCCTTGGCCTGGGCCAACTCATAGAATCTCACGGCTTTCAGTACCACTGCTATGCCGATGACACCCAAATCTACATCTCTGGACCAGACATGACCTCCCTGCTGGCCAGAATTCCAGATTGTTTAGCGGCCATAGCCTCCTTCCTCTCCTCCCGCTTTCTCAAACTCAACATGGAGAAAACAGAGTTTATCATCTTCACCCCACCCCGTATGGCCCCTGCACCTGACCCATCTATCAAAGTCAACGGAACCACAATTACCCCTGTCCCACAGGCCCGATGCCTTGGGGTAACACTAGACCCCGACCTATCCTTCAAGCCACATATTCAAACCTTCAACACCTCCTGCCGCCTCCAACTCAAGAACATCCATTGAATCCGCTCCTTCCTCACCCAGGAAACTACCAAGATGCTCGTCCAGGCCCTCAATCTCCCGCTTAGACTACTGCAACACCCTTCTCCATGGACTCCCAGCAAACACCCTCGCCCCCCTCCAGTCCACCTTAAACTGCGCTGCTCGCTTAATCCACCTCACCCCCCGATCTTCATCGGCTGCTCCCCTCTGCCAGTCCCTCCACTGGTTACCAATAGCCCAGCGAATAGAGGTCAAGCTACTAACACTAACATACAAAGCCATCCACACCCTGTCCCCTCCATATATCTCTGACCTCATCCTCACCTGTCCCCTCCATATATCTCTGACCTCACCTGTCCCCTCCATATATCTCTGACCTCATCCACACCTGTCCCCTCCATATATCTCTGACCTCACCCTCACCTGTCCCCTCCATATATCTCTGACCTCACCTGTCCCCTCCATATATCTCTGACCTCACCTGTCCTCTCCTTATATCTCTGACCTCATCCTCACCTGTCCCCTCCATATATCTCTGACCTCACCTGTCCCCTCCATATATCTCTGACCTCACCTGTCCCCTCCATATATCTCTGACCTCATCCTCACCTGTCCCCTCCATATATCTCTGACCTCATCCACACCTGTCCCCTCCATATATCTCTGACCTCACCTGTCCCCTCCATATATCTCTGACCTCACCTGTCCTCTCCTTATATCTCTGACCTCATCCTCACCTGTCCCCTCCATATATCTCTGACCTCATCCTCACCTGTCCCCTCCATATATCTCTGACCTCATCCTCACCTGTCCCCTCCATATATCTCTGACCTCATCCTCACCTGTCCCCTCCATATATCTCTGACCTCACCTGTCCCCTCCATATATCTCTGACCTCACCTGTCCTCTCCATATATCTCTGACCTCATCCACACCTGTCCCCTCCATATATCTCTGACCTCATCCTCACCTGTCCCCTCCATATATCTCTGACCTCATCCTCACCTGTCCCCTCCATATATCTCTGACCTCATCCTCACCTGTCCCCTCCATATATCTCTGACCTCATCCTCACCTGTCCTCTCCATATATCTCTGACCTCATCCACACCTGTCCCCTCCATATATCTCTGACCTCATCCTCACCTGTCCCCTCCATATATCTCTGACCTCACCTGTCCTCTCCTTATATCTCTGACCTCATCCTCACCTGTCCCCTCCATATATCTCTGACCTCATCCTCACCTGTCCCCTCCATATATCTCTGACCTCATCCTCACCTGTCCCCTCCATATATCTCTGACCTCATCCTCACCTGTCCCCTCCATATATCTCTGACCTCATCCTCACCTGTCCCCTCCATATATCTCTGACCTCACCTGTCCCCTCCATATATCTCTGACCTCACCTGTCCTCTCCATATATCTCTGACCTCATCCACACCTGTCCCCTCCATATATCTCTGACCTCATCCTCACCTGTCCCCTCCATATATCTCTGACCTCATCCACACCCTGTCCTCTCCATATATCTCTGACCTCATCCACACCTGTCCCCTCCATATATCTCTGACCTCATCCTCACCTGTCCCCTCCATATATCTCTGACCTCATCCTCACCTGTCCCCTCCTTATATCTCTGACCTCATGCTCACCTGTCCCCTCCATATATCTCTGACCTCATCCTCACCTGTCCCCTCCATATATCTCTGACCTCACCTGTCCCCTCCATATATCTGACCTCATCCTCACCTGTCCCCTCCATATGTCTCTGACCCCATCTCCCGCTACCTGCCCACACGTAACCTCAGATCCTCCAATGACCTCCTGCTCCGCTCTCATCCGCTCCTCACACAACCGTCTCCAAGATTTCTCCCGTGCATCCCCCATACTCTGGAACTCCTTACCAAGACACATAAGACTGACCCCCACAATCACAGGCTTCAAGAAGGCCCTGAAGACTCCCCTATTCCGGAAGGCCTACACCCCCCAATAACACTATCACCGCACCGCCATCTGTACAGTCTCCCCTCACCTTCTGTCTCTACCCTCTTCCCCCATAGACTGTAAGCCCTCGCGGGCAGGGCCCTCTACCCCACTGGGCCAGTCCGTCATTGTTAGTACAAGTTGTAATCCCAATGTGCAGGATTGTAATAAATCTGCCCCTATGTGGTGCGCAGTAGACGTTCATGTTCTCCATACTTTATAAGCGTGAACATGGGGATGTTATCACCAGTCCTGTTGCTCATGAATAGTTAGGGTTCCCTTTTATGAAGTTATTGCATTGGGAAATGTGTGTGTGGTCCAGGCCTTACAAAATACAGACCCGGCCATGACAGAGTGGGAATTGTAAAGTTAAACATCTCCATGACATTGTCCCTAGTTAGGGCGTCTTACCTTCACTTGGAGTGACAGCTATTCCTGGGAATTTTCCACAATTACCATATCATGGCTGCCAACAACCATGAGTTACCAGTGAAAACTAGGCCTATGTCCAACCGAGGGATGGGGAACAGCGTGACTAGAGGGACAAATAAAGGAAATAAGTAGTCTAGACATTTCCATCAATGGCATTTTGCTGTAAAAGGCAAAGTTTTTTTTTTTCTTTCCTCCAAGCAGTCAGATGTGAGTGTCTGAGGAATAGCCTACCCAGGAGCTACAGTCCTTACAGTGAAGAAGCCTCGGTGGCTGTTTTTCGAAGGGATTTTACATGGAGCAGCTGTAGGATGAGCTGGGAGATGCCGCTGTGCATATGCTGCGGGGAGTTCACCCTCCCAGCTCATCCCAGCGGCAGCAGCCGGCTTTCCTGTGCACACAGAGCACAGTATCCAGCCGCCTGCAATGGAAGTGAAGTGAGGCTCTCGGGTACAACCGCTGGAAGCCTCGCTAAGCCCCGCCCACCACTGCCGCCGGGACAAACAGCAGCACCAGCACTGCTCCAAAGATGGGGACGGTAAGTAGGATACCTTCCCCCCTCCCCTACCTACAACCGGCAGTCATGCCGGTGCTCCACTAAGGAAGTGCTGGTGGGACTGCCGGTTGTCATAAGACAGGTCCTATATTTAGGACAATTTAATATAAGACACTAATTTTCGGGGAAACACGGTAGCTAGTGGAAAAAAGAAGCAAGTGGCTCCCTTTGAAGTCAATGGGAGCCATTTTTGGCAGTGGATTTTGAGGCAGATTCCACGTCAAAATCCGCTGCCAACTTCCTCCGTGCGAACTAGCCCTTAAAGCCAGCAGACCCAGCACTGACCCCCTGGGGTACGCCACTTATAACACAAGACCAGGTCGAGCTGCAGTCATTGACCATAACTCTCATACATGCACATACAAGCCTTGTATCCTGACTTCATGCTTCTTTGGTACTAAAAATTTCTGCTGTTGTAATTGCCGGATCTGTCCTCCCCCCTGCACTGATCACCATATGTCAGATACAAACTATATCAATAACAGGTTGGTGTGTGAACAGGTATCAAAATCCTCAGTAACTGCTCAGAAAGATGATCCCCTTTCCCGGAGTAGTATATATGATGTTACATAGGAAACTTTGGTAGGTTACCTTTTTTCTTTTTTTATTTACAAGTTTAGGACGTACAGTTTTACATGGGTTACTTGTGCAAAGTGAAAACTCATCAGAATTTGCTCTTCGTAGAACTAAAACTTGTTAATTACAAATAGAAAAAAAAACAAAAAAAAAACAAAATGGAGGAACTGAAAGCCCTTCCTATGTAATCTGTACATTCCCATCAAAGTCCACGACGATCTGTGAATCTGCTCAATGTGGCTCTGCAGTGTTGTAGGGCTCTCACACACGGACGTCAGACCTTAAAGGGGGTCTCCGGGACTCTAATACAGATATACCTACCGATCAGGCATTTTATAGAAGTCTTCTTGGCCCGGCTCTCACGAGTACCAGTGCTCCTTCAGCCAGCCTATTGGTAGGGTGGCCCGTAAGTATTAAAGTCCCAGAATATCCCTTTAAGATATTTCTCACTAAAGTGCCTTCCGCATGGAAACACTTTGTAAGATAAGGCATGGAAACAGATCATCTATAAAAACACCCCGGAGATTCATCTGCACCAAGATAAGAGAAGGGGGTTACCCAAATTTCAGGCTCAATACGAGACAACGGGTAACACCTGCGCCCTTCTAGTCGCACTAGGTTGATAGATCTCCACCAATTTAGGATCACCCCAAACTACACCAAGTCCATGATAGCACTTTAAGGCCCTGGTGCAAGAGAGCTACACACAAGCTAGCAGGCAGTACATAAAGTGCACGGGCGGGGGGAGAGAAAAAAAAAAAACCAAAAAAAACTTCACCTATTCTTCCTGATCTACAAAGGAGAGGGGACGAGACAGAGGAACGACACTGAATTAAATTAAGAACAAAGTTTTACCCAACCTGCAAAACCAGGACGTCAAGGAGGTCATTTAAAATAGAATGCAAGATAAAACCGGAAGTAAAACAAAAAAAAAAACCGACTGAGTGTGCACATGAAGAGTGTTACTAGCCCAATGTCCTGGTCTGTCAGCAGACATGTCAGTCCGTATTCAGCAGACACACAGACGGCGGAGGATGCTCCTGTATAATCTACAACAGTGACTGGATCAGAGAGGAAAAACCTTTCGCAAGTAACCCACGTACGGTACATTTGTTTTCAACACGAATGCTCTCAGGTGTCCGAGGAGGGGGTGGGGGAGGGAGAAAAGCATCAGCTGGGGCTAAGGAAGTCAGTGACAGCACAACAGCCATTTTGCAGTTGATGTAAATGTAAAGATTCTAGCAAGAGGAAGATCACTCAAAACACTTCATATATATATATTTTTCCTCTTGATCAGAGTGTTCATAGACAGGGGCCAGTGTCAACAGTCACGCCAACTCTGTTCCACTATGGCGGACACCCTTTTTTCGTATTCGCGCTTGTTTTCTTGGTACAGTTGCGCTGCCTGGCTGTTTGCTGGGCTGTTTGGATTTGGTTCATCCAGCAATGACTAATAAAGGAAGGAGAAGAAACAACAGAAGCAGTTACATTTAGTGTCCGAGCAGCAACATGCAAAGCGTTTCATTGGTAGCGAGTGCACCTACCTGTATAGAGGTTAAAATTGAAGATACATCATATGTTGGACTCCAACGGTTCTGGAGAATGTCCAGACATATACTGCCATCAGCATATACTGTGGGAGAGACATAGACAAGCAGATCAGTAAGTGGGGTACAGTCAGGGCTACCACGTGTATTGTAAGCATGTTGTCTGGGGCCACATGGGATGGTTTTCTAATTGGGAACATGCAGAAACAAATAATGCAAGTTCGCTGCAGCAAAGACTTACAAGCCACAAGCTACAGTCACATCGGGAGGGTGAAAGCCAAAACTTTTGGCAGATTCATAACAGACTTGATCCCAATGCAGTGTTTCATCTCTAGGCTCAGCCTTGGGTGGCAGATTTATGTGTAAATGGCCAGTGATGATTTTTTTCTTTTAAAGCAAATTTAATTTCCATGACTATAAAGGTAGATAATACTGCTAAGGGCGGGTTCACATCTGCGCCCTGGTCTCCGCTTTCAGGTCTTCTGCCGACAGGAGACAGAAACCCGGCCAACAGTGACCGCCCGTGAGCGTCTTCTGGTCTCTGCAGCGAAACTTTTATTTTTATTTTAAACCGGACACAAAGTCCTGCACGTCCGAGCCTACAAAATGCTCACGGCGCTCAAGGGCGGACACTTTGCAAACCCATTCAAATGAACAGTCGGTTTCCATCTCCCGTCCAGTTTCTTGGGCAGAAGACAGAAACCCGAAAGTGGTGACCGGGCGCAGGTGTGGACCTGTCCTAAATCTAGAAGGATACTATTGAAGAAAACGCGATGTGGACAATGTTACATCTTACCATTCGGATGAAACATTTTTGATACAAATCGCACTGTGGGGGGTTTATTTGGATATTCTTCTGTGAATTCTATCGTCAGTTTGAATGTTCCTACAAAAGAAGAAGAATCATGTAAATCTACATATGTATAGTATAAAACACACTAATAGATATCATTCCCCCCCCCCCCCCTTTATCTTTTCATGTTACCCCATTCTCAGCTTTCGAGATGAAACCAGTAAAGTTTAGGACTTTGCTCTTTATTATTTGTTACGACCCTTTCTAAAGTGGGTGATGTTCAGAGTGAGGAGTCCGGGACTCCTGTGGCATCAGATAGACTCTGTTGTGTCACTACTTGACATAATATATAGCAGGGGTAGGGAACCTTCGGCTCTCCAGCTGCTGTGAAACTACAACTCCCAGCATGCTCCATTCACTTCCATGGGAGTTCCCAGAACAGCAGAGACAGTATGCATGCTGGGAGTTGTAGTTTTGCAACAGCTGGAGAGCCGTACGTTCCCTACCCCTGATATATAGGGTTACAATTCTGCGCCGGCTTACAGAGGTTTCATTCTGTGGTGCGCAGACAGCCAAATAGGCAGAACGTTTGTAATAGGTTTCCTGAGTCTCAGTTAGGACATGACAGTCCTAATACATTTCCTCTATCGTCTACGGCCTCTGTGGTCGGGCACATCACAGCCCAGGCTGCAGACATTATACTCTCAAGTCTATTCTTAGTCTAAGAATACGTCCGGATATAATGATAATGGCGTCTATTATGGCCATAAATATCCACAGAGTCATCATAAACGGGCTCGGGGTAGAAGAGTCACCAGCAGTATCTGGTAATGGCGTATATGATGTGCCTTCAGTTACAGTATTACCTCCATAGACAGACATGTACATACGTCTACACTTACAGCTTCCTATAAATGACCAACACGATGCGGCCGCCATGTTTTATATAGGCTCTTGCTCACATCCGCATAATATTCCGCTATTTACTGCAGAGAGCACAACCTCTAATGCCAATGTCTGGTCAGCTAGGTGCCATTATTGTGAAGGGGGAAGATATTTTAGACACTTGCAGGCTTCCATCTCTCTGGCTGCAGTTTGGGGGGAGGCCCTTTCCTGTTCCAGTAAGACTGCGCCCCTGTGCACAAAGCAAGGCTCACAAAGACATGGTCTGACATTATGCACCTTGTCTCTGCTGGTGACATTGAACATCAGTTATACTCCGTGTCCATCCATGCATGCATGGCTCTGGAAAGAGCAGAAGCTGCACAGGGCATTACTAGCATGACTGAATGCCAGGGACCAGCGGGGGTCACAGCGAGGAGGCAAAGTCAGATGCTAAGCACAGACCGTGCACACGATTCTGCAGTGTCTGCACCATGCCAAAGACAGAACTAGTTGCTCTTTTCCATAAGCTACTGATCACTGAAGCCATAAAACCAACTCTGAGTCCTTTCTTTCTATCGGAGACCAACAAGTCTCCATCTCCTATCAATACTCTATACCAGGGGTAGGGAACGTGCGGCTCTCCAGCTGTTGCAAAACTACAACTCCCAGCATGCATACTTGCTCTTCTGTTCTTGGAACTCCCATGGAAGTGAATGGAGCATGCTGGGAGTTGTAGTTTCACAGCAGCTGGAGAGCCGAAGGTTCCCTACCCCTGCTCTATACGCACGGTATGTTTTACAGCTCCCTGGAAACCTCTGAAGCGTCTTCAGAAGAGCAGGACAGCAAAGTGGACAGTCGGCCCTCATCCATACTGTGCAAACACTATGGCCTGCGTGTAATTCTACGGGAATTTTGGTAAAGTAAAAAAGACCGAATATAATCTATAGGTATGCAATGGCACAAACATCAGATGGACAGGGGTTGGAGTCACTCACCATCTTCAAATGGCGTTCCTTCTGGTCTGTAGGAGAGGAAAAAAAAAAAATTAGATCGTGACAAAGAAAAACAACTACAAGTGTTATACTGAATGCAAGATTTTAGAAAGGGTAACATGGGACCCTCTAAGGGTACGGTCATACAGCTTTTTACAGGCCGATTTTAAGACAGAAACCATGTGCTGGAGTAAAAAAAAAAAAAAATTGCATTTGTAAAAAATAAAAAAATTTCCCAATTCCTGAAGCAGATTTTTTTTTTTTTTTTTTTTTTCAGCCTGCAAAAGAGAGTGTGAATATACTCCAAGTACAATTTGGAGGTGAACAGCAAATCCAAGGATCTTCTACCCCATCTTGTATGTTCATTAATAAAGAGATTTTTTCTCCACAATAACTAAAACCATTATATTTGTTTGAGATGTAGGTAAATGCTCCGCACAAGAAAATAGCATTATTATATAAGAAGGAAACCTTCATTGCTGTAGCATAATATACAATGAAATACTAAGACAGGAGAGGGATGTGATGACTAGTAGACATTCACCATCGCCGTATGATATGTCACGTGTTACTATAGACCTGCAGGCACAACAGACAGACTGTCAGGACTGATAAGACGGTCACAAGTCATTGTATGGATATGGTTACCTGAAGAGGAGCCCCTGACATTAGTATGTAGGCAGGCACGCCATACTGCTAAATAACATGTAGGAGGGCAGAGCCCCTCATGAATATTCATCACCAGCCATTGGATTAGGGACGTACAGAGGAGCTCGGGATGAGCAGCTGGTTATTCAAATAAAAAAATACCGTCACGTAGTTCAAAATTGAATCATCCAATTCATTCTGCTGCCAGTCAGTGACTTGGCCACGTCTCAAGCTGCTGTAAATCTAGAGGTGCCAGTGTAATACTGGGACACGGCCAGGGCTTTGTGGCACAGACAGATTGCAACCGGTGCCCTGCTTGTGTTAGGTCTAAGCCATTGTACAGAGGCAGGTGATCATGTGAATATTCAACCCCCCACCCCATATATATATTTATTGTGATCTGACGTATACCATAACTGTGCAAGACATAGCAATTGTTTCAGTCTTATAATACTATGTACACAGATACTTGGTCAATACACATCATAGAAAAGCTGCAATAACTGCTAAGAAAAAAAAATAAAATTATATATAATATATATATATATATATATATATACACACACACATACACACACACACACATACATACATACACTAATATATTATACAGTCCTATGAAAAAGTTTGGGCGCCCCTATTAATCTTAATCATTTTTAGTTCTAAATATTTTGGTGTTTGCAGCAGACATTTCAGTTTGATATATCTAATAACTGATGGACACAGTAATATTTCAGGATTGAAATGAGGTTTATTGTACTAACAGAAAATGTGCAATATGCATTAAACCAAAATTTGACCGGTGCAAAAGTATGGGCACCTCAACAGAAAAGTGACATTAATATTTAGTAGATCCTCCTTTTGCAAAGATAACAGCCTCTAGTCGCTTCCTGTAGCTTTTAATCAGTTCCTGGATAAAGGTATTTTGGACAAACAATTCAAGTTCAGTTAAGTTTGATGGTCGCCGAGCATGGACAGCCCGCTTCCAATCATCCCACAGATGTTCAATGATATTCAGGTCTGGGGACTGGGGTGGCCATTCCAGAACATTGTAATTGTTCCTCTGCATGAATGCCTGAGGATTTGGAGCGGTGTTTTGGATCATTGTCTTGCTGAAATATCCATCCCCGGCGTAACTTCAACTTCGTCACTGATTCTTGAACATTATTCTCAAGAATCTGCTGATACTGAGTGGAATCCATGCGACTCTCAACTTTAACAAGATTCCCGATGCCGGCATTGGCCACACAGCCCCAAAGCATGATGGAACCTCCACCAAATTTTACAGTGGGTAGCATGTGTTTTTCTTGGAATGCTGTTTCTTTTTGGACGCCATGCATAACGCCTTTTTTTTTTTATAACCAAACAACTCAATTTTTGTTTCCAAAATGAAGCTGCCTTGTCCAAATGTGCTTTTTCATACCTCAGGCAACTCTATTTGTGGCGTACGTGCAGAAACGGCTTCTTTCTCATCACTCTCCCATACAGCTTCTATTTGTGCAAAGTGCGCTGTATAGTTGACCGATGCACAGTGACACCATCTGCAGCAAGATGATGCTGCAGCTCTTTGGAGGTGGTCTGTGGATTGTCCTTGACTGTTCTCACCATTCTTCTTCTCTGCCTTTCTGATATTTTTCTTGGCCTGCCACTTCTGGGCTTAACAAGAACTGTCCCTGTGCTCTTCCATTTCCTTACTATGTTCCTCACAGTGGAAACTGACAGGTTAAATCTCTGAGACAACTTTTTGTATCCTTCCCCTGAACAACTATGTTGAACAATCTTTGTTTTCAGATCATTTGAGAGTTGTTTTGAGTAGCCCATGATGCCGCTCTTCAGAGGAGATTCAAATAGGAGATCAACTTGCAATTGGCCACCTTAAATACCTTTTCTTATGATTGGATACATCTGGCTATGAAGTTCAAAGCTCACTGAGGTTACAAAACCAATTTTGTGCTTCAGTAAGTCAGTAAAAAGTAGTTAGGGGAATTCAAATCAATAAAATGATAAGGGTTCCCATACTTTTGCACCGGTCAAATTTTGGTTTAATGCATATTGCACATTTTCTGTTAGTACAATAAACCTCATTTCAATCCTGAAATATTACTGTGTCCATCAGTTATTAGATATATCAAACTGAAATGGCTGCTGCAAACACCAAAATATTTAGAACTAAAAATGATTAAGATTAATAGGGGTGCCCAAACTTTTTCATAGGACTGTATATTTTGTTCCTTACTTTGCAGTACAGAACATGTAATGATGCGTGTATTACACGGCCATGTATCTAGCAGTATATTAGACGTGATCTGCTTGGCGGTTCTTGAATACAATCCGGCTGTTGCCTAGAAACAAGTAGCACAGAAAATCTTCCCAACACCTACTATAATGGCGTATAATCATCGTATACGACAATAGTTCGGTGACCGGGGTTGCTGCCACAGTGCCCGAGCGTCACACAGGCAGGTACCCGATTACATGGAGTTTTCAGCTTTATGCTCATTAACTTTTTATAAGTTTTGCAGCCCCCACTTGTAGATATTTCGGGCCGTTATGAAGTGGGGGTCACTCCTAAGACCTTCCATATTAGCCATTCTGGCCACCGTCGCCTCTGCCAATCACTCAATACTTTCTATGGGAACAAAAGATTTATCTGTAGACGTGACGGAGGAAAGTATTACTGCGAGATCGATAGCAGCGGCGGCCGGACAAGGAGATGGGACCCCCGACTGATGAAATCAATCATCTCATCGTACTTTGCAGAGCGCCACTGAACAAATCCTGGATGTCGTCTTTAGACCGCGGCGACATAAGCTTCAGTCCAAGTAAAACCGCAGTAGTATTGTAGCCGTATCGTCCTAGTATTACACAGGCTGCAGGATTCCAGCGGTTCTACCACAACACAAGATGACGAATGTTGTAGCAAAGTCCCTACTCTAAGTGGAAGGAACCTTCACAATGCGATCAAATGGGTTTTTTCTATCCAAGATGGCCGCTGACACATTTTAGGAGCTTGGTTCTTGACCACCATACCTAGAATACACAATATGGTCTGAAGAGACGCCAAAATATACTAAACATGGGGCCAGTGCAGATCAGCAAATATAAAAGACACAATACTCACCTCTCCTGCACTTCTGGTTCACATCAGGGACCAATAATTGGGCCTCAGTGCCACGTGGCATTGTGAAAAACAGATGCAAGGACTGAGACGCCACATGATGGCAGCCAACAAGGAGTCGTGCGAGTTGTGTTTTTTAATGTTCACCTCCCCGGACCCCTCAGTTTATTATACTCCGGCTGTAAAGACTCCACACTGTATAATAATACTTTTGGTTCGGGGTTGTTCTGTCCGATCATAAATGCAAATATTGTAATAAACCAAAATAACCAACATGAATAAAATCCTCCTGGTTCAAGTTCAGTTCCGGTAATTTTTTGATTAATTGCCCGGCCCTAGTCGGCCACTCAGTCCACTGCATAGTGGGGGATCCTATTACGTGAACGGCCTGAACGTGCTCCATAGCCACCGGCGCCCAGACCAGCTCATGTGTAATCCAGGTGAGGGTTCCACATAGGTCATCAGTATGAAAACGCCATTTGGGGGTCGGAAACCCCTTGAACGACGACCGGCCTCATCTCTCCTGAGACGTCTTATGATGAATACAGCCCTTATCTACAGCACGGCAAGTTCATTTCCTATTTGTCTTCAATGTAGTTTGTTTTTCCACAAGTCAGATGACAAATCAGCTGAGCAGAGTTTGGAAACCTTCTGCTATGACTCGCTTAGTACTGAGTATAAAGGAGCTACTCTGACAACTGGGCGTTACCATTCCACTGCCAAAATGTATTCAGAAATTACCAGGAAGAACAACAGAGGAATGGCAGAGTCATACAGAAAAGAATAGTCATGACATGGGGAATAACAAACAAGGCTCTTCATCTCTCCTGACCTGTCTTTATATTACACTACTGTATAGGGAGGGGTTTGGTGAACACTTTATTATGTATATACTGGATTTTACTTACTTTTAGTAGAGAACAGGGTCTTAGTCTCCCTACCAGCGCTCATAAGCATTGTCCTATATTCACTTTGTATTGCCAGACAGAAGACAAAGCAAATGTCAAAGTATACAGACAGTTTCTACTAAAAGGAAGTAAAATATATAGTAAAGTATATTAGAAAAGTGTTCACCTAACCCCACCCTGCACAACAGCAAAGACAGCTTAGCTAGTCAACAGCGGGAATAGAAAATCTGGCCATAGAGTAGAGGTTACGGACTGCTGAAAAGGCAGATTTAGGGCGGGTTCACGCCTGCGCCCGGTCTCCACTATTGGGTTTCCATCTTTTGCCCGAGAAACTGGACAGGAGACGGAAACCCGGTGGTCAGTTTTCAAAACAATTCACTTGAATGGGTTTGCAAAGTGACCACCCGTGAAAGTCTTGAGACTCTTCGCAGAAAAACCAGTTTTTTTTTTGTTTTTTTTTAACCGACACAAAGTCCTGCATGTCCGACTTTGTGCCCAGTTATAATATAAAAAAAAAACAAAAAAAACCCCAAAACACCGCAGAGGTGCAGAAGATGCTCATGGGTGGACACTTTGCAAACCCATTCAAGTGAATGACCGCCAGGTTTCCGTCTTCCAGTTTCTCTCAACAGAAGATGGAGACTGAAAGTGGAGACTGGGCGCAGGTGTGAACCTGGCCTTAGGTCATTTTCTGGAAACCAATGGCACTTTTCACTTGACCGAAGACATATCCATCAAAGGTTGGTCTGCTGTGCGGTCAGGGCAATGACAGATTTAGGGATTAGTATATCTTTGTAGAATGGGAGGAAATCCACACAAACATGGGAAGAACATACAAACTCCTTGCAGATGATGTTCCTGGTGGGATTTGAACCCAGGACTCCAGCACTGCAAGGCTGCAGTGCTAACCACTGACAGATTTTTAGCCCATCCATGGAAGTCCAGACCAGGAGACAATACTCAACTTTAATAGCTGATTTATTTTCCTATTGTGTAGGAAGGGGTTGGCTGAACATCTTATACTTTATATAATATACTTTATTATCTTACTGTACTCTCTTTTGTTCTAAAGTTTTTCAGATTTGTCTCATTCACCCAAAAACTGTCCATAATAAGACACCGCCATAAGCGAAGGCCACACATAATATGCAAATAAAGACCAATCCAAGGAAAAACCTTCTATAGAAGTTACCAATGGACAAATAGATCCGCGCTTACCAGCTGTATTCTTGTTATATTCGTTTATTAATAGCCTTTCACACAAAGCGTTTCAAAACCATACAAGTTTCTTCTTCAAGTGAACAAAGGCCACACATAATAGACTCACTGCAATCTTAACCCCGCAGTGCACCCGCCCGCAGCAACAAGCAGCCAAAATTGGCCATTTTCACTCCCGGTTTTACCCCCGTGGCTCGGCAGTTTTTAGCTTTTGAACTCTAATGGTTGAAAATCAATCCGAAACCAAGGGAACTGATCTGCTGCAGGTTCAAAACCAGCAGAGAACTTTGCACTAGAGAAGTCCAGCAACATTCGCCTCTCTCTAAAGTCAGAACATACAGCCAACAGCTATTGCAGGTGTAGCCCACTCCCCTATTTAGCCATACACCTTCCTTGTCTCCGGAGTAAGAGTAGCTCTTCAATGAAGCCAAGGACGTACCCAGACAGCGCCTTGTGCATGGGTGTGAGGTCTAGCACAGGTACCACCCCGGCTTCAGTGAAGAATGGTGTAGGCAACGGCAGCACAGGACCCCATTTCTTTGGCTAAACTGCAGGCCTACACGGGGTTAGAATAAGGCTACTTTGGAAACTAAACTGCCATAAGGATTATTTAGCATCCCAAACAGACACATGATCTGCACACTGACCAGTTTTTCCAGCCTGGACCCTATCATGAGACCAGGACTGAATGCATGATATAGATATCTCTGCCTAGACTGTATATAATCTAGATAGAGCCAGGGGGTGGCAGGGACTCCTAGTATCATAGATCACGACAATGAAGGAGCCCTGTCCTCAAAGAAATCCAAACAATAAATGAAGCACTTTTTTTCTTTTTTGGGAGCCTTCACACGGAGTAAACGCGCGTGTATTTTCGCAAAATACACGTTTAAAAATACGCCTGTAAAATGTCATGGAATTCAATGGGAGTCTTATTTTTACACGTGTACTTTGCAAAAATACACGCGCGTTTACTCCGTGTGAAGGCTCCCTTATATAGATGTGAGCCCCATACAGGGATATATGATACAGGTATCACAATGTACATTTTCCCCTATCAGTATGTCTGGAGTATGGGAGGAAATCCATGCAAACACGGGGAGAACATACAAACTCCTTGCAGATGTTGTTCCTGGCGGGATTCGAACCCAGGACTCCAGCGCTACAAGGCCGCAGTGCTAACCACTGAGCCACCGTGTTGTCCAAATGAAGCATTTTCTCTTGCTCAGACTGCCCTGTATGCATGGGACCTTACAAGGATGTTCTGGTAACGACACGTTCTCTCCTATCCTGTGCATAGGGGGTTAAGATCAGGGGGCTTTGAGCAATGGGGTACCCAGTAGTCACCACAATACGGGGTGCTGTATTCTATTTTACATGGTCAGAAGGAGCTGAATAAGGCGGCAATCCCTCTACTTACAGGGGGAAAAACAAACTTTAAGGCAGAGTTCACACTGAGTTTTTTGCCTCAGAATCCTAACCAAAAAGACAGCTCCCATTGAAATCAGAAAGAAGAAGGGAGGTGCTCATTCTTCAGGCCGTTTTGTCTCATGATATCCACCTGAAGACACTCCCTCCTCCATTCATTGGGCCTAATCTGGAGTGGAGCGCGCAGCTGGATGCCAATGCAGTCGCGGCTACCCATTTTTTTTGGTCCGGAACCTGAGGCGGCCTTTGCCTCAGGTTCCGGACCAAAAAACCCTGTGTGAACTTACCCTAATACTTACCTAAACATAATTCTGATGAGTCATCTCTGGCGCTCCCAGTTCCTGCGCCGTTCGTCAGTAAAGCCAATAACGTAACCCCAACTCCACCGCGCAAGTGCCAGAGGTTGGGGGCAAGTGCACTGAAGCCGAGGTGTACTTTTAGTAAAGAACAAGGAGCACATCGGGGCGAGTAGCTCACGGTTCGGGCGAGCAGCTCACGGTTCGGGCGAGCAGCTCACGGTTCGGGCGAGCAGCTCACGGTTCGGGCGAGCAGCTCACGGTTCGGGCGAGCAGCTCACGGTTCGGGCGAGCAGCTCACGGTTCGGGCGAGCAGCTCACGGTTCGGGCGAGCAGCTCACGGTTCGGGCGAGCAGCTCACGGTTCGGGCGAGCAGCTCACGGTTCGGGCGAGCAGCTCACGGTTCGGGCGAGCAGCTCACGGTTCGGGCGAGCAGCTCACGGTTCGGGCGAGCAGCTCACGGTTCGGGCGAGCAGCTCACGGTTCGGGCGAGCAGCTCACGGTTCGGGCGAGCAGCTCACGGTTCGGGCGAGCAGCTCACGGTTCGGGCGAGCAGCTCACGGTTCGGGCGAGCAGCTCACGGTTCGGGCGAGCAGCTCACGGTTCGGGCGAGCAGCTCACGGTTCGGGCGAGCAGCTCACGGTTCGGGCGAGCAGCTCACGGTTCGGGCGAGCAGCTCACGGTTCGGGCGAGCAGCTCACGGTTCGGGCGAGCAGCTCACGGTTCGGGCGAGCAGCTCACGGTTCGGGCGAGCAGCTCACGGTTCGGGCGAGCAGCTCACGGTTCGGGCGAGCAGCTCACGGTTCGGGCGAGCAGCTCACGGTTCGGGCGAGCAGCTCACGGTTCGGGCGAGCAGCTCACGGTTCGGGCGAGCAGCTCACGGTTCGGGCGAGCAGCTCACGGTTCGGGCGAGCAGCTCACGGTTCGGGCGAGCAGCTCACGGTTCGGGCGAGCAGCTCACGGTTCGGGCGAGCAGCTCACGGTTCGGGCGAGCAGCTCACGGTTCGGGCGAGCAGCTCACGGTTCGGGCGAGCAGCTCACGGTTCGGGCGAGCAGCTCACGGTTCGGGCGAGCAGCTCACGGTTCGGGCGAGCAGCTCACGGTTCGGGCGAGCAGCTCACGGTTCGGGCGAGCAGCTCACGGTTCGGGCGAGCAGCTCACGGTTCGGGCGAGCAGCTCACGGTTCGGGCGAGCAGCTCACGGTTCGGGCGAGCAGCTCACGGTTCGGGCGAGCAGCTCACGGTTCGGGCGAGCAGCTCACGGTTCGGGCGAGCAGCTCACGGTTCGGGCGAGCAGCTCACGGTTCGGGCGAGCAGCTCACGGTTCGGGCGAGCAGCTCACGGTTCGGGCGAGCAGCTCACGGTTCGGGCGAGCAGCTCACGGTTCGGGCGAGCAGCTCACGGTTCGGGCGAGCAGCTCACGGTTCGGGCGAGCAGCTCACGGTTCGGGCGAGCAGCTCACGGTTCGGGCGAGCAGCTCACGGTTCGGGCGAGCAGCTCACGGTTCGGGCGAGCAGCTCACGGTTCGGGCGAGCAGCTCACGGTTCGGGCGAGCAGCTCACGGTTCGGGCGAGCAGCTCACGGTTCGGGCGAGCAGCTCACGGTTCGGGCGAGCAGCTCACGGTTCGGGCGAGCAGCTCACGGTTCGGGCGAGCAGCTCACGGTTCGGGCATAGACAGGACGATTTGGTCTATAAGGACCTGTCTGAGGTTTTGCCCTGACAACTTACTTCCCTTTACAGTCAATGGCACCAACAAAGAGCAGAGCGATGTACGGGTCACGCGGACTGTATGACGTGACATCTCCATCACTGCGCCTGCGCTCTGGGAGCCGTATTGGGGTTCCCATCATTACATCCAGTAGATGGGGATAACCTATTAGCAGAGCCCCCCTTTAGTCTATGGCAGGGCTCCATCATTATTAAAGGAGTAGGGGGGTCTTACCCAAATATAACAGCGTTCCAGACCATGATGTTGTTCTCAGAGGGGGCGCCACTCACTCCTGCGGGGGGATCCTCCTGAAGCCTATGGAGACAGCCAGAGACACAGCATGAGCCCCGGATACACAAGCACATCCCCCCCTCCCCGGGCCTCGCCATCCACACACCCGCCTCCTCCCCGGCCCAGGCCGCGGCTATCCCGGTCACTTCCCGCAGGGAGACGCCATTTTATAATCCCTCACTTACCTTTTAAAATCTCTCATGAGGCGCCGTCTCGCTGGAGTTGACATTTGTCTCTGTTTCCGGAAATAAATAGAAGGAAGGGCTCGGAAATACCGGGAAGGGGGGAGTAAAGCGACGTAGTCACCGGGATTGACGGGACTGCGCCCAGATCACGACACCGTGAAAAGCGAAGAAAGCGCAGCAAGGCCGGCGGCAGGAGCCTAACCTCTCTTCCGGGAGCTGCCGACCCTGGCGGAGGGATCTGTAAGTGCACAGCCACAGAAAGAAAAACAAGTCCTGCGCTTAGGGCTCAACCATATTTTATAGGGGTGGATGGTTTTACATAACTGGCTTTTGAATAGGCTGGCACATCTCTGTTAGCTGTAATTCTATACTAAAGTATAAATCATTATATAAAGTAATCTCAGTACGAATAATATATGTATTCTAAGTGACATGATAACCTGATATAGGCCGAGCAACAGTTATTTTCCCTATAATAGGATTGGTACGATCCACATAGTGTTGTCATCTAAACAGCTGCTCCACCAATATGACGTCATTGGTTACCGCCCCTCGAGAGTGATTGGCGTTGTGTCTCTGAGGGGACATGGCCGGCTCTGTGCTGTATATAGCCAGGTGTCTGTGTATATGGAGCTGGCGTCTGTGCTAGGGAAAAGGAAAGACATTAGACTCAGGTAGGGGGTGATGAAGGAGCCTCCATTTTACCTCAACAGGTCACCTCACAAGATGTTTCTAAGAAAAATGGAGATGAGGTGATTGTCTACCTGCCAACTTATGGGGGAAAAAGTGCACTATGGCCCCGCCCATTCCTACCCGTGCCCCTGTCATGTCTCTTTGTGCCCTCACACAGTACAGTGCCCCCTATATTGTCCCCTAGGGTATAATGCCCCTCGTATTGCGCCCCCACATTATAATGTACCCTTATTATGGCCCCCACAGTATAATGTCCCCCTGAGTATGGCCGCACAGTATAACGTCCCCCTGAGTATGGCCGCACAGTATAACGTCCCCCTGAGTATGGCCGCACAGTATAACGTCCCCCTGAGTATGGCCGCACAGTATAACGTCCCCCTGAGTATGGCCGCACAGTATAACGTCCCCCTGAGTATGGCCGCACAGTATAACGTCCCCCTGAGTATGGCCGCACAGTATAACGTCCCCCTGAGTATGGCCGCACAGTATAACGTCCCCCTGAGTATGGCCGCACAGTATAACGTCCCCCTGAGTATGGCCGCACAGTATAACATCCCCCTGAGTATGGCCGCACAGTATAACGTCCCCCTGAGTATGGCCGCACAGTATAACGTCCCCCTGAGTATGGCCGCACAGTATAACGTCCCCCTGAGTATGGCCGCACAGTATAACGTCCCCCTGAGTATGGCCGCATAGTATAACGTCCCCCTGAGTATGGTCGTACAGTATAACGTCCCCCTGAGTATGGCCGCACAGTATAACGTCCCCCTGAGTATGGCCGCACAGTATAACGTCCCTCTGAGTATGGCCGCACAGTATAACGTCCCTCTGAGTATGGCCGAACAGTATAACGTCCCCCTGAGTATGGCCGCACAGTATAACGTCCCCCTGAGTATGGCCGCACAGTATAACGTCCCCCTGAGTATGGCCGCACAGTATAACGTCCCCCTGAGTATGGCCGCACAGTATAACGTCCCCCTGAGTATGGCCGCACAGTATAACGTCCCCCTGAGTATGGCCGCACAGTATAACATCCCCCTGAGTATGGCCGCACAGTATAACGTCCCCCTGAGTATGGCCGCACAGTATAACATCCCCCTGAGTATGACCCCACAGTATAACGTCCCCCCTGAGTATGACCCCACAGTATAACGTCCCCTCTGAGTATGGCCGCACAGTATAACGTCCCCTCTGAGTATGGCCGCACAGTATAACGTCCCCCTGAGTATGGTCGTACAGTATAACGTCCCCCTGAGTATGGCCGCACAGTATAACGTCCCCCTGAGTATGGCCGCACAGTATAACGTCCCCCTGAGTATGGCCGCACAGTATAACGTCCCCCTGAGTATGGCCCCCACAGTATAACATCCCTCTGAGTATGGCCGCACAGTATAACGTCCCCTCTGAGTATGGCCGCACAGTATAACGTCCCCCTGAGTATGGTCGTACAGTATAACGTCCCCTCTGAGTATGGCCGCACAGTATAACGTCCCCTCTGAGTATGGCCGCACAGTATAACGTCCCCCTGAGTATGGCCCCCACAGTATAACATCCCTCTGAGTATGGCCGCACAGTATAACGTCCCCCTGAGTATGGCCGCACAGTATAACGTCCCCTCTGAGTATGGCCGCACAGTATAACGTCCCCCTGAGTATGGCCGCACAGTATAACGTCCCTCTGAGTATGACCCCACAGTATAACATCCCTCTGAGTATGGCCGCACAGTATAACGTCCCCCTGAGTATGGCCGCACAGTATAACGTCCCTCTGAGTATGGCCGCACAGTATAACATCCCTCTGAGTATGGCTGCACAGTATAACGTCCCCCTGAGTATGGCCGCACAGTATAACGTCCCCCTGAGTATGGTCGTACAGTATAACGTCCCCCTGAGTATGGCCGCACAGTATAACGTCCCTCTGAGTATGACCCCACAGTATAACGTCCCCCTGAGTATGGCCGCACAGTATAACGTCCCCTCTGAGTATGGCCGCACAGTATAACGTCCCCCTGAGTATGGCCGCACAGTATAACGTCCCCCTGAGTATGGCCGCACAGTATAACGTCCCCCTGAGTATGGCCGCACAGTATAACGTCCCCCTGAGTATGGCCGCACAGTATAACGTCCCCCTGAGTATGGCCGCACAGTATAACGTCCCCCTGAGTATGGCCGCATAGTATAACGTCCCCTCTGAGTATGGCCGCACAGTATAACGTCCCCCTGAGTATGGCCGCACAGTATAACGTCCCCCTGAGTATGACCCCACAGTATAACGTCCCCCTGAGTATGGCCCCCACAGTATAACATCCCTCTGAGTATGGCCGCACAGTATAACGTCCCCCTGAGTATGGCCGCACAGTATAACGTCCCCCTGAGTATGGCCGCACAGTATAACATCCCCTCTGAGTATGGCCGCACAGTATAACGTCCCCCTGAGTATGGCCGCACAGTATAACGTCCCCCTGAGTATGGCCGCACAGTATAACGTCCCCCTGAGTATGGCTGCACAGTATAACGTCCCCCTGAGTATGGCCGCACAGTATAACGTCCCCCTGAGTATGGTCGTACAGTATAACGTCCCCCTGAGTATGGCCGCACAGTATAACGTCCCTCTGAGTATGACCCCACAGTATAACGTCCCCCTGAGTATGGCCGCACAGTATAACGTCCCCCTGAGTATGACCCCACAGTATAACGTCCCCCTGAGTATGACCGCACAGTATAACGTCCCCCTGAGTATGGCCGCACAGTATAACGTCCCCCTGAGTATGGCCGCACAGTATAACGTCCCCCTGAGTATGGCCGCACAGTATAACGTCCCCCTGAGTATGGCCGCACAGTATAACGTCCCCCTGAGTATGGCCGCACAGTATAACGTCCCCCTGAGTATGGCCGCACAGTATAACGTCCCCCTGAGTATGGCCGCACAGTATAACGTCCCCCTGAGTATGGCCGCACAGTATAACGTCCCCCTGAGTATGGCCGCACAGTATAACGTCCCCCTGAGTATGGCCGCACAGTATAACGTCCCCCTGAGTATGGCCGCACAGTATAACGTCCCCCTGAGTATGGCCGCACAGTATAACATCCCCCTGAGTATGACCCCACAGTATAACGTCCCCCTGAGTATGGCCGCACAGTATAACGTCCCCCTGAGTATGGCCGCACAGTATAACGTCCCCCTGAGTATGGCCGCACAGTATAACGTCCCCCTGAGTATGGCCGCACAGTATAACGTCCCCCTGAGTATGGCCGCACAGTATAACGTCCCCCTGAGTATGGCCGCACAGTATAACGTCCCCCTGAGTATGGCCGCACAGTATAACGTCCCCCTGAGTATGGCCGCACAGTATAACGTCCCCCTGAGTATGGCCGCACAGTATAACATCCCCCTGAGTATGACCCCACAGTATAACGTCCCCCTGAGTATGACCCCACAGTATAACGTCCCCTCTGAGTATGGCCGCACAGTATAACGTCCCTCTGAGTATGGCCGCACAGTATAACGTCCCCCTGAGTATGGCCGCACAGTATAACATCCCCCTGAGTATGGCCGCACAGTATAACATCCCCCTGAGTATGACCCCACAGTATAACGTCCCCCTGAGTATGGCCGCACAGTATAACGTCCCCCTGAGTATGGCCGCACAGTATAACGTCCCTCTGAGTATGGCCGCACAGTATAACGTCCCCCTGAGTATGGCCGCACAGTATAACGTCCCCCTGAGTATGGCCGCACAGTATAACATCCCCCTGAGTATGACCCCACAGTATAACGTCCCCCTGAGTATGGCCGCACTACATTGCCCCGGCTGTGCCCAAGATGCCAAAACATGGCCCTCATGGTGAGGCAGGGAGTGTATGGCGTCCTGTTTCATCATTGTATTTACAGAGGACCACAATACAAAACAAGGACAGACAGCCCCCAAAAATTATGAATGCAGTGCTTGCAATCCAAAATGACACAAAAAACACTTACATGCCCCGTAGTCTTGAAACAGTGAACGTCACCCAAGAGTCGCTGATGCAAGGGATGTTATCCCCGTAGATAACTTGTCCTCAATGGAAAACTGCCAATGGTGTCTCCCAGCACTAGTACAGACTCCGAAGTTGTTCTTAATAAAACTTAGCTTTTATTATTTTTTAGCATACAGCTGGTTAACATTACATTAGTGGCAGTGGGGTCGGTAGAACAAAGCCTACGCATTTCGGAGCATTGGCTCCTTATTTATGCCATGAATAAGGAGCCAATGCTCCGAGACACGTAGGCTTTGGCCTACCGACCCCACCGCCACTAATGTAATGGCGGTGGGGTCGGTGACGAGCTATCGGCGCCGTTACCGTAGTTCTTGACTGTCAGAAGGCGTTTCTGACAGAGAGTCAGGAACGCCCCTCCTCACGGTAGCATCTATTGCACTGTACTGTGAGAGGGGACGCTCCTTACTGCCCAGTGATGACGCTAAGCGGTGAGATATCACTGGTGTCATCACATTCTGTTCGCCGTCATTGTTGTTATTCAGTAGATAAAACCGGAAATGACAAGAGAGTGAATAAAGTGTGACTAGAGCCCGAGGGCTGTAACCAATTCTGTAAATAGATCTGACATACACAAGCACATGTAGCATACCGTATCTGATAACACAGACTTACTGCGCATTTCTGGGACAGTTACAAAACAAGAAAAGTTCTAGCACTTAACCCTTGGGGTAAAGACAGTGTCATAACTGGGAATGGCTGGTCCCTAAGGACTACATTTGACATGGGGCCACCCCGACCGACCTCCACCCCTTTCTACACATACTGGGTGCAATGAGTTTTATACAGCAGACACACAGGGTTAATTCCTATGATCAGTGTCCGAACTGATCCCGGGCATTAACCCCTCTGGCGCTTTAGTCAAAGCTGACCGAGTTTTACCAGTGGCGTGTGGGCTATTTTCTCGGGGATCACCAGCACCCGGAGAAAGCTCTGGAGCTTGTGTCCCATTATCATGAGAGCTGGGAGCCTTATGAAAAGCTCATTCAATATGTTCTATTGCAGGCTACTCTGTGTAGCCTACAATAGACCTGCCAGTTTTATGTAATACATTGCAATGCAATTAGTTATCAGACCCCCCTGGGGTTCAAGACTCCTGGGGGGTCTAATAAATGCAAAACAAACAAAAAAAAGTTAAAAATAATAAAAGTTCATATCACCCCCCCTTTCCCTTTAACACATATAAAAGTACTGAAATCCAGAATCTAACAAAGAGTCTTCCTTGCAACACTAAACCTTTGCATGTTTGAAAGAGCAAATCCATGTTATTTTCTTGGCCACCTGAGTTTGCATGTATTTGTATGTCTCCTATTTCTGAGTTTCTCTAGGCGTGTTCCTTCTATAGGCTCTTAGGCTCTGCCTACTTGTATCTTCAGGGATCGCACCATCCATATACAGCAGGGTCTGTGCTAATGGCAGATAGAGATATGCATGATACTAATGTACAGGACCTGATAGAGAACTCTGCTCCATCCGTGGGGTATATCATCAAAATACAAATATTAGGTTACTGTACACGTTGTATACAGGGTGTGATGATGAATAAGTAATGCTGAGGTGCCCTCCACCTGCTCTTCAGACTGACAGACGGACACATCTCTGCCATTGTCTTATACAACATATGCCTGGGATCTGCTTGTTATTGGGGATAATGTGGCATCTGAAGGGCTGTGAACATGCACAGACCCCATTGACTGCAATCACAATGATAAAACAAAGGAGAAGAAGAAAAATGAGTGCACAAACATTAAAAACATACAAAACCTGACACATATAAAACAAAGAAACAGGAAAGTACAGACTCATAATTGGAATGGAAGCAAAACACCACCAGAAACAAATGCAACAAATGAAAGAAAAGGGCCGTAGCTAACGGTCTCAGACCCTGGGGAGCCGCAGTAAGAGTATATATCCAACGACACCCCTTCTGTGCCGATGTGCATTTCCAATGACCACCCCCGTGGGCCCACCTCCATCCAGTCAATGGCCGTACGCAAAAGTGAGAAGGATCACAATGGTGCACCAACCTGAAACCTACCTCTCCTGGGAGCACATTGCTCCTCCCATAGATCTTGTATTGTATTTGTAGTTTATGCAACAAATAGTTATTAGAAATATATGTGGAGGTAGAGGAAAATATAAAAATGTATTTTTGACTTGCTTTTGTTTTCTTTTTGTTCTAGCGGGCGAGGCCTGACAACAAAAACACAGTTTTTCGGCCGAACGCTATCAGCGATGACTGTCTGTTCATATGGGACGTTTATCAGCGTTAGGTAAGATGTCAGCAGGTTCAGGCCGGCCTCTGTGACCTGTTTGTCCCGCAGTTCACTTGTCTTTCCCTCGCTCTTATCACTCATAGTTCACATGGTAAATTCACTAGTGCAAAAGGTAACAGTCTCACCAAGTCTATGGAGGTTTTTTTTTCTCTATATTGTTTTGTCACTCCCTTTAATTTAGGCACCTGAGCTTCCAGACCTCCATGAATGGTATTTCGGACATGGCACTTTATGGTGGTAAATGATAGGGATAGACTATTATTATTATATGATTAGCATCTCTGCATTTCTTATATACAGTATGGTCTATTGACTTCCATATCGGTACTGTGTGTTCCCAAAAGAAATTAAAATGAGGAAATTCACAGGCTCGTGCCCCATGTTTCTGTCCGTATTTAATGGTATCATTGGTTGGAATAGAAGAAAATACAGCTGAAATAATTGCACCCCTACCTCTGTTTGGCAGGTGCCTTACGTTTGTCTACTCTAGGCCGGTGCTATATCATTTAGTAGAGTTCTTCCATCTTCAATTTTTTTGAGAGTACATCACAAGGGCCAGAGTCAGGACACAGATTGTAACACTCAGAGTCAGGCGGTCAATTCTTTCTTTCTTTCTTTATATACTCAGCGGTCACATCAAGCGCACCCAGGAAGAGAGGACCCAGAAAGAGTGCCAGGTGCTGCAAGAGGTGAGGGAAGGTGAGTATAACTGTTTGGTATTTTTTACATGGAGTGTTTTAAAGGGATTCTATCATTAAAATCACACTTTTTCTCGCTGACACGTAGGAATAGCCTTAAGAAAGGCTATTCTTCTCCTACTTTTAGAAGTCTTCTCCGCGCCGCCGTTCGTTAGAAATCCCAGTTTTCGTCTGTATGTAAACAATTTCACTCGCAGCACTGGGGGTGGTCTTCAGCGCTCGAACAGCACCGTGGGCGTCCCCAATTCTACAAGAGAAATCTCCAGCGCCGCCTCCATCTTCTTCAGGAACGGCCTCTTCACGCGTCTTCTTCCGGAGCTGGGATTCAATCTTCTAGGCCTTGGGCAGAGCAGACTGCACATGCCCACAGCCACAAGAAAAATGGCCACTTACACAGTAAGTTGGTGTAAGCGGCCATTTTTCTGCGCAATCAGCTCTGCCCGAGGCCTAAAAGATTGAACCCAGCTCCGGAAGAAGACGTGCAGAGAGGCTGTTCCTGAAGAAGATGGAGGCGGCGCTTGAGATTTCTCCCACAGCATTGAGGACGCCCCCAGTGCTGCAAGAGAACTCATTTACATACAGACAAAAATCGGGATTTCTACTGAACAGTGGAGTGGAGAAGACATCTAAAGGTAGGAGAAGAATAGACTTTCTTAAAGCTGTTCCTACATGTGATCGAGAAAAAATGTGATTTTAATGATAGAATCCCTGAGACACCAGCGTATAATAATTTCGGCCCGAAACTAAGCTTTGCGGCAAACCTGACATGAAACTATTGTTTAGAGGTTCCCCCATCTCTAGCGGGTAATGTTCCTCTTGAGCCAAGGAAACTATAGTGGCACCTGAACACACTTCATGCACATCTAAAAGCATCGTGTTTGCTGTTATAAAGCCTATGTTAGTATGAATGCGGTCAGTGAAGCTCGGTTCACCGGAGCCTAACACGTTTTTGCAGTCCATCTTCATATAACAGCATCTAAAGTAGTCATTTAATTGCCAGGGGCAAGTTGGGGTATACGGTTGTGTGCGAGGCTCACATATGTAACAAGACTGGCGCATAGTCCAACCACATGATGCACATTATCTGGAACATTCTGTATTGTGAGAATGTTGCCAAAGTCTGTACATGTGGAATCCATGAGGCGCTGAAAAGCAGAAATATATTTGTAGAGCAGGAAGGGGTTAATACAAAACAAACAATACAAGGCTTTGCTAATATAAAAGATTTAATTTAGTAGTGAAAATATTCACGTGTCCACAGACTAGTGTTTGTCCTGCTGGCGTATCGCATTCATTCCCATAATAACATCTTCTCATATTCATACATGTAAACATTGTAGTGTGAGCTGAGAGGGTCAAGGTATTCCCTAATACTCTGTATGTATTATTATTTCAGGGATATTCTGTAGTAGAGCCTCTTCTCAGTGTATTGACGGGGAATCAAAACTCCTGACTTGATTGGTGATGATCTTTGTAAGATCCTCCAATAACCCCTAAAAAAGGAGGAAAGGAAAATACAACATAAGCGACACGAACAGAGAGAAAACTTTATAAGCACAGCAAAGCAATGACGTTTATGGTCTGCCCTTGTGTAGCACGGCATCCAGCCAATGTCAGACTAGGGCCCACCCCTGGAATTCATTCATTTATTCTACAAATAAATGGAAATAGTATCCTATTTTTTCAGTATTTGCCTTGGATTAGGGCTGTGAACAAGATGATTAGTAATGGCGGCCCTATGGTGACAGTATAGAGATTATGTCTACTTCTGGGCCTAGATGTCATCTCAGCCACCCAGTGCATCTATCTATAATAAACTGGTTTGTATAATAACTATAGATAATAACTAACATTCTACCCAGTTTATTGTATGGGTGGATAGGCTGCAATCTGTATGTAGTGCATGGAGAATCCTGTGCCATCCATTACTCTTGGCCAGGCTCAGGGCGCCCTACATGGGCCATCCTAATATATGGGGCTGTAAGAAAAGAAGGGGTCAGTGTGCTAGCGGTCACTGGGTAGCACACTGCCAAATCCTATGGTTGTGTGCAAGGAGCCTTGTTCATGCATGGTTTTACTTTTGGTGACAGGTAGTAAAAACACCTGGGCTGATTTTTCTCTAGTGCATGGGATTACCCAAATACGGATTCTCATGCATCGAATGCAGATTTCCATTGGAATTTTTTCAGATTATATAGCCTTAGAAGTGACATGGCCTTGTTAATGATCCAATCATGTTAAGACAGCAACTACATTACATTGTTCTATCTGATTTCTAAGAAGTAAGTGAACCACTATCAGATCAGTCTCCAGTGAACGAGCTCTGAATGAGACAATTCAAAGGCTTTAATAATTGTTGTAATGAACATGGGGATCACATATAGCATGCATGTTACAATGTATGGACGGTTACTTACGCATAGAGTCTCTTTGTTTGCCGATGGGTCTTCTAAAGCCTGATGGGATGCCTTTAAGTTCTTCATTATCTCCTTCTTAAACAAGAGCTTGATCACGCTATTGGTCAGAAAACCTGGAAAAGTTCAGTTTTTACTATCAAATCAGAACTCTTTCCAAATCACTTTCTTCCCATATATCCCAACCCAAAATGATTTTACACTGTAAGGGAGTCCAGCCCCGAGGCATATAACGGGAAAGCCGACAGTGCGCTGAATTCAACGGGATATAAAACCACATGTGCAGGAAGACATGGATGGTCCTCTATAAGGAATACATTACATATGCGGTATAATACTCTGACTACAACTGAGAAATACACATCTACCAAGGGCATATATGTTAGCAAATATTAGTAGTTTTTGGAATACTAAGCTAGCGGACCATAAGGACTCTAGTTATTTATGGTTCTGGTGCAACACACCTTGGACTTTATTTTTTAAGAGATCTTGAGCCTTGGCCTGCAGAACGTCTGGGGGCAGCGGCTGTGGACGTTGGGACTTCAGCAGTTCAGCAACTTGATTCAAGTACCAAATAATCTGTCCCTCTGTGTATATGTTTGGTATAGAGTCTAGTATAAAATCACTCTGGTTCTTCAAAATACTTGAAAAAAAAAAGAAGAAGAAACGTCATTTCTGGAGTTGTTAAGAATGTGATCAGATATTGAGTCAGCTGCAAATCACTGGACATGAATTACAGTATAGGACTATCCTATCCTACTAATATTATATATGTGAAAGTTTGTGGATTTGTATATTTGTTACTCAATCACGGAAAAACCACTGAACGGATTGGAATGAAATTTGTCCCATAGATAGATTGTAACCGCAATTAAAACATCAGCTACTTTTTATCCTTGTAAATGACATGGCTTCTGGATTTATGTTCACATACTATATTACACTGCTCTTGCCAGCAGCCTTATCTCATTCAGGTCTGTTGTCTCTCTATGTAAACACACATCTAACCTCTGTCCATTGTGTACCTGCATTTGCATATTATCTGATCTGCTCCAGGCACTGCTGACACACTGGATGGGAAAACACCTTTCATCCAAATTGTCAGTTTGCTACTTTTAAACATTCCGGGAAAAAGAAAATCTAATTTGTTGCAAAATTCTAAAACAAGGAGAGCTATGAAGGAGCAAGAAGTCACAGAGTTCTCCTCAAGCGGAGCTGAGGGGGGATGATCAGCACCAACAAAACGCTCATTATATGGTGCCCCAGCGAGCTGCTGAGATGCCGGAACAATCACAGGCACGGTGCGAGGAATGAGTTCAGCGGCAGGCCAGCTTGAGAACTGCCGAAACACCTGAGCAGGCAAACTATCGACGGCAGCAATTTGCTGAATATAGGCAGATCATCGAAGCCAACAACCCGCAGACGAAGTCGCGGCCAGAGGCTAGTAAGTTATAAGTAACTCAGGCTTTACGTCCCTTGACATCTGGAGGTATGCCATACATATTAGATGGTCAGCCGCTCCCTACTTCTATAAGGACCAAACCATGTGAAACTTGGTGAGATACCAAAGCCCCAAGCACAGGCAAGTGTTCTGTTTTTTTTAATTAAATAGTTTTTTTTCATCCTCCTTTAAGGGTCACTCTTCCTACACCCATTTTGGTCTAGTAGGTTACATACTGATATTGTAAGAAAGGCTTGTCTGAGCCAAAATATTACACACTATATCCAAATATCTATACTATGTGCAAGGATCACTGCATAGCTGCATCTTATATTCAGGGAAACCACTACTGACAGTGCGCTGCATTTGGAAAGAAGGCTGAGGATGGCCTTTGGATGAAACGTATTCAGACAATAAGGGATGTACTTACCCCATGCTGTGCAAGAAACAAACTCTGGATTTACCACCTGAAAAGTGCAATAATTATTTGTCAGGTTTATGTATAATGAAACACTCTATTCTGTATAATATGATGTGCTTTCCCCGGCTTCAATGAACAATTGCTGAGAAAGCGAGAGCGCCAGGGATGAGTCTGATGAGACTTATCTCTAGGTAAGGGGTTTTTTTTCCAATACAAGCACTGACAGATCTACAACCAGGCTATCTGAGACACTAAACCTCTGGTCCATAAGGTCCTGTGGTTGTTTAGTGTCCCAAAATTGCCCCAAAGTGTTTTTGGCCCATGCCATAAGACAAGAACATCCAATACTCTATATACAATATGATACTTTTTTTTTCAATTGGAAAATCTTTGCATGTTGGAATTCGCTTCTGTATGTAATGTATGTATTATATGGAAGGATAATTCCCACCTGCTATAATCTCATCAATTAATTCATACAGAACACGAAGGAGGGTCCCCTGTAGTTTCTTCTTCTGTTGTTCCATAGACTGTGTAATGTTCTGGCCGGTCAGATCGAAGCCTTTGTGAGCCGGCTCTTGTGGATTCCAGCTGGTAGAATTCATCTCTGTAGGACACTGAGGCTGAATGCTGAAAAATTCACTTCTATTATCTGCATTTGGAAATTCCTTTGAAAAAAAAAAAAAAACATATGTAAACTTAGAATGCAGCCATTTTGCAAATATGACTTTTCTGTGCAAAAGCTCTTCTTATTATTTTTCCAATGTACAGGATGGAAAGGGGTTTTCTGGTCCCCAGTTAATTTTTCCTCTGGCTAAGTCATCAGTAAGTGATCTCGGACCCTGAACAGGAGCAGTAATAGGAATAGCGCTGCAATTCCCGGATCCACCGCTATGTAGTAGAGGGGACTGCTGTGCTCCTCCTGTTACATATATGGGAATAGTAATAGTGCTGTGCGCACTGCCTGCCCACTAGCACCTTCAGACGCTCATGTTGGACCCCGACGGATCACCCTAAAAATAAGTTTGGGGCTGAAAACACTTTAAAGGTTTTTTTTCATAAACATCATTCTTGCCTTTATGCTTCCTAAAAAGTGATGCTTATCATGGCAGGTTTGACCTGTATTACTTGACCTGTGCTACATAGGAAAATGCTCCTATCAAAGTCTGCCATCTACTGGGACTTGGAGAGACTGGGTGTGCATTGATCAGTAGGGTTGAGCCGATCTTGAGATTTCAGGATAGTGTGTAAAATCCAATTTCCGATCATTTTCCATCCGAACCCGATCCCAATTCCAATCCTAATGCAAGTCAATGAGATTTTTTTTAGTGATCAAAGATCGGATTTTAAAAATGATCTTATTCACTATACAGCATGGAGTCCAAAAATTGAACGCTTTAATTTTTGGAGTCCACAGTGTGTAGTGATTAAAAAATCCCCCAGCTACTTAGTCCACCCTGGTGTCCACTTACCTGCACAGATCCGCTGTAACACTAGCCTGGGAGGCAGTGGCGCGCACGGCACTCTGAAGGCCTGTAAATGAGAGAGAATCGGAACGGGGAGCGACAGCAGCAGCGGATCTGTGCAGGTAAGTTGAGCAATTGGGATTCCATTCCCGATCTATTTTAGGCGAGGTCGGAACCTGATCGTGATCGTGAAATTTACTCGACCTCGATCGGGATCCGATCATTTCCCATCCCGATCGCTCAACCCTATTGATCAGCATTGGCTTCAGTCTGAAAATAAAATGTCTTTCTTTGAGAACATCTTTAATAATTTTCCTAAATTGACCGTACATGGCAACGTACCTCATCTCTAGTCACACTGGTGCTGGGCCTGTCCTCTAGCGCTCTGTAAGAAGTACCTTTATCTGCTGGAAAATATAAACACGATAAGCAAATTGTCATTTATTGTTTGCAAAAAGTGATTGTTCCACGGGCAGGTTTAATACGATAGATCTTAATAAGATTCTCCAGTTAACAATACTTGACTAGGAAACCATCTATAAACCTGATGAGATATTTTACTGTACATTCGAGCCTTCTTCAGGCAAAAAAAAGCCTATTTGCACAAGGTAAGCGTATGTGTGTTCAGTCCCATCTATAGCCCTATACAGTCATAGCTGCCGACTCTGCTGTTTGTTCGGTCTCGTATGCGGACGCCATCGTATGTTATCAGGCGGCAGCCCATCCAGTGATGTGATGCCCAAATAGCCCTTACTGGGCTGCAACATCCGGCATCATAGTTATCACTGCGTTACCTCTTTAGAAAGAAGTATATGTCTCTCGTCAGTGCTTTTGGCTGATAAGATCATGAACATCCCGGTCAATACTTACATTTTTTAGGTTTTTTTCTTAATCGTAAACAAGCATTGCCATCGGGTTGATAACCGTCCTTAGAATCATTTTCTCTGTCGTAAGAGTCTGTGATGGATTCGTCACCTATAGGGCACTGGTCAATAAAGAAATAGAGGAATTATTAGAATCCAATATAGAATGGCTGCAATGTGTGATCTTCTATCATCTTACTATAATAATACAGCACTAAAACTATTACATGCACAAAGCTATAGAAAGCACCAGGCAAAAAAGGTAAAAATAAATAAAACAATAACTAAGATTTTTTCTCTGTAGCTTTATCTGCATTGTCCTGATGACCCGACTAGTAATATAGATACATCTGTATATCAGCAATTAAAGGGGTTGTCCAGGCAAAAATGGACAAGTCAGCTGGGGGGCAGTGAAAATAATAAGAAAAAGATGTATACTCACCTGTCCCTGTTACTCCGGTGTCCTCCCATATCTCACATGTCAGCATTGATCTGAAGCTGCTGATTGGCCTCAGCAGTCACATGACTGCTTAGGCCAATCAGCAAAAGGCCTGAATGTCACTACTGGTGACATCACTGGTCCTCTTCCTGAGGCCACTGATTGGCCTCAGCACAAGGCCGGAAGAGCAAACAAAGCGGGAGGTGCGGGACGACACCGGAGTAGCGGGAGCAGGTGAGAATGCATTTATTTATTTTTATATGCCAGGACACATTTATGGACTAATGTGATAACTAATGGTACAATAATGTTTTTTTTTTACTGGAGTTACTACAAGAATGACTTTACGTACTTGTATAACTTGGCTGCCTGCCTCTAGGTGATGTGTATAAGGTGTATTTTAGCTTATTGAAAAAACAACATTTATATTTTCTTTTGAATTGTGAAAAAAAAAACAAAATTGAATGTACCTCATTTGTGTTATCATTAACACTGGATGTGTCTTCAAGGTCACCGGATGAAGATTCTTCTTCTGCAAATGCAGAGATGAGTTATTTCTCATAATTCGCGACTGTGTTTTATAGTATCTATACTTTTCTGTGCTAGTGAGTAATAGACATAGGTGATTTGTTTCATTTTGGGTTGGGGTGGCTCGGGTTCCAGATTCATTTCAGGCCTCCATTGGTTTGCCCATCTCTAGTAGGCGACTGGTAATACTGTAAGCAAAACCTTTTGATGTCGCTGTTGTGCAAATGGAGGGTTTCACCTTAGTCCTAAAAATATCTCCTATGAAGTCTCTGCTATGGGAGAATCGGAGGTGTCTTCTGGAAAGTTCCTCTTTCAGCCTCCCTCCACTTTTGGCGGTTCTCATGAGCGATTTGCAGTTTGTTATTTGCAATGCAGTTTTCCTAGTGAGTTATAACAACCTCCGACCCAGAATTGTATGTGAAAGCAGACGGTAGAATTGGCTCCATTCAGCAGACATGAAATTCTCCTTTCAAGGCAATTGCTGTATTTTCAGTTTTTCCTTCATTGCCTAAGAATAAACTGATGCTTTTCATGAAAATGGGGCCACAAAGCTGAATCCGAGAGGCATATTTGGAAACTATAAGATTGGCCTCTAGGTTTATGGCCAATCTACAGATTCCATTTCATTTATTTATTTCTCCTGTGGGAGCGTGGCTTATTTTTTTATGCAAACAGCAGCCCCCAAACTTGACGTAAGCGAACATCAAATGTAGGTGGCGGCGGGGGCTTTGTCCCCTCTTTCATGCCTTGCCCTGATGTAACCCTGCATGGGATAGCTGAACAAATTATACCAATTGTTATAGAATTTGGCCGGCTGGAAAGAAAAACTATTTTCAGTAATGTTCTACAGAAAAGCTGAGATACCAAGGAATATCTGGACAGGTGATATTTGGTGATACTTACCATGGGAGAAAAATAAAGGAGAAAGACGTTATAGAAAGAATAGGGTGGTCCCTATCATTGGATACCCTTTTTTTCTTTATAACACGTAGGAATAGCCTTAAGAAAGGCTATTCTTCTCCTCCCTTTAGATGTCGCCTCCGTGCTGCCATTCGGTAGAAATCCGAGTTCTCTTTGGTATGCAAATGAGTTCTCTTGCAGCACAGGGGGCGGTCCCCAGCACTCAAACAGCACTGGGGGAGTCCCCAATGCTGCGAGAGAACTCTCCAGCAACGCCTCCATCTTCTTCTGGAACAGGCTCTCCCTGTGTCTTCTTCCATCCTGCATTTCAATCTTCTAGGCCTCGGGTAGAGCCGACTGCGCATGCCCGGGCCACAAGAAAATGGCCGCTTACATCTAAAGGTAGGAGAAGAATAGCCTTTCTTAAGACTATTCCTACGTGTATCCAATGATAGGATCCCTTTAAGAGTAAGGGGATTCTGTATGTATTGGGAGCAATAGAGTATGGCTGTTATGAACAGAATTATTAGATACAAACCTGTGTTAGATTTTCCTTCTTCATTTTGCATGTTAAAATGTCTAAAACCGATTGTACCATTACTAGAGTCTCCAGCGGATTCATTGTCTGTGCTGAACTCCTCGCTGACTTGTTCCTCCTGGAATTGAAAAGACTGGTTAGAAACACTTCATCTTATTTCTATAGATGGCCATAAAAAGCAGACAGAAGCGCTGGACAGTAACGGTGAATGGTCTTGCAGAATATCTGTAATTACTTAGAGAATCCTTCCTGCCCTTGTTGTATTTTCACTAAACGCAGAAAATGCACTAAAAAGTATCTTAGCACTTCCTGACTTTCATCTTCTACTTTCCTTTGATCCCATTTCCTCATATTACAGTTGAGGAATATATAAAGAAATCTCAGGATATTGCAGGAGACCAGCCATGTTCCTTCTCCTCTTCCTCAGGAACCCGTCAGATAGATAGATAGATAGATAGATAGATAGATAGATAGATAGATAGATAGATAGATAGATAGATAGATAGATAGGAGATAGATAGATAGATAGGAGATAGATAGATAGATAGGAGATAGATAGATAGATAGATAGGAGATAGATAGATAGATAGATAGATAGATAGATAGATAGATAGATAGATAGGAGATAGATAGATAGATAGATAGGAGATAGATAGATAGGAGATAGATAGATAGGAGATAGATAGATAGATAGATAGATAGATAGATAGATAGATAGATAGGAGATAGATAGATAGGAGATAGATAGATAGATAGATAGATAGATAGATAGATAGATAGATAGATAGATAGATAGGAGGGAGAGATAGATAGATAGATAGATAGGAGGGAGAGATAGATAGATAGATAGATAGATAGATAGATAGATAGGAGATAGATAGATAGATAGATAGATAGATAGATAGATAGATAGATAGATAGATAGATAGATAGATAGGAGATATATAGATAGATAGATAGATAGATAGGAGATAGAGAGATAGATAGGAGAGAGATAGATAGATTGATAGATAGATAGATAGATAGATAGATAGATAGATAGGAGATAGATAGATAGATAGATAGATAGATAGATAGGAGATATATAGATAGATAGATAGATAGATAGATAGATAGATAGATAGATAGGAGATAGATAGATCCTTAAATTATGGAGTAGCAATAATTTTTCTATATTATTCAAGAGTTTCATTGACTGTAGATCCCCAATCTGACTGAACCCTTTCCCTCCTTGCGACGCTCCTGTTAGGGCTATTTATGGATTTCATTCACCTAATAAGCTTATCTACTCACATCACTGGTGGTGACGTCACCGTCTGAAGGACATCTCAGAAGTTCTCTCACATTATCTTCATACTCAAAAGGGGAGAAGAAAAACACAACTTCTGTTTCTTTGTATTCCTTGAGCAGATCCACCAGCACCTAAATAAGAAAGGATAAAAAGTAGCAAAATAAACATAAATGAAAATCACCGCCATACTGCTATAAACCGTTCTTATGGTGGTAGTATGGGGGTAAGCTTACTCCCCTGATCATCATGTAGACTACACACCATGCCTGTACTCTTACCATGAAGTCTACATTGTCAGCTTCTACCATAAAGAGGGATTAAAGGGGTTGTCCAGGATAAAATGATCTTGCTATACTGATATATGGGACTCACATTTACGAAGTCATACGGAGATGTGCCAATGGAGCGGAAAAATTGTCTGTCATCCTCACGCTTGGTTCCTGCCGTAGTGTCTGGCTTTGTAAACTTGAAGTTTGGATATTTCTGAAAGAAAAAGTAAGATTATATTTCTATTTCTAATATATAATCGTGAATAAGTCGTTTGCTTAGCGTAGAGCTGAACATGAGTCGCCCCATCACACACATTGTTGGGACTATCACTGCTGACTAAAATAAGGCGCCCTACTGCTGAAGCTTTGGCCACATCTGAGCTCACCTGATGGTACCAGTGTACTCCGCAGTCCTCTGTCGGTACCAGGGGAGACAATATGGTGGCCATGGTGGCCAATGTTCTGCTTATCAGGTCTGCCCTCATGGAGCAGCTGCCTAGACTCACACCAGTGGAAGAAGGAACTCACACTGGACATAGGGGATTTATATCATAGTAAACTATCTGGCAACAATGTCACACAACACAGGGTGTTACCGGCAGTAAAACAGTGACACTTAGTAGTCTTACTAGCAAATAGATGTCTGTGCCCTGGTATCAGACACCATGCTAGTGTGGGACGATGCAATGTCTCCTGCAAACCTAGGCCACCATGGTGGTGGATTTAGTGCTGCCCTGGGTCTACTTCCTTGTGGAGGTGCCTTCTTTCCAAAGCTATACAGGCCATTCACTTGACTCTCTGACTCCCTGTAAGCATAGGAATAAGTCCTTAAATAGTGCCCCCTTCCTGTCCTGGGTAGCATTAGCAATGGTGCATGTTGGAGGAACTGGTTTGTGCATACTTACACTGCCGGAGAAGCTGAGTGTTGCTCTTCAGTGGTGCAGCATTGTTAGGCCTCGTTCACATCTGCATTGGTATCCCGTACGGGGGGTCCGCATGGGACCTCCCCCGCCCCCCAAACAGACTACCGAACGCAATTGCAAGCGCTGTGCAGTAAAGCACACGGACCACATAGACTATAATGCTTGCCGCACGCTGCCCGCATGAATCATGCAGACAGGAAAGTAGATTGTAAACTACTTTCCTGTCCTCATGATCCCTGCAGAGATCTGGTGGCAACCACAGGGACTCCATTATAGTCTATGGGGTCCGTGTGCTTTCACTGGCGCACCACTTGCAGTTGTGTTTGGTATTCCGTTCGGGGAGTCCTCATGTGGAATACCAATTATCCATGTCACTATCTATATTTAAAAAAAATACTATATCCTGCAATTTTTACACTAACCACTAGCCAAATAATAGACTACAAATTGTCAATTTTGTACAGTACATAAGCATACAAGCATACAGCTCCAAAGGTACATGACTATAAATAAACTTAATCCATAACTACATATTCATAGAGAATAACAATATTAGGTCATGTATATAGAAATAAATGTGTCACCTGGTGCATTTGGTCATATAGTAATTTAAAGTCTTCCACATGTCTTGTAGTATTCCAGAGAACAGTCTCCGGTGCGCTCTCATCATACACAGAAATCTCATAGGCGTCTTCTTTTTCTGCAAGTCTCTAATAAAACATAGACATTCATATTATAGGTTAGATTGTCCAGAACAACAAGCAGATTTCTCCACAGACCCCAGGCAAATTCCCAAGTGTTTTCTCTAGGAATGTAATACTGTTTACATTGGGACAAAGTTTGGGTAAAACTGGTTCCATAGTATGGAGGAAATCCCTACGGCCTCTGGGGTGCGCTCCATTTCATCATCCATTACACAAAGGATACAGAATAGTAAATGGAGTAATAGAAGCTCAATCCATGTAACAATGTAACAGACAAGCAAACACCTTCTTAGTAGAGATGAGCGAGTACTATTTGAAACGGCCGTTTAGAATAGCACGCACCCATAGGAATGAATGGAAGCGGCTGGCACGCCGACTTTGCCGGTGGATGGCCGCTTAACCCCCTGCTTGCTGGCTACGTCCATTCCTATGTGTGCATGCTATTCGAAGCTGGCGTTTCGAATAGTACTCACTCATCTCTACTTCTTAGCTTTCCACCTACCTCAGAGATTTGGGCAGTCCAGTTATTCTTTAGCCACATCTTAAGGGAAGAGTCAAGAATTGATGTCATTGAATCTTCGCTGTCTTCACCGTCATCGCAGGAGCCCTGGTTATAAATGAATAAACATCACCCAGAGAAATGGCATTGTTAAACGACATAATATATCGTTAAAGGGGTCTTTGGTGCATATCCCTTAAAGGGAGTCTGTCAGGTCCAAAATGCCTCCCAAACCAATAATAGTGCAGTATACGGGGTGTAAGAGGAGCAGAAACCTAACTTTGTGGCTACAAACTGATGAAGCAATGCAAAGAGAATCATGTTATGGATATGCAAACAGTCTACTAGTGCATTGGGGACAGGAAGGATTTGTCAAATTTGCCTATGGACAGCCGCTATGCAGGCGGAGCCGAAGCGAAAATGTCAATGATTGCAGAGGAAAGGCGAAGCACTTGGGGTTGTCTTTAGGTAAACCTAGCAAATTGGGCCTGACCCTATCGCCCTTGCAGGCTAATTCGCATATCTGTAAATAGATTATTTTCTCTGCATTTGTTCATTGATTTGTGGACGTAGAAGGTATGTTTGTACCCTTCTTAAAGGCCTCTACGCTGTATTATTATTGGTTAGGGAGGTATTTTGGACCTCTCTAACTTCAGTACAAGGTGAGAGACATTAACTACAGTCTGTGCTTATTCCACCAATGCCCTAGAACAATATACGATCAATAACTACCCCTCTCTCTTTTTTATAGGGAATACGTATTCAGGTTCTTAAAGGGATCCTATCATACAAACACATTTTTTTCTTACTAACACGTCGGAATAGCCTTAAGAAAGGCTATTCTTCTCCTACCTTTCATTGTCTTCTCCGTGCCGCCGTTCCGTAGGAATCCTGGTTCTTGTCGATATGTAAATGAGTTCTCTCGCAGCACTGGGGGATGGCCCCAGCGCTCAAACAGCACTGGGGGCGTCCCCAATGCTGCCAGAGAACTCTCTCCAGCACCGCCTCCATCTTCGTCAGCACCGTCCTCTTCATCCTCTTCTTCCGGCAGTGGCTTGTAATTTCTAGGCCTCGGGCAGAGCAGACTGCGCATGCCCACAGGCCACGAGAAAATGGCTTACAATACTGTGTAAGCAGCCATTTTCTTGTGGTCTGTGGGCATTTGCAGTCTGCTCCGCCCGAGGCCCAAGGCCTAGAAGTTATAAGCCACCGCCGGATGAAGAGGATGCTGTTGACGAAGATGAAGGCGGCGCTGGAGAGTTTTCTGGCAGCATTGGGCCCGCCCCCAGTGCTGCGAGAGAACTCATTTGCATACTGACAAGAACCAAGATTCCTACGGAACGGCGGCGCGGAGAAGACAACGAAAGGTGGGAGAAGAATAGCCTTTCTTAAGGCTATTCCGACGTGTTAGTAAGAAAAAAATGTGTTTGTATGATAGGATCCCTTTAAATCTTCTCACACTATACAGCTCCTCCCTATTACCCAAATAGGAAATATTTCTACAATTAGAAGTGAATGCTAATGAACGTCCCCAGTGGATACAATAGCAATGACATAGTTACAGAAAGACAAAATATCTGCTCGGACAACTTACCACGTCTGCTACATCACTGTCATCATTGAACGTACTACAAAGAGACCGGAATTTGGGTGAATCCTTCAAGTCTGTTTTTCTTTTTCTACTGCGATTAACCAATTCTTACAAAGAAACAGAACAGAAAGAATAAAAGTCTAATATTTGCATTGCGCTCCTTACTGGGGTACAGGGGTGTACAGGCTATTGTATAATATAGAGAAGCTACCCAAAAATGTTGGTTCTGCTGAACCCCAATTTTTTTTTTTTCATATTTGCAACGAACACCGTTGGGGCCATTATAGGATATAATACTGTGTGGAGGGGCCATTATAGGATATAATACTGTGTGGAGGGGACATTATGGGACATTATACTGTGTGGGGGACAGGAAAAGGGGCGCAATGCTGGGGGGAGCACTAGTCAAAAGGTCACTATGGGGCCCAGTCTTTGTTAGTTATGACCCTGCTGGGTGTCAGGGACTCCTAACATTATAGATAACTATATTCAGGCTGGTGAATCCGACATACACAGAGAACAAAACTTGGTCATGTTAATCTAGTCTCAAGATTTCAGTCACACCTGGACCCTAGAGCCTGAGGAAGCCTAAAAGATTCATCTGTCCCCCAAAATTTTTGATGCCATTTGGAATCCATTAATAGGATTGTCCACACATCTATTTAAAGGGGTTTTCGCTGCAAAAAAACCCTTTGTTTAAAAAAGGTCTGTTAGTGCTTTTAATGGGTTAATAAGTGAACCCAAATACCTTTAGCAGTGCTTTGAGTGATTTCTGGGTTTCTCTGGGACTTCTTGGTATCATCTGTATTTGTTTATATGGGGATCTTCCTGCCGTCTTAGCCTACAACTACCATGATGCATTGCTCTTCACTCCCTCCCCCTTTCATACCCCCTCCCTGTTTCCCTAGCTAGCCTGCAGACTACTCGCCCTACCTACCTAACTAATTTTGCCTAATGGTGTTTTCTGGTCGTTATCAGCTGATGAGTTATCCCTAGGTTATCAGAAGAAGATCTGTGGGTGTCTGACCCCCAGGACCCACGAGGAATAGCTGTTTTGAAGAGGTGACTGCACTCCCTGAGTGGTACTTGCACTTCACAGGCCTTGTGATATCACATTCATCGGTCCCATGGCCTGATCACGGCTCAGTCCCATTAAAGTGAATGGTGCTGAGCTGAGATACCAAGCAAAGCCACACTACAACCTATGGAGCTCGATGGTCATTCCAGTGGCTGATCGGCAGGTATCACAGGTAACAGACCCCATACTGATCAGATATTGCGGACCTGTCCTAAGGATAAGTCTTCAACTGATCTGCTCAAAATAAAAAAACCTTTAAAAAAATGAAAGCTTCAATAAGGTGCATAGAGTAGAAAATATCATGTACGATTAAGAGATCCCTCACCTCCAAGTTTCTTTTTAATCCTGAACTTTTTTTTCATTCTGGAATAAATACAAACACAACAGTAAAATAGTAAGTCCAAGATGACTATCATTGTATCACAGAGAAGATGTATCGAGTAATAGATGTAACGGGGATGTGACATCTATCTCTAAGAGGAGCATAGGATGGGGGGGGGATGCTGAGCTCAGGGGTGGATAGTTTTCTACAATTTGATACAGTGTTTTCTAGGTTCACATTAGCACTTGGTCTCCGTTCGGGGATTCCTTCCCCCATTCCACTAGAAAAATGCAGGACTTTTCTCTCCACATTTATTGGGTGGAAATCTGGCGGACCCCATTATCGTCTATAAACCTAGCATCAGAAGCTGTATCACCACCGCCAGTGTCATACAGAGAGCCTGCGAGTCCTGCTCTGCTTCCTCTGCCCACACACAGCTTTTCCTGTATCCAGACAGAGCTGTCCATCACTCAGTGTGGGTGGGGAAGCAGGACTCTCAAGACTTCCCTCTGCCATTGTACAGTAACATCTGTGTGAGCATGTGCGACCACCGGCCCTGCACACATGGGGGGGACATCCTAAAAATCACTTTTTTTTTTTTTTTTTTTTTTTAAATGAATTTAGTTTAGATATTTTTGATGTTGGAGGGGTATAAGAGCAAAATGTAATACTTAATTGAGAGACAAAACTTTTAACAATTGCCTTGGCGCACATGGAATAGCCACAATAGTAGACGTGTTCTATTGATTATTATACAGTAACCATTACCTGGATATATTGTTACTTTCTAAGGTTATGTTAGATTCATCTGGGGCGCTGCAGCGACCGTCCTGGTTCACCTCTGCAAATCTAGTGGAATCCTCTTTCTGCAGAGCGGCAGGTTCGTCATCCAAGGCCAATACTATTGCTTCATTTATAAATGTAAATTCAGAATAATTGTTGATAAATGGTTCTAAGACTGTAAAGAAATTGTGTAAAGACAGATATTTAGTGCTGTAATCTAAGTATTGGTATATAGATAACACAGACATAAATCACATACAACACATTGGCTAGGTATCACCCCCACAAGTGGGTGATATTCCCCCGATCCAGCCATTAGAGTGCTTCGGGTTGTTTGACTTGGCTATAGATTCCTTTTAAAGGGATTCTACAGATATTGAACCGTCACTCGGTGTTATGCTGGTGCTCGGAAATGGCCTCTCACCGCCATATTAGTATAACCAAAGAAATTTCCGGCACTCAATTGGTATGCTTCCAAAGGTGAAAATTTATTTTAACAAAAAATGTTTCGGTCTAGAAGACCTTCGGCAGTTTGTCGGTAGGAGATATGAGTAGTAGGAAGCCAAATGTGGTCATGTGGGAAAATCCTGATCTTCATTTTCTGGATTTCCCACATGACCACATTTTAACATTTTTTGTTAAAATAAATTTTCACCTTTGGAAGCATACCAATTGAGTGCCGGAAATTTCTTTGGTTTCCTTTTAAAGGGAGTCTGGCACCAAAACCCAGAATATCCACCCAGCCCCTCCAATACAGGTTCACCCCTGCGCTCCAGTTTCCGTTCTCCGGGTCAGTTTGGGGACCAGAAAAATGACAATCTGGTTACAAATCGGTTACCTGTGGACCCCATAGACTGTAATGGGGTCTGCCCGATTTCCACAGTGATCACAGCTGTGACCACACCCAAAAGCCAAGGGGCCCCGCAGGTCATCCTCTCCACACAAAGGTGAATTAAACGTCTTTGATCTCCTTTCTGATTTACTCTACCTCCATGACGGCGAACCTATGGCACGGGTGCCAGAGGTGGCACTCAGAACCCTCTCTTTGGGCACCCATCTGTGGAACAGATTATACTGTGTGGGGACCACTGTGCAGCAGATTATACTGTGTGGGGACTAATGTGCAGCAGATTATACTGTGTGGGGGCCATTGTGGAGCAGATTGTACTGTGTGGGGATCACTGTGAAGCAGATTGTACTGTGTGTGGGCCACTGTGCAGCAGATTGTACTGTGTGGGGACTAATGTGCAGCAGATTATACTGTGTGGGGGCCATTGTGGAACAGATTGTACTGTGTGGGGATCACTGTGCAGCAGATTGTACTGTGTGGGGGCCACTGTGCAGCAGATTGTACTGTGTGGGGGCCACTGTGCAGCAGATTGTACTGTGTGGGGGCCACTGTGCAGCAGATTATACTGCATGGGGGCCACTGTGAAGCAGATTGGACTGTGTGAGGACCACTGTGGAGCAGATTATACTGTGTGAGGACCACTGTGAAGCTGATTGGACTGTGTGTGGGTCACTGTGAAGCAGATTATACTGTGTGGGGCCAATGTGCAGCAGATTGCACTGTGTGGGGTTCACTGTGGAGCAGATTATATTGTGTGGGGAGCCACGGTGCAGCATATTGTATTGTGTGGGGGTCTCTATGAAGCTGATTGTACTGTGTGGGGGTCACAGTGGAGCAGAAAGCTCTATAAAGCTCCATTCGTATGACCATATTTTACAGGTCTGTAATTGTGTACAATTGTGGATCCGCACATTATTAAGGTTAAATTGCCTTGTTGGCACTTTGTGATAAGTTAGTGGGATTTGGGTTGCAGTTTGGGCACTCGGTCTCTAAATGGTTCGCCATCACTGCTCTACCTTGACATGTGTTATGATAAGTAGTGGTCAAAATTTACGGAGATGCTTAAAGTATCAGATTCCATTGTATGTGATAAGAAGAATAGCTCAAGTGAACTGATGCAAATCATCCCATGCAAATGTGAACATGGCCGTTGTACATCTGTATATAATGGAAGCCACAAATATATAACGGAAGCCACAAACATATAATGGAAGCCACAAATATATAACGGAAGCCACAAATATATAATGGAAGCCACAAATATATAATGGAAGCCACAAATATATAATGGAAGCCACAAACATATAATGGAAGCCACAGATGTATAATGGAATCCACAAATATATAACGGAAGCCACAAACATATAATGTAAGCCACAAACATATAATGTAAGCCACAAATATATAATGTAAGCCACAAATATATAATGGAAGCCACAAATGTATAACGGAAGCCACAAATGTATAATGGAAGCCACAAATATATAACGGAAGCCACGAAGCTCTGACAAATCCATCACATCACAGACAACATTGGTACATGGCAGACCCCAGTGACTAATACTGTGGTCCACCTGGTTTTGTAATGGTGCCAGAATCTGCAGTGGTGGGTTTGCAAAGTGGGCCGTCCTACACCGCTTGGGGTGGGGCTAAAATACCGCAATTTTACCAACTGAAATTTTAGCAACAATGATAATACAAAAAGAGTTCTTACCATTAACTGACAGGATTTCGGTTAGGAAGACATACACGGGCCGGGATCTTTGCTCTGACTTCGGTAGCCAATGGTCTAGAAGGCGTTGGATGTGTTTTCTAACAAAATCAACAACTTCTTGACGTGTTTTTAATCTGTTAAATGTGAAAAAATTCAATATTAGGTCAATACTTGGGAAATATTTGTACTTCCACCTTGCACAATCCATTCTCGGCTTTGGCTCAAAAAATTGCAGCAAAAGCTGCGTTCCCCTAAAATGGGGCCTTAGTCTGAAAGAGATATTCTAACAGTGGTAAAGGGGTTGTCCCAAAATTTCTACTGATCACCTATAGCTAACAAGTGTCTAATCCCGAGGGTTGGACTACTGAGACATACAATGATCACGAAAATGGGGATCTTGTGTTCCCTGTTTGAATGGAGTTGCAGCCAAGTCTATGTCAACCAGCACATTCAAAGACTATGGCCCTGCCAAAGTACCCCAGTCAGATATTTTTGGCATTATCCCCTGCTCTATATAAATAGGGGGGACGCAGGACTCCTACTGTCGTGATTGGTGATGGTCGCAACAGTTGGACCCTCACCTATTAGACGCTTATCATCTACCCTATGGATGGGCGTAAAGTTGCAAACGTTTGGACAGTTCCTTTAAGATATGGGGGATGTCAAGGCAGATCAGTGTCCTCCGAGTCTAAACACAAACATGGCGCCATGTCAAGAAGCTGTAATAATAATAATAGATAATAATCGGTGACCCGTCTTTTTTAGTTCTCACCTGTAAGTCATTTTATTTTCCCTTTTGTTCTTAAAGTGAGCGATCAACCTGGTAATGACGCATATAATGATTTCGTATTCTTCCAAGGGACGCGCCCGGCTTCTTATGTTACAGAAGACACTTTGTATCACAGAGTTTATTTCTTTGAACAGAGGCTGATTCTTCAATTCCTCCGGCGGCCTATGCCAGACTGAAACAAACGTCTCGTAAATGGCCACCGATACTGTAAATGGACAAAAAAGTTGGGCGTTACTTTTACAGACTATGACTTTTTCCAGACTATGATTAAGGGGCTACAATAACGCCCCGAAACGCGTCAGTCAGACGTCATTTCATCTCTGCCATCATGCATACTTGTACTTGATTTTATGGAGCGGCTCATGCTCCGGAAAACTTTTTCATAATAAAAGTTACGTTTTATACAAAGGAATAGATGCTGGATTTTTTCAATTCATGGACGCTTGTTACTTTTACAGGCGGCGTTCACTAAGATCACAAATCCTCTGTCCGGGATCCCTGCGTATGTTCTGTAGCTGTGTCGGGCTGCCAGACTCAATGTAAAAAAAACAAAAATAAAACCTTTTTTTCAATACACATGGTCAAAGCTGTACAGATTGAGAGCTTGGTGACCGTTGTCAGTCCCATACAATTTGAATGTGTAGGGAATGCAAGTGCTCAAGCACCACTACATTGAAATGGGGTGAGACAGCACCCTTGAGTCCCAGCGTGTGACCCCTTATTACCTATCCTGTGGTCCATGCTTAAAACACGCAGTGGAGGTCACATATGTCATTTTTAGTCACAGTATGGGGATAACATTCGTGTAAAGAGGCCCTTTTTTTGTCCAACTCCAGTTATTTGCATAGGCACCACCCTGTGGATTCCAGCACAGTTGGAATTTCTTTTGTAGTCCCCGCTGTTCCTGAACAATCAGAGCAGTTAGCTTTGGTGTCTGATATGCTAGGCCCGTGATGGCGAACCTATGGCACAGGTGCCAGAGGTGGCACTCAGAGCCCTCTCTTTGGGCACCCGTTCCGTGAAACAGATTATACTGTGTGGGGACCACCGTGGAGCAAATTGTACTGTGTGGGGGACACCATGGAGCACATTGCACTCTCTGGGGGCCACTGTGGAGCAGATTGTACTGTGTGGGGGCCAGTGTGGAGCAAATTGTACTGTGTGGGGGCCACTGTGGAGCAAATTGTACTGTGTGTGGGTCACTGTGAAGCAGATTGGACTGTGTGTGGGTCACTATGGAGCAAATTGTACTGTGTGTGGGTCACTGTGGAGCAGATTATACTGTGTGGGGGCCACTGTGGAGCAGATTGTACTGTGTGTGGGTCACTGTGAAGCAGATTATACTGTGTGTGGGTGACTGGAGCAGATTATACTGTGTGGGGGTCACTGTGAAGCAGATTGTACTGTGTGGGGGCCACTGCAGCAGATTGTACTGTGTGTGGGTCACTATGGAGCAGATTGAACTGTGTGGGGGCACTGTAGAGCAGATTGTACTGTGTGGGGGCCACTGTGGAGCAGATTGTACTGTGTGTGGGTCACTGTGAAGCAGATCATACTGTGTGTGGGTGACTGGAGCAGATTATACTGTGTGGGGGTCACTGTGAAGCAGATTGTACTGTGTGGGGGCCACTGCAGCAGATTGTACTGTGTGTGGGTCACTATGGAGCAGATTGAACTGTGTGGGGGCACTGTGGAGCAGATTGTACTGTGTGTGGGTCACTGTGGAGCAGATTGTACTGTGTGTGGGTCACTGTGAAGCTGATTGTACTGTGTGGGGGCCACTGTGGAGCAGATTGTACTGTGTGGGGGCCACTGTGGAGCAGATTGTACTGTGTGGGGGCACTGTGGAGCAGATTATACTGTGTGGGGGTCACTGTGGAGCAGATTGTACTGTGTGTGGGTCACTGTGAAGCTGATTGTACTGTGTGGGGGCCACTGTGGAGCAGATTGTACTGTGTGGGGGCCACTGTGGAGCAGATTGTACTGTGTGGGGACCACTGTGGAGCAGATTGTACTGTGTGGGAGTCAATGTTGAGCAGAAAGCTCTATAAAGCCCCATTCCTATGACCATATTTTGCAGGTCTGTAATTGTGTGCAATTGTGGATCCGCACATTATTAAGGTTAAATTCCCGTGTTGGCACTTTGTTATAAATTAGTGGGTATTGGGTTGCTGTTTGGACACTCGGTCTCTAAAGGTTCGCCATCACTGTGCTAGGCTATCTACCGTCAAGTGGGTGGTGTCGGGCACGAGGAGGTAAATGTCAACATGATTCTGGTCTCTGGTCAATGTCAGAGAGCTCCGAAATACACGACTTTGCCTGCTTCTTCCTGACCCCACCTACTTGACAGTACAGATCTTAGTATATGAGACACCAAAACTAACTGCACTGATTGCTCAACAATAGAGGAGGCTACAGCAGAAATTCCTAAGGCTCCTATGAGATAATGCAGGGGTAGCCACCGGCGGATTTGTAGCTTACTGTAAATGACAAACAAGTTTCGCCATGATCACATGACATGCCCTCTGGAAATTTTTCTGCACGACTGGCAATTACACAATTTTATATAAGAAAGTTGTCTTACAAGAAATGACATGACTTGAGTTTCCAGGAAATCAGCAAGAAGATGTTTCTGTTTTGTGCCCCACAATGACTATGGGGCGATCGGATATATTAGGGATAAAAGCAGAAGTTTTAAGATTAAATGAAAATGAAAGAAGCAATAATATCAATTTTTTTGCAATAGTTCTTTTGTAATTGGCTAATTCTGGTTATTTGGATACAAAATAGTTCTAAATGTGTCACATAAAGGTAAGAAAATTGGATATTTTGAAGGGGTTGTCCAATAGTAGATAGCAACTCCTGGACATTCCCTTTAAAGGGAATCTACCACTAAATCGCTATTTTTTCTGCTTTAGACGTCGGAGTCGCCTTTAGAAAGTCTATTCGTCTCTTACCTTTAGACGTGGTGTCCGCGGCACTGTTCCTTAGAAATTCCGTTTTTTAACAATATGCTAATGAGTTCTCTCGCAGCAATGGGGGCAGGCCCCAGCGCTCAAACAGCGATGAGGGCGTCCCCACTGTTGCCCAAGAACTCTCTCCAGTGACGCCTCCATCTTCAGCTGCATCCTCCCCTTCTCTGTCGTCTTTCTTCTGCGTCAGCTCCGACGCCTGCGCAGTCGGCTCTGCCAGCGAGACACTAGTAGAGCCTACAGCACATGCCGGCCGGCGGCCATATTTTCGAGGCCACAATTGTGCGCATGCGCAGTACGCTCCTCGAAGTCTTCGCCGAACAGAGCGTACTGTACATGCTCAGTAAGGTCTGTACAGACCCTCCAAAGCCTGGATGACTTCACTCGCGCGTCGGAGGTCTGTACAGACCTTACTCAGCATGCGCAATACGCTCTGTTCGGCAAAGACTTTGAGGAGCGTACTGCGCATGCACACAATTGCGGCCTCGAAAATATGGCCACCTGCCGGCATGCGCAGTTGGCTCTACTAGTGTCTTGCTGGCAGAGCCAACTGCGCAGGCGTCAGAGCTGACGCAGAAGGAAGACGACAGAGAAGTGGAGGATGCAGCTGAAGATGGAGGCGTCGCTGGAAAGTTCTCTGGCAGCAGTGGGGACGCCCCCATTGCCGTTTGAGCGCTGAGGCCTGCCCCCATTGCTGCGGAGAGCGCATTAGAATACCGGTAAAAAACAGGATTTCTAAGGAACGGCGCAGCGGAGACCACGTCTAAAGGTAAGAGATGAATAGACTTTCTATAGGCTATTCCGACATCTAAAGCAGAAAAAATAGCAATTTAGTGGTAGAATCCCTTTAAGGACATTACTTGTACATGTTTGGGTAACATTAAATACCTTCCTCCAGGGCATTTCTTACTTCACTGTTCCCACCAAAATCCACTGTGTCTTCTTCTTCCTATTTAAACAAATATAATACAGATTAATAACCAAGTAAATAATTAGATAAATTAAATAAGTAGATCTAGAATATTTATATGTGGATGAGATTACACTTGTGGGTGATAAAAAGTCTCGCCCCTTTTGACTAAAACTGACCCACAATTTTGGACTGATGTTAGTAGGTATACAGATATACTTGTACAAGGTGTTTAGTGTCTGACAAAAGGAAAGAAGTTACCATAAATAACTGCACCCCATGGTCAGGGTTATACTGGATCAAGGATGGCTCTTATGACAGGCTGTAATGGGCACCGTGGCTGTCTGTTAAAGGGATCCTATCACTGGATACCCTTTTTTTCGGACGAACACAAAGGAATAGCCTTAAGAAAGTCTATTCTTCTCCTACCTTTAGATGTCTTCTCCGCACCGCCGTACGGTAGAAATCCTGGTTTTCTTCGGTATGCAAATGAGTTCTCTTGCAGCACTGGGGGCGGTCCTCAGCGCCCAAATAGCACTGGGGGCGTCTCCAATGCTACAAGAGAAATCTCCAGCGACACCTCCATCTTCTTCTGGAACGCCCTCTCCCTGTTTCGTCTTCCGTCCTGGGTTTCAATCTTCTAGGCCTCGGGCAGAGCCGACTGCGAGTGCCCCCGTGGCCACAACAAAATGGCTTCTTACATAGTAAGCTGGTGTAAGCGGCCATTTTCTTGTGGCCTGGGCATGCGCAGTTGGCTCTGCCCGAGGCCTAGAAGATTGAAACCCAGGACGGAAGACGAAACAGGGAGAGGGCGTTCCAGAAGAAGATGGAGGTGGCGCTGGAGAGTTCTCTCGCAGCATTGCGGACGGCCCGGTGCTGTTTGAGCTCTGAGGACCCCCCAGTGCTATAAGAGAACTCATTTGCATACCGAAGAAAACCTGGATTTCTGCCGAACGGCGGCGCAGGGAAGACATCTAAAGGTAGGAGAAGAATAGACTTTCTTAAGGCTATTCCGACATGTTAGAAAAAAAAGTATCCAGTGATAGGATCCCTTTAAGGAAGGGGGGGTGTTAGTGTAATTATTTTTGGAGGTATTGTGTCTGTCACTATTCGGGTTGTACTGCATATTTCTTAACTATTTTGACACTACACTACAGCGATGTACAACGTACCTTTGTTATGTATGTCACTTTTGTAGATTTAGAGAAAATTTCGTTTTAGTTGGTGCACTGGGGGCGGCCCTTCAGGACATCATAGCAGTGGAACAATACTCCTACTGCACAGAGGCGCAGGCAGGAGATGGTAGGGGTCTGACTGACAAGAGCAGCGCTCATAGGAACCAATCATAGTCTATAGAGTCCGCCGGTTCCCTAAGGTAATCGCTTTTTAGGCGGATTAGCTTTCCCATGCGCAGATGTGAACCGGGCCTGAGCGTATCTGCTTCTGAAACGCGGAAACTGCATGTGGATCGCTGCAACAACTCCTTGGCCGCCCCGGGACTAGCTGCAGTTTTGCAGAACCACAATTAGCATCAATTCACTTGTGGTTACTGCAATTCGGGGGCAAGTGTACGGGAACGTGGACGCCTGAGCCTACCACAAACCGTGCCGTGGTACACCAGATAGAACGAGAATGGACTTTTTTGGTGAAACTTTATTAAACCTTTTAAAAATCACGTTACAATATTATAACGGAAATTGTTACAACTGTCATCAACAAATCTCACGATATGACTGAATGAATGTGAATATCAAGGACTATATCATTGCTTGGGAAGGGAGGAGAGTAACTCGCTGACCCTCCCCCAATGTCTATGAATATATAAGTGGAGTTTCAGGCACTCGCCCCCTCCTCAGTACAGATATCAGTTTACTGTCTGTCTCTCTCTCGGCAGTAAACAAACTGGATCTGCAGCTTTTAGAACGAGGAAAATATAACTTGTATATGAGTAACTTTGTGTCACACATTCACTGCACAACACTGTCATCCCTGCCATACAAGCGCCTGGTAACCTAAGAACACACGAACAGCTGCCGCACTTACCCCAGAGTTCAGTCGTGATCTTCCGGACTCTTCCTTCTCCCTATGTTCTTCATGTATTCGGTCTGTAAGTTCTTGACGCTGACTCCCATGACTGTAGAACAACACAATATTCCTGAACACATTGTAGAAACAAGTCAGAACCTTCTTTATCCATTCAAAGCGAGGCATTGCCGAGCCAAACACAGGAAGTTATTGTTTCATTCTTCAAACTGCTTTGTCACTACCAGAAGGTGGCGCTAGAGTGAAGAAGTCTTACCAAAGCCGTGAGCAATCTCCAGTTGATATCTTGTGGCAAAAGTGACGTCTATTGGTGCTATTAAGAAGTAGCAACACATTTATCTGATGCCTGGGTGCACAGTACAGCTTGTATCATTCATGACGGGTGCAGTTGCAGTGGGACAATTTATTTTACCCTTTACCCTTATTGAAGAATATCAGCGTCGTTCACACGTAGGAACTTGTCACTGCCAAATCAGCGACAGGTTCTACCTCCCATTGCAAACAGAGGACGATGAAAAATAAGCGTCCAGCGGATCTACACGCGGAGTCTGCAGCTGGTTAGGCCCATTCATCTGGCCCTAATCTGTGGTAGAAAGCTGGAAAATGAAATAGAATTCCTCTTCATTTTCCATCGTGTGAGCGGCCCCTCGAGGTGATGTCATTGAACAAAAATACACAAAATTAAAAACGTGTTTGGCAGATATCTCATATCCCGCTGTTCTACATGCACACACATATACAGTACACACACACACATATACAGTACACGCACACACATATACAGTACACGCACACACATATACAGTACACGCACACATATACAGTACATGCACACACATATACAGTACACGCACACACATATACAGTACACGCACACATATACAGTACACACACATATACAGTACACGCACACATATACAGTACACGCACACATATACAGTACATGCACACACATATACAGTACACGCACACACATATACAGTACACGCACACATATACAGTACACACACATATACAGTACACGCACACATATACAGTACACGCACACATATACAGTACATGCACACACATATACAGTACACGCACACACATATACAGTACACGCACACATATACAGTACACACACATATACAGTACACGCACACATATACAGTACACACACATATACAGTACACGCACAGACAAACACACAGAAGTTTTGTTAGGTGTCATATACAGTACAGACCAAAACTTTGGACACACCTTCTCATTCAATGAGTTCTCTGTATTTTCATGACTATGACAATTGTAGATCACACTGAAGGCATCTAAACTATGAAGTAACACGTGTGGGATTATAGACTTACCAAAAAAGTGTGACACAACTGTCAATCTGTCTTCTATTCTCAGTTCCTTTTGCTTTGATTCCTGCTTTGCACACTCTTGGCATTCTCTTGATGAGCTCCATGAGGTAGTCACCAGGAATGGTTCTCACTTCACAGGTGTGCCATGCTGTCAGGTGTAATAAGTGGGATTTCTTGCCATGTAAATGGGGTTGGGACCATGAGTTGTGTTGTGCAGAAGTCAGGTGGATACACAGCTTATAGTCCTACTGAATAGACTCTTAGTATTTGTAAACAAGTAAACAAAAACGAGTGGCCATCATTACCTTAAGTAGTGAAGGTCAGTTAGTCGGAAAAATTGGGAAAACTTTGAAAATGTCCCCAAGTGCAATTGCAAAAACCATCAAGCGCTACAAAGAAACTGGCTCACATGAGGACCGCCCCAGGAAAGGAAGACCAAGAGTCACCTCTGCTGCAGAGGATGAGGAGTGCCCCAGGAAAGGAAGACCAAGAGTCACCTCTGCTGCGGAGGATGAGGAGTGCCCCAGGAAAGGAAGACCAAGAGTCACCTCTGCTGCGGAGGATGAGGAGTGCCCCAGGAAAGGAAGACCAAGAGTCACCTCTGCTGCAGAGGATAAGTTCATCCGAGTCACCAGCCTCAGAAATCGCAGGTTAACAGCAGCTCAGATTAGAGACCAGGTCAATGCCACATGGAGGTCTAGCAGCAGACACATCTCTACAACAACTGGTAAGTGGAGACTTTGTGCAGCAGCCGCCTTCATGGTAAAATAGCTGCTAGAAAACCACTGCTAAGGACCGGCAACAAGCAGAAGAGACCACAAGGAATGGACATTAGACCAGTGGAAATCTGTGCCAAGGTCTGATGAGTCCAAATGTGAGATCTTTGGTTCCAACCAGCGTGTCTTTGGTGAACTGATGGACTCTACATGCCTGGTTCCTACCGTGAAGCATGGAGGAGGAGGTGTGATGGTGTGGGGGGGCCAAGTTGGTGACACTGTTGGGGATTTATTCAATGTCTCTTGTATCACTACTAGGGGTGATTATTATATGCAATGGCCCCCCCAGATCACCATGAGGATTGAAGTGCTCAGCTCAAGACCCCCACACTTGATCCTGACCATGGTCAGATCCAAAACGGAACCTGGATTTGTTGCTAAATACCGGCTCTACAGGCAGGCATGCTTTCTTCAATGTTCCCTTTCTTGTAAGCCTCTTGAAACAAGTCTGTCTTGGCTGACTCCTTGGAAAGGTCCTCGGCCATCTTCCTTGTGTGCCAATTACAGTACTTGTCAACTGTTATATGGTGACCCATAGTAAGCCGGCGGCTGGGAAAGGCAAACTAGTAATCTTTGTCCTCGTACATCTTAGCTGTTGGCAGTAGTATCAGCAAGGATGGGTTTACTGGATGTGCCACAAATGTGAAGGGGCACAGCATGCTGCAGTGTACCTGTAGAGCAGACCTGGGCAATGTACAGCCCGCGGGCCACATCCGGCCCATATAGCTAGTGCAAGTTTGTTCAAGGACCTGTGATGATGTCATCACAGCCTATCACCAGGATAGGCTATGACTCGTTAGTAGGCGGATCCACCCGGGACTGTGTGCTTGATGCAAGCTGCCGGCAATGGAGGCTGCTGGATGATAAAGAAGAGAGAAGAGACAGCATTGGCAGGTTCTCCAGGCTACGGACATCCTTCATTGGAGATAGTGATACTGTGCCTGTGGGGTAGAGGGGTTTGGTAACGTTTCTCCAATGTTTGGCTATAAGAGTCTTAACAGCAGTACACAGGTAAAGGAATTGCCTCAAGGACTTTTTTTTGCCTAGGTGTCTAGGGTGCAAATAGAGAGGATTGGTCCAGGGACTCAACAACACCCCATTTTCCTGTTTCTCCTCTCCCCATTTTACTGTATACTTTCCCCATTCATATGCCCCCCAGTATATTGTCCCCCATCCATCTGCCTGCTCAGGTTATTGATCCTCTTCATCTGCGTATGTTTAACATAAAAAACACTGATAGTCCCCTCTCCTTGCTCCTCTGCTGTGCACTCTGCAGTCTCCGGAGCTGCAAGCGAGAGGTGAGTGATGTCATCACATTGCGCCTACAGCTCCTGGAGCATACATGGGTGAGGTAGGGCTAGCCACGCCTGCTTCACCTCTGTATTCAACATCTGCATCCTCTCTGAATCCAGATGAGTTGAACCCAGGACATACCTCCCAATGACCAGGCCCGTGGGACAGGACCCCGAATCCAGGACTGTTCCACTGAACCCAGGAGGTATGCTATAGGTACTGAATGGGCCATGGTTTCTTGCACTTTTTACAAGTTGTCAGGATATTGCTATTATAACAATTCCTTAATATAATCTTAAATGCTGAATATTCTATCTTTCTGAAACAAAATAACATTAAATACAGTCATTCTACACTGCCTGGCCAAAAAAAAAGTCGCGAGTGTTAATATTTATTTGGGCCAGCATGAGCACGAATAACAGCACGCACCTGTCTCGGCATGGAGTCTATAATGTTCTGTAGCGTGGACTCAGGGATTTTGATCCAATTCTCGAGTATCAGGGAGCCCAGGTAATGCAGATTTGTTGGGGGTGGTGAGTGACAGAGCAGGTTCCTTTCCAGCACATCCCAGAGATTCGTGTGCTTCTCGTCACACCCGGACACGACCATCACTCTGGAACAATGTGAAACGTGATTCATCTGTCCACATGACCTTTCTCCACTGCTCTAGGGTCCAATCCTTGTGGTCTCTTGCACAGTGCCGCACCTCCCATGAGGCGACCTGAAGCGAGCGCTTCAGGCGGCACTATGCCAGGGCCTCAGGGAGAGCGGCATTTTTACTAACCTAAGCCAGTCCAGGACAAGCTGTCCTGGACTGACTTAGCACGGAGCAGTGGTTTGGGGAGGCCACTGGAGCAGCGCTGCTCCAGCAGCCTCCCTGCATGCTCAGGCAGTCTCTGGGCCTGCTCTCTGCCGGCGAACGGCCCTGAGCCACGCCCCCCTCCGCTAAGCCACGCCCCTCCGCTAAGCCACACCCCCGTTCCCCCCGGGGGCGGCTTTCTGCACTTCGCCTCGGGCGGCGAAAGGGGCAGGTTCACCCCTGCTCTTGCAAATGACAGGCGCCAACGTCTGTTGCTCTTGTCATCAATGGCTTTTGTGTGGCGACACAACTGTTGAGACTCATTCCTTTGAGTTCTCGTCGCATTGTTCGCGCCGAAATGTGTCGCTCCGTCGAGTTGAACATCTGTGTGAGCTCAAAGGTGTTTTTCCGGCGGTTATTCTTCACCAGTCGCTTTAGGGACCTACGACCTTGAGTTTCGAGTATAGTCTTACGCCCACACTTTCCACGGTTGGAGGGGGGTTCTCCACCATCTCGCCATGCTCGTATGAGACGCTGAACAGTTCTCTGTCTGATACCAGTTACAGTCCTATGAAAAAGTTTGGGCACCCCTATTAATCTTAATCATTTTTAGTTCTAAATATTTTGGTGTTTGCAGCAGCCATTTCAGTTTTATATATCTAATAACTGATGGACACCGTAATATTTCAGGATTGAAATGAGGTTTATTGTACTAACAGAAAATGTGCAATATGCATTAAACCAAAATTTGACCAGTGCAAAAGTATGGGCACCTCAACAGAAAAGTGACATTAATATTTAGTAGATCCTCCTTTTGCAAAGATAACAGCCTCTAGTCGCTTCCTGTAGCTTTTAATCAGTTCCTGGATCCTGGATGAAGGTATTTTGGACCATTCCTCTTTACAAAACAATTCAAGTTCAGTTAAGTTTGATGGTCGCCGAGCATGGACAGCCCGCTTCCAATCATCCCACAGATGTTCAATGATATTCAGGTCTGGGGACTGGGATGGCCATTCCAGAACATTGTAATTGTTCCTCTGCATGAATGCCTGAGTTGATTTGGAGCGGTGTTTTGGATCATTGTCTTGCTGAAATATCCATCCCCGGCGTAACTTCAACTTCGTCACTGATTCTTGAACATTATTCTCAAGAATCTGCTGATACTGAGTGGAATCCATGCGACCCTCAACTTTAACAAGATTCCCGATGCCGGCATTGGCCACACAGCCCCAAAGCATGATGGAACCTCCACCAATTTTTATAGTGGGTAGCAAGTGTTTTTCTTGGAATGCTGTTTTTTTTTGGACGCCATGCATAACGCCTTTTTGTATGACCAAACAACTCAGTCTTTGTTTCAACAGTCCACAGGCTTGTCCAAATGTGCATTTGCATACCTCAGGTGACCCTGTTTGTGGCATGCTTGCAGAAACGGCTTCTTTCTCATCACTCTCCCATACAGCTTCTCCTTGTGCAAAGTGCGCTGTATAGTTGACCGATGCACAGTGACACCATCTGCAGCAAGATGATGCTGCAGCTCTTTGGAGGTGGTCTGTGGATTGTCCTTGACTGTTCTCACCATTCTTCTTCTCTGCCTTTCTGATATTTTTCTTGGCCTGCCACTTCTGGGCTTAACAAGAACTGTCCCTGTGCTCTTCCATTTCCTTACTATGTTCCTCACAGTGGAAACTGACAGGTTAAATCTCTGAGACAACGTTTTGTATCCTTCCCCTGAACAACTATGTTGAACAATCTTTGTTTTCAGATCATTTGAGAGCGGGCTGTCCATGCTCGGCGACCATCAAACTTAACTGAACTTGAATTGTTTTGTAAAGAGGAATGGTCCAAAATACCTTCATCCAGGATCCAGGAACTGATTAAAAGCTACAGGAAGCGACTAGAGGCTGTTATCTCTGCAAAAGGAGGATCTACTAAATATTAATGTCACTTTTCTGTTGAGGTGCCCATACTTTTGCACCGGTCAAATTTTGGTTTAATGCATATTGCGCATTTTCTGTTAGTACAATAAACCTCATTTCAATCCTGAAATATTACTGTGTCCATCAGTTATTAGATATATCAAATTGAAATGGCTGCTGCAAACACCAAAATATTTAGAACTAAAAATGATTAAAATTAATAGGGGTGCCCAAACTTTTTCATAGGACTGTACTTCGGCTATCTCCTTGGTTGATTTGTTGGCCTGATGCAATCCAATGACTTGCCTCTTCTTGAAGGTACTAACATCTCTTCCTCTGGTAGCTCTTCACACCTTTAATTATGATCTGCACTTGACAGGCTACAGCTCAATTATATATATAACAGTTCATAATTATATCAGGGGTGGAAGGCGACTTTTTTTTGGCCAGGCAGTGTATGACCTGCTGCAGGCTTTACATTTTTTGGATGCTCTTTCCTTCTGAACATTGTGCTATACAGGGGCGTAACTACCGGGGTAGCGGCTGCCACAGGACTCGGGACATTAGGGGGCCCGGTGACAGTCGCTACCGCTGTGTTTTTTTTCTTAATAGGCCGTTACTGGCTGGTAACCAGCTACTCCAGCCGGTAACGGGCCCTATTTACTTATTGATCCTGGCAGGGGCCGGGATTGGTAAGTGACTCCAAACACAAACACTATTATACTACTATTATATAATAATTATCGGAGGCCTGGGAGAGGTAAGCGAACATAAAAAACTGTGTTACTTGCCTCTCCACGCTCCTGGCAAGCTTCGGGCCTTGATTTGTGACGTCCCTGACGTGACATGACCGGGGCCGGCGTCCCGGGTCATGTGACATACTAACGTCAAGGAAGATGGCCGACACCACCGAGGACTACAGTGGAGTCGGGGATAGGTAAGTGATACTGGTTTTTTATGTTTGTAACCTCCCCTTGGGTCTATGATTATTATACTCTGGGGTCTGAAAAGACCCCCGAGTATAATAATTGTTCATGGGTGTCCACAGTGGAGCATAATACTGTGTGCAGGGGCCACTATGGGGCATAATACTGTGTGCAGGGGCCACTATGGGGCATAATACTGTGTGCAGGGGCCACTATGGGACATAATACTGTGTGCAGGGGCCACTATGGGGCATAATACTGTGTGCAGGGGCCACTATGGGGATAATACTGTGTGCAGGGGCCACTATGGGGGATAATACTGTGTGCAGGGGGCACTATAGGGCATAATACTGTGTGCAGGGGCCACTATGGGACATAATACTGTGTGCAGGGGCCACTATGGGACATAATACTGTGTGCAGGGGCCACTATGGGACATAATACTGTGTGCAGGGGCCACTATGGGGATAATACTGTGTGCAGGGGCCACTATGGGGCATAATACTGTGTGCAGGGGCCACTATGTGGATAATACTGTGTGCAGGGGCCACTATGGGACATAATACTGTGTGCAGGGGCCACTGTGGGGGATAGTACTGTGTGCAGGGGCCACTATGGGACATAATACTGTGTGCAGGGGCCACTATGGGGCATAATACTGTGTGCAGGGGCCACTATGGGACATAATACTGTGTGCAGGGGCCACTATGGGGATAATACTGTGTGCAGGGGCCACTATGGGGGATAATACTGTGTGCAGGGGCCACTGTGGGGGATAATACTGTGTGCAGGGGCCACTATGGGACATAATACTGTGTGCAGGGGCCACTATGGGGCATAATACTGTGTGCAGGGGCTACTATGGGGCATAATACTGTGTGCAGGGTCCACTATGGGACATAATACTGTGTGCAGGGGCCACTATGGGACATAATACTGTGTGCAGGGGCCACTGTGGGGGATAATACTGTGTGCAGGGGCCACTATGGGACATAATACTGTGTGCAGGGGCCACTATGGGACATAATACTGTGTGCAGGGGCCACTATGGGGGATAATATTGTGTGCAGGGGCCACTATGGGACATAATACTGTGTGCAGGGGCCACTATGGGACATAATACTGTGTGCAGGGGCCACTATGGGGCATAATACTGTGTGCAGGGGTCACTATGGGACATAATACTGTGTGCAGGGGCCACTATGGGACATAATACTGTGTGCAGGGGCCACTATGGGGGATAATACTGTGTGCAGGGGCCACTATGGGACATAATACTGTGTGCAGGGGCCACTGTGGGGGATAATACTGTGTGCAGGGGCCACTATGGGGGATAATACTGTGTGTAGGGGCCACTATGGGACATAATACTGTGTGCAGGGGCCACTATGGGGGATAATACTGTGTGCAGGGGCCACTATGGGACATAATACTGTGTGCAGGGGCCACTATGGGGTATAATACTGTGTGCAGGGGCCACTATGGGACATAATACTGTGTGCAGGGGCCACTATGGGACATAATACTGTGTGTAGGGGCCACTATGGGGGATAATACTGTGTGCAGGGGCCACTATGGGACATAATACTGTGTGCAGGGGCCACTATGGGACATAATTCTGTGCGCGGGGGCCACTATGGGGGAGAATACTGTGTGCAGGGGCCACTATGGGACATATTACTGTGTGCAGGAGCCACTATGGGACATAATACTGTGTGCAGGGGCCACTATGGGGTATAATACTGTGTGCAGGGGCAACTATGGGACATAATACTGTGTGCAGGGGCCACTATGGGGTATAATACTGTGTGCAGGGGCCACTATGGGACATAATACTGTGTGCAGGGGCCACTATGGGGAATAATACTGTGTGCAGGGGCCACTATGGGACATAATACTGTGTGCAGGGGTCACTATGGGGCATAATACTGTGTGCAGGGGCCACTATGGGGGATAATACTGTGTGCAGGGGCCACTATGGGGGATAATACTGTGTGCAGGGGCCACTATGGGACATAATACTGTGTGCAGGGGACACTATGGGACATAATACTGTGCGCAGGGGCCACTATGGGACATAATACTGTGTGCAGGGGCCACTATGGGACATAATACTGTGTGCAGGGGCCACTATGGGACATAATACTGTGTGCAGGGACCACTGTGGGACATAATACTGTGTGCAGGGGCCACTATGGGACATAATACTGTGTGCAGGGACCACTATGGGGCATAATACTGTGTGCAGGGGCCACTATGGGGCATAATACTGTGTGCAGGGACCACTGTGGGACATAATACTGTGTGCAGGGGCCACTATGGGACATAATACTGTGTGCAGGGGCCACTATGGGGCATAATACTGTGTGCAGGGGCCACTATGGGACATAATACTGTGTGCAGGGGACACTATGGGACATAATACTGTGCGCAGGGGCCACTATGGGACATAATACTGTGTGCAGGGGCCACTATGGGACATAATACTGTGTGCAGGGGCCACTATGGGACATAATACTGTGTGCAGGGACCACTGTGGGACATAATACTGTGTGCAGGGGCCACTATGGGACATAATACTGTGTGCAGGGACCACTATGGGGCATAATACTGTGTGCAGGGGCCACTTTGGGGCATAATACTGTGTGCAGGGACCACTGTGGGACATAATACTGTGTGCAGGGGCCACTATGGGACATAATACTGTGTGCAGGGGCCACTATGGGGCATAATACTGTGTGCAGGGGCCACTATGGGACATAATACTGTGTGCAGGGGCCACTATGGGACATAATACTGTGTGCAGGGACCACTGTGGGACATAATACTGTGTGCAGGGGCCACTATGGGGCATAATACTGTGTGCAGGGGTCACTATGGGACATAATACTGTGTGCAGGGACCACTGTGGGACATAATACTGTGTGCAGGGGCCACTATGGGACATAATACTGTGTGCAGGGACCACTATGGGGCATAATACTGTGTGCAGGGACCACTGTGGGACATAATACTGTGTGCAGGGGCCACTATGGGGTATAATACTGTGTGCAGGGGCCACTATGGGGACATAATACTGTGTGCAGGGGTCACTATGGGACATAATACTGTGTGCAGGGGCCACTATGGGGTATAATACTGTGTGCAGGGGCCACTATGGGGGATAATACTGTGTGCAGGGGACACTATGGGACATAATACTGTGTGCAGGGGACACTATGGGACATAATACTGTGTGCAGGGGCCACTATGGGGGATAATACTGTGTGCAGGGACCACTGTGGGACATAATACTGTGTGCAGGGGCCACTATGGGACATAATACTGTGTGCAGGGGCCACTATGGGACATAATACTGTGTGCAGGGGCTACTATGGGACATAATACTGTGTGCAGGGGCCACTATGGGGCATAATACTGTGTGCAGGGGTCACTATGGGACATAATACTGTGTGCAGGGACCACTGTGGGACATAATACTGTGTGCAGGGGCCACTATGGGACATAATACTGTGTGCAGGGGCCACTATGGCACATAATACTGAGTGCAGGGGTCACTATGGGGTATAATACTGTGTGCAGGGGCCGCTATGGGACATAATACTGTGTGCAGGGGCCGCTATGGGACATAATACTGTGTGCAGGGGCCACTATGGGGGATAATACTGTGTGCAGGGGCCACTATGGGACATAATACTGTGTGCAGGGGCCACTATGGGACATAATACTGTGTGCAGGGACCACTGTGGGACATAATACTGTGTGCAGGGGCCACTATGGGGTATAATACTGTGTGCAGGGGCCACTATGGGGACATAATACTGTGTGCAGGGACCACTGTGGGACATAATACTGTGTGCAGGGGCCACTATGGGACATAATACTGTGTGCAGGGGCCACTATGGGACATAATACTGTGTGCAGGGGCTACTATGGGACATAATACTGTGTGCAGGGGCCACTATGGGGCATAATACTGTGTGCAGGGACCACTGTGGGACATAATACTGTGTGCAGGGGCCACTATGGGACATAATACTGTGTGCAGGGGCTACTATGGGACATAATACTGTGTGCAGGGGCCACTATGGGACATAATACTGTGTGCAGGGGCCACTATGGGACATAATACTGAGTGCAGGGGCCACTATGGGACATAATACTGTGTGCAGGGGCCACTATGGGACATAATACTGTGTGCAGGGGCCACTATGGGACATAATACTGTGTGCAGGGGCCACTATGGGGTATAATACTGTGTGCAGGGGCCACTAGGGGACATAATACTGTGTGCAGGGGCCACTATGGGACATAATACTGTGTGCAGGGGCCACTATGGGACATAATACTGTGTGCAGGGGCTACTATGGGGCATAGAGCGCGCAGGATTGTGGGGGTCGGGTTGGTTGTTCAGATCTTCGATGGGGCCCCGCCATTCCTAGTTACACCACTGTTGCTATACTAGTAGCATTTCACTAGATAGTGCACTTCCCAGCAATTTGTTATGTGTCCACTAGAGGGCAGTCACCTCCAAGCTTAGATAGCACTGCCTGATAGGAGACATAAGGTGAAGCCCAGAGGTGGGGCGGACTCCACACAAAGCATTTCCTCACTAGTGATCTGACCATAAATGGAAGTCCAGCTGGAGACATCGGGGAGGTGACCGAGTGTCATGTGATTACTACAGCGCTCTATTTCCTTGTGACATTCACTACACTAAGGTCATATCCACCATTCTTCCATCACGTCTCTGCAAAGATTCTCCTAGGGTTTCCTACTAAATACACGAGTGACATGGGGCCTGCATTATTAATAACTACTGCATGTCATGTGATATATTATGGTGTCACACACTTTCCGTTTAGACCCATATTGGTTGCCGGAGTCTGCAGTGAAATTCTACAACAAAGTACAATGGACTCCTCGCTTTAAGGATCTGCATTGGAGGCTGGATAGACTGGAGGTCTCTAAATAATCTAGCCAATCCCATCCACACGTTGCAGAGAAATAGAGCGCAGTGGAAATGATGGGAAATCGCAGCATGTCAATTATATCTACGAATACGCCGGCGACTTTCCCATAGATATAATGGTAACAAAGTCCGCAGAGAAAAACTCTATGAACTTTCTGTTCAAAGCTCTGCAGGAAGAACCGCGATGTGTTCCCGCCATGGTTTTTCCTGACCCGTGAGGCTCAGTTCACACCTGCACTCAATGGCCGTTTCTGCTTCAAAAATGCAGAGAGAAAACTCCTGCAAGCTGCACTTTACTCTGAATTTTTTGGGCCAAAACCCGACAGACCCCACTATAATCTATTGGGTCTGCACGGGTAACTGCTGTCAGAGCGGATTGGGTTTCTGTTTTTCAGGTTCCCATGCAGACCCGAAGAACGGAAACCCCAATGCAGATGCAGTGCGTCCTCTATACCTACACCCTGGTTGTTAATAAGCAGAAGCTTTTTTATGGACTTCTTTTGGAGACTCACTATGACACATATACACACGCTTATATTATAACTCCTCCATCCTTCTATGCCACTTGTCTGGTTGTAGAGAGATGACATTGTGGCAAGCTTTGCATCAAAGTGAACCATAAGTAATGTGGACGGAGCGAGGATTGGGACAGGGGGGACACCTTGGCCTGACAGATTTATAACTCACCCCAGTTTATTATCATTTATTCCAGGGTAAAGACTCCCATTCTGGCTCTGGGATGTCTGACTTAATTTAGGCCGTAGACACCTAATAAATCTCTTTCTCTGCACCCTTTAGTAAGATTAGCGTGATACACTTTTCTTAAAAACTTGCCCCATTGTCTACATAGCAGGTCTGTTATACAGGCCATGCCAGTCTTGTCAGTATCTTGCAGACTTTTGACCATGACCTGCAGTCAGGAAAAACAAAACTGATCCAAGTGGACTGATTCCTGTCGCCTTCCTCGGGCTTGCACAGCAAACATGGCTTTAGCCCCTCTCCTGGGGCCCTTCTGGGTGACCCCGGTGTCAGCCGCAGTGTTATGTAATACAGCTCCGCCACTCATCACTATGTGTATACAGTAGGTGACAATGGAATATCCTGTAAATAAGTCCTTTATGGTACAGAGGAGCCTTTGTTGCTTTCAATCTGTAGAAGCTACAGAAACAATGGGAAAGATTTACATAGAAATCTGGCTTTACCCCTAATGTACTTGGACAGACCTCCTCAGCAGATAAGGAACCTTTTGAAGTGAATGACTTTCAGAATTTTGCACCAAATCACGCTCCTTTCCTGCTAATTCAGAACTCATCAGCAAGGCGACAGCATGAGAAATCTGGTGCATTTTATTAGTAAATCTTCCCCAGTATATTTGGCTATTTCTATACGTGTATGCAGATAACAGAAGTAATGAATAGCATTCACTTCAATCACATTGAGACTTTCTATGTCCCCCCTCAGTGTCCGGAGGTCTTAGGGCTAGTACACACGGGGCACGGTTAGACGTATTTTGGTGCTGATTTTGATGCGGAAGCCGTGTCAGAATAGGGCCAAAATGTGCCTGCCATGCCTGCTTTTGACAGTCACGGCTTCCCGCTCTGGATTAGGCCCAAATGCACGGGCCTAGTCCGGAGGTCGCTGTCGCGAGGTGGACACCGGGGCTGAATCAGCTGCAGCATGTCAGTTATACCTATGGAAATGCTGGCGGTTTCCCTATAGGTATAATTGAAGCAGAAAGGTTTCTTCTGTGGACTTTCTGTAAAAAGCGCTGCGGGAAAAATTACAAATCTAATATTAAGGCTCCGTGTGCACGAACATGTGCCTTGTTAATGTGCGGGCCATGTTTTTTACAGCTGGGACACTGATCCAGCCATGGGCGGCACACAGATACGATCCCTGTACAGTCTGTGCCGTTGCTGCACACCAGTGGCGTAACTACCGTTTTAGCAGCTGCCACAGGGCCCGGGCCATTAGGGGGCCCGGTGACAGCCGCTACCGCTGCGGTTTTTTTTCAATAGGCAGTTACGGGCCCTATTCACTTGCCGATCCTGGCTGGGCCGGGATCGGCAAGTGACACTGCGGGCCCCACAAGGGCTATCATTATACTCGGGGGTCTTTGCAGACCCCCGAGTATAATGATCGGCGGACCGGAGAGGTAAGGGAACATAAAAAACTGTTACTTACCTCTCCGCGATCCTGCCAGGCCTCCGTCCTACTGCTGTCTGACGTCACATGAACCCGGCATGCTTCCCGGGTCATGTGACGTCCGACGTCATTAACGAAGGACGCGAGAGGAGGACAGCACAGCACAGGAGCCGGGGAACAGGTAAGAAGCAACAGTGTTTTTTTTTAATGTTTTTATTTCCCGGGTCTCCCATTATTATACTCTGGGGTCTGAAAAGACCCCAGAGTATAATAATTGTTTATGGGTGTCCACAGAGGAACATAATACTGTGTACAGGGGACACTATTGGGGTTAATACTGTGTGTGCAGGGGACACTATTGGGGTTAATACTGTGTGTGCAGGGGACACTATTGGGGTTAATAATGTGTGTGCAGGGGACACTATTGGGGTTAATACTGTGTGCAGGGGCAAGTAAGGGACATAATAGAGTGTGGAGGAGGGGGTCGGTCGAGGTCTTCTGCGTCAGTTGGGATGGGGGGGGGGCCCCATGTCAAAAGTTCGCCACGGGGCCCCGCCATTCCTAGTTACGCCACTGCTGCACACGTTCATATGCACTAAACCTTAGTCAGAAAAGAATGATGTTTAGGATTGGACAAGTCGCAGGGATGGCTCTTCCTAGTTGCAGTCTATATACCTGACGACATTGATGCTTTCCATAGACTATTTCCCTCTAGGTGCCAGATCTGCATTAAAACTAATCATCTGGCAACCAGAAAATAGCAGATAATCTCTGTGTGATTGGATTATATACAGCATGGCGAGCAGCATAAAAGCAAAAGCAGTGTAATATCCAGGGGGAAACCACATTACAGATGCTTTTAGTTAAGGATAAAAAAAAGAATTGCAGGGAGCCCATTTAAATTAAAGTGACCCCCTCCCACTTTAGGGAGGAAGGTTTGTAGCAGAAATCTGTGCAACTGCAAATCCATTCCATGCATCTGAATGACAGTATGGGTGTGAATTTTGCAAACTATTCAGATTTTAATTCCTATGTTACCAGGGGTGTAACTTTAGGGGGTGCAGAGGGTGCAGGGACCCAGGAACCTTAGGGGCATCAGTAGTGAGATTGCAGATCCATCTGGCCCTTGTGTATTGCCTGCAGCACGTAAATACTATGGCGTGAATAGTGTGTGCTATAAACATGATATAGGCCATTACACTGGTCATTGCCTTTCAGAACGTGTACAGTATTTGCCTTTTGGGACAATATAGTGAATGATTACAAAGTATATTTCCTGATCTGCCAAATCTTGTGTAGCTTTGGGTCATCTTTTAGAACCGCTGCCAACAGTTCACACTTGTACGGTAAATTCTGAGAAGGAATGTTACTACTCGGTGAGAGCACTGTGGCAGTCCAAGGGTTAAAGTACAGGGCGCAGTAACAGGAACAGCTCGGGCCGCTGGATGTACGTGACCTTGTTGGATTGTACTAACCTTCAGTGAGAGATTCTGACATTCCTAGAGAGCCGTAGGACTACAAGTCCCAGAAACGTGTCATAAACTACAAGCTAGCCATTCATATTATAGTCTGTGCCGGGACAGGATTCCTATTGCATATTTGTACTTTCAGTGCTGAAGTGTTGTCTGGGATGACCTGTGTGGGAGCCTGGGAACGTCCTTGGAAGTGAGAAAATCCTGTACACGCACTGCGAACTGAAGAAATGCAGCGGACACTGGAGAAAAATACCGCCATATCGTACAAGTTAGGTTCACACTACAGACTGTAGGAATGGTCAGTGTGCTATCTAGGTTTTTCCTGGAGAGCACACTGATTCATTTCTATGGACACGTACACATGATGGTGAATTAAAGTCCAGGCCGCAAAATACGGAACTGGCCCTATTCCTGTCCTATTGTGTGGCCATGCTTCATTCATTGAATGAATGGGGCTGAAGCAGGGCCTGTGCTTGGGTGGGTTACAGATGACATCCGCGTGATGCCCATGCACCGCCCGGGCCTTTCATTCACAGCTAGCGGTCGTTTGCAACCAGGATAAGGCTAATGCCCCACGTTGCGGAAAAACATAATGCTACGTTTTACAGTACTTTCAAGTGCTGTGGTAATGCATTTTGTAAATGCCGAATGTGGATGTGATTTGTATAAAGCTAAGGCCAGACAATGTGCAATGCAGCTAAAAATCGCTGCAGAAGATAATGTAGCGGAAGGACAAAAAAAAATGCAGCAAAAACTGCGGCGGCAACACACGGCGGTTCTTCCTGCAGCGCTTTATGCAGAAAGTTTGCAGAAGTTTCCTGCTGAAAAATCTGCGCCTTGTTTGTCCTCTGTGCACTAGATGTCCTCCTGTATACTGTATATGAGGGATGGTTTGTAAGGAAACAGTAATCGGCGGACTTGTGTCACGTGGGCTAGATATTGCCGTAACTGATTGACATCTTAAAGTGATAGAGTATTTGTTGCATTTTTCTGAGCCGGCTTTTATAGTTACGAGTTTGTATAATCCTTTTTTATCACACTCAGAAACGCTTTCGGTTCCATGCACAAAGGTTACAGCACTTGTGTGGTCACGACTGCTGATGTGTCAATAAAGCCGTGTCCTTGGATTCAGGAGTCGCCCTCATAGGTAACCATTCTCCGGACACATTACTCCTATACAGGGAGCTCGCAGAAACAATAAGACGAACCACAAGACAAAACCTTGGCCACCATTTCTGAGATATTATGACTTACAATGCTGCTTTACATATACACAAATGGAGCAGAACAATGCAGTACTGTAGTCAGTGTGAACCTGGCCTTAAAGGGATCCTATTATTGGATACCCTTTTTTTCTCAATAACACGTAGGAATAGCTTTAAGAAAGTCTATTCTTCTCCTACCTTTAGATGTCTTCTCCGCACCGCCGTTCGGTACAAATCCGGGTTTTCTTTGGTATGCAAATGAGTTCTATCGCAGCACTGGGGGCGTCCCCAATGCTGCGAGAGAAATCTCCAGCTTCTTCTGGAACGCCCTCTCCCTGTTTCTTCTTCCATCCCGGGTTTCAATCTTCTAGGCCTCGGGCAGAGCCAACTGTGCATGCCCGGGCCACAAGAAAATGGCCGTTTACTCAGTAAGCTGGTATAAGCGGCCAATTTCTTGTGGCCACGTACACAGTAAGCTGGTGTAAGCGGCCATTTTTTTGTGGCCTAGGCATGCACAGTCGGCTCTGCCCGAGGCCTAGAAGATTAAAACCCGGGACGGAAGAAGACGTTCCAGAAGAGGATGGAGGTGTCGCCTCTCTCGCAGCATTGGGACCGCCTCCAGTGCTGTGAGAGAACTCATTTGCATACAGACGAAAACCGGGATTTCTACCGAACGGCGACGTGGAGAAGACATCTAAAGGTAGGAGAAGAATAGACTTTCTTAAAGCTATTCCTACGTGCTAAGGAGAAAAAAAGGGTATCCAATGATAGGATCCCTTTAAATACAAATGATTACATTGCAAGACATTCAGCCTAGTAATATGTGGGTGCTCATCGTATAATATTGATGGAGGAATTATTGCAACCTTTAGCTGTGGAACTACAACTCCCAGCAGGCCTATATGCTCTGCTGTTCTTGACGAAGTGAATGGAGCATGCTGGGAGTTGTAGTCCCACACCAGCTGTAATGCTGACTATTGCTGACCCCGGTCTTGGAATTTACAAATCTGGAAATTTACTCAGCAAAGTCTAAACTTGTCCAGCAGAGAAAAACTTAAAATGTCCCACTAGTTCATTTACATGTAGCATTCTGGGATGTGTCTTCCAAGCAAGGTGTCCTTAAATTCCTGGTGAAGGGCAGGCAGCACCTATATGACAGCTGGTTTAAACCTGCCCCGGACTAGAGGCTGCTTGTAAAACAGGTCTCTTCAATCCAGCTACAGCAAGACATCAGCAAGAAGGACACAGACACTACAAAGTGGACTTAGGATAGACGTGACACCTCTCTCTGTCAGTGTGACCTTCCTAGGCAGGAGAATGACACCCTGCACTCAGCTCTCATTGTGTATTACATGCCATAGCTTGCAGAATAAAATGGGCAGGAACAGGGCTGCGCCTTGGCACACGACCACGCGTGACGTGGATATGCCAAGTCTTAAAACTGAATTACAATGACGTTCCCTGCCTTAGATCAGTTGGCACCACCCTCACATTGTCACATTCATTGGACAGTGTATCTGCAGCCGGCAAAACTGTGCTGGATTGTTATTCACATTGTGACTACACCAGGGCATACAGAGTGCTTATTTATGGCAGATAGTAAGATTGGCATCACCTTTATTCTATATATGAGCCCCAGGACTTTATTAGGATGTAGAGAAAACGATTATATCCTTCAGGGTAAGGCCCCACATAGCGAGCCGCAGCGAAAACGCAATGTGGGAAAACCATGGCGGAAACACTTTGTGATTTTTCCTGCATCGCTTTGTGGACTTTCTTCTTCAGTTATACCTATAGGAAAACCGCCGGCGCATCCATAAGTCTAATTGACGCGCTGTGATTTCTAGTAGGTTGTTGCTTAGGCTCGGTTCACATCTGCGCCCGGTCTCCGCTTTGTGGGTTTCCGTCTTCTGCCGACAGGAGACAGAAACCCGGCAGTGTCTGCCCGTGAGCGTCTTCTGGTCTCCGCGGTGAAACCGTTTTTGTTTTTTTTAACCGGACACAAAGTTCTGCATATCCAACTTTGTATCCGGTTAAAAAAAAAAAAAAACGGTTTCCCTGTGGAGACCAGAAGACGCTCACGGGCAGACACTATGCAAACAGAGTCCTGCACGGATATCGGAAACCTAACGGACACCCAACAGACCCTGTTATAGTCTACGGGGCTTGCAGGTAATCTGTCTGTCTGAGTCTCATGCAGAACTCAGCGCAGGAGTGAACCTAGCGCCTTAGTCCACACACACAATATGGTGCAAATTTGCAGAATTCAGGCTTTGACATCAATGGTCTGAATGCTGATCTTTCATCTCGTGCTCTATTATAAGTTCCTTGGCTGGCGCTGCTTGAGCGTGCAGTCTTATCATTTATTTATACCATTTGTCGGGATGAGGCTATGATTAATATTTCGGCTATTAGTCACACTTGTGTAGAAAAATATAGACATCATATATAATCTCCAGTAATTCAATTCTCCTCCAGTCACAGTTCTTGTCTCATACATGGATCCATACCATTCTCCGAGTGCATAAAACCTACTACTTTGTCCTCTGCACATGGGAATCTGACAATCTCTACAGCTGATCTCCTTCCGCCCGCTGCACTGAGTCATGTGGCACAGGCTGCAGAGATTTCCTAAGAAGTTGCGTTACACTGAAGAGTTAATGGGCGACGTCTTACTTCCTGGGCTGTTACCTTCGCAGCCAATAAGAAGCAGACTAACCCTCAGCGGTGACTGTGTGCTGCATAGAGGTCATATCCTACTCTACTATCTGCAAGGTGCCGGCCTAGGCGTCGTAGGCCTCAGCGAGTTTCACTTTGTAGAGTGCTGATGTGGTGCACGAGACGCATTTCCTTTTCTGAAATCTTGAACCTAAACTATGCAACAAATCAGAAATAAAGCTTCATTTATTATTTTATGTCATACTAAGAATCGGCCAGCTAGACTGCAGCTCTTATCGGGTAGCGTTACATCAGGAGTATTCATTTTGGCACGCATCCATCTGCTGGTGGGATCCGATCAGGGCTCTTATGTCAGAGCTATGTCTGGTATTCAAAACTGACATGTCCTTCTGTCCAAGAGTCTAGGACGGCTATTGCAAGCTTCATATTTACAGCTCAGCAGCTTGTTAACAAAACACATGGCCATCTCCAGTTTCTGACACCTTCCCCCGATGTCATTGCTGTCACTGCGCCTGGGTGGTTCTTAGCCATGGGAAAAGAACATATATAGTGGAATTTAGGGCAATAGGGGGCCAGTAGTTATCACTTTAGATGAAGCCACTAACAGGAGATGGTGAGGCAACCAGATTACAGAAAATTCAGATTGTCTGGACTATAAACATCATAATGGTGCACCAAGGTGGCTCAGTGGTTAGCACTCCAGGATGACTACTGTCAAGGGCATCTGCATGGAGTTTGCAGGTTCTGTGGCCGTATAGGCTTCCTCCATTTCCATCTACACCGATAGAAAGCTTAGATTGAATGTGATGGCAAACTCTATGAAGTGCTGCAGAATGTGGATGTGGTAAAATTAGTCTGCCCACTACTACTACCCCAATCTCAGATTCTAGGCCCCCCATACTGCAATGTCTGGACTTTCCAGGAAGCCCAAGGGTGCAATTGCACCTGCATTTTTACTTGTAGCACCACATTTCACTCTCCCTCCATGTAGTATGGTGTATATAATAGCAGCCCAAAGTTAAAGGCTTGCCATATGTAATTAATGCATTATTCAGAATCACCAATTGTGTTTGAGACAAAAGGATGTGTAATGGGGGAGGGCTCATTCTTTAGGACAGGTATTCATAGTGACCATGCTATTGAGCTCCATGAAGGCTGAATGCATTCGGGTGATTGGGTCGTGTAATAGTGACATATCCAGCCACATTGCACAATAAAGCTCACTTTACTAGAGATGAGCGAGTACTGTTCGGATCAGCCGATCCGAACAGCATGCACACATAGAAATGAATGGACGTAGCCGGCACGCGGGGGGTTAAGCGGCCAGCCACCGTCAAAGCGGAAGTACCAGGTGCATCCATTCATTTCTATGGTGCGTGCTGTTCAGATCGGCTGATCAGTACTCGCTCATCTCTACACTTTACATGTAGATCCATATAAAAGCATATCCAGCTTGCTGTCCCCCGAGCGTTTGCTTTTAGGTGTATAGACAATACCCTCACGACATCGACATGTAAAGCAGCAGCATCACACCACGTTATTCACGTCACACATGCAACAGTTCTATATAGGAAAGGGACAGCCCAACCAGTTATGGAGTTTCATCTATTCATGGTTATGGCCAATAGTAACATCAGGGGGTTGCAATAGTAGATTAAGACTATAGTCCCATAGAAGTAGAAAGCCACCGCACCATACTGCTTATGTGGCCATTGTGTAGTATGTGGATCAGCAGCTTACAGAACTCAGGTTGTTGTGGAACAGCTGAAGGTTGTAACCCCTGGTCTGTTCACCAGATTATTTGCAAAGCCAAGCAGCCATCATTATAAAAACCTTGGGTTTGCTTTTCTACCACTATGTGATACCCCAGGATAAGAGCACAAGCCATCCGCTGCAACAGTTTGAAGCAACTCTCAGCATTACTTGCAAAATCATGAAGCCATTGGCCTGCTGACGTGACTGCACATTGTTCTACCTGTGTGATCCGAGTGTCGGCCACCGCTCCCAGTACAATGCTAGACCAAGGGACATCAGTATCCGAAACTTCCAATTTATTAGCCCAAAGCAAAACCAAAGTCATTAAACACACAAGATCTTGTTCCATATTTTTTATTTCTTCCAACCTAAGTACTTAAAAACATGAATGACTGAAATAAAAAATAAAGGAGCATTGAGTCCCATCGGGTAAGCCCATCTACTGCCATGGGTGCGCTACAGATTGTTCACCGCAGGCGCCACTGGAAGTACTTGGGTATAAGGGAATGATTTATGTTAATATGGAAAGCTGGTGAATGTAATTAAGTTGGTTCCCAGACAGTAACCAGTAAGAATATTACCAGTTGCAAATTTATAAATAAAAGTGTGTTTGACAAAAAAAAAATAGACAGTCCATGAACGCTCAGGGTATGTTACATTGTACAGCATGCCAGGTCACAGACGGGAGACGTTTAGATGTATTTCTTCAGCTCATCGTACAAGACTAGCACGAAAGCGCCACCCATTCCTCTCAGCACGTTGGACCATGCACCCTTGAAGAAAGCCTTTGAGCCTTCATCCCGTGCAATCTTCCTCCAGCAGTCCATTGTGCCGGTGTACATGATCTCAGCTGCAAGGGAAAGAGAAACGTTACCGATGTGCAACATAAAACCCGACCAATTCCTATTACAAGGTGCAGCAATGTATAAGATACAGGACTCGTCCCACTAGTACGGCTCATACCTCCTTTCCTTCCAGACTGCATCATCATACGACGACGGACTGTGTCGAATGGGTAGGAGGCGAAACCTGCAACAGCTGTTACTGTCTGAGCGATCATCCAGCTGACGATGATGTGTGTGTTCTTAGGATCTGGAAGCATACCTGGAAGGAGAAGGGTTTACATCAGTACTATGTGCATGCAAGAGAGTCAATGACTTGCTACCATTCACCTCCACTGCAGCCTTACCTTTAGCTGTGTCATAGATGCCAAAGTAGGCAGCTCTGTAGATGATGATACCTTGCACAGACACATTGAAGCCCTGGTACAGGCCTTTAAGCCCATCGGATCTGAAGATCTTGACCAAGCAGTCACCAAGACCCTTGAATTCTCTGTCGGCACCAGCTTTGCCCACATCAGCAGCTAGACGGGTTCTGGCAAAGTCAAGTGGGTAGACAAAGCAAAGGGAAGTGGCACCAGCGGCACCTCCAGAGGCCAGGTTACCGGCAAAGTAACGCCAGAACTGGGTCCTCTTGTCAACACCATCAAGGAAGATCTTCTTGTACTTGTCTTTGAAGGCGAAGTTCAGGGCCTGGGTTGGGAAATATCGGATCACATTGGCCAAGTTACCACGCCAGAAAGACAGGAAACCTTGTTCTTTGGGGATACGGGCAACGCAGTCCATGATTCCTTTGTATTGCTTGTCAGCTGTGATTTGTTTGCTTGCATGTTGGACCTGGAAAGATAAAAAACCTCACGTTACAAATCTGGAGTAAAATACATAAAAATGGAGCATTTACTATTGGACTGGTGAATAGGACTCCTAGCAATTTTTTGCAAAAAGTGAACAGTTTTTGCAAAATGTGTTTTGCAGAACATTTTTTTGCAACAAATGAACATGAATGCAAAAAATAAATAAATTTGAACAGGCTGAGGTGTGAACCAACCTCTATGGAAGATTACAGGTTCTGCAAGAATTCAGGTCACACCCTGAGATGTTGGGAGAAAATTGCTGCAAAATGCAGAAAAAAAAAAAAGAAAAAGGGCCACAGTCTATGGGGGTTCAAGGCAGGTGCAAAGATTCATTTTCTGAAAATAAGGCACAATTCACACTGGTGTATGCAACATTGCCAGTAAGCAGTGTATAATAAGGATTGTAGTGGATAACTAGTCATTGCAAAAAATAGGAAAACTTGCAAAAAATAAGGTTGCATAAGGGTTAAAAGTGACCCCTGAAGGAGGAAGTGAAGAGTCTCGGCCTCTTCCTCAGTTGCCGGCTCCCGCGCCTCAAAATGGTGACCGCGTCATTCATTGTGCCGGCTGCAAACACGTGGTAAAGAAAGGAGGAGGGGGAGGGGCGGGGATCCCGGGAAGTCGTTACACAACCGCAGCCTCCATCTGGAAGGACAAGTCATTGAGGAGGCCGGTGCGGGCCCAGGGCATGCCCCGCTGTCACCGGCAGGATAGGCCTCGTGTATACAGTGCGGCTCATAACACACAAAGGACACTGCGTCTCCTCATCCCCCCCCCACTCTATAGGAATCGCACAGATGCAGGGCTACGATCACACAGGATTACCTATGCTTGATCCGTCATCACACCCTGCGATTACCGACGTCCCCTTGATGCGACCTTGGCCGACATTGCCACGAGAAAGGGTTAACAATAATCGATCCCTTGCCAATATTAATCCGCCCCCTCCCCATCATTACCCGGGATCAGCACCCGACACCCCGGGCAGGGAACAGACGTCAAGGGCACTCCGGATTACATAGGCCCGACTCCCTGCAAGCGACACCCGCGGTACCGCAGCGACTCCAGCGCTACCACCACCGAGCTAATGACTAGCACTGATGGCTGCAGCCAACCGCAGCGGTACCGCATAGCCCCATTCACACCCAGCAGTCCTCACCTGCAGCAGCAGCTTGACTCTTTCAATGGGCGCTACAGCGGTCTTAGAGATAGCAGCGGCCACACCGCCGGCCAAGAAGTCCTTGGCGAAGGAGACAGCTGCGTCGGTCATGGTGGTCGTTGGATGGAGAGGCGAGTGGCTCTTACTGCAGCACTGAGCTCCGAGGGCTGGGGAGGCTGCTGAGGAAATGGCCGGCTTATATAGGGCGCAATGCTCGGCCGGGGGCGGGGTCAGCGCGCTCTGCCAGCCGATTGGCTCGGTGTAAGAAAGGGGCGTGTGGCGTAGGCGCGGGATTGGAATGTCTCCGGAGGGGGGAGGGGCCGATAGCGCGGGACGGATAGGGCTGGGGAAGCGATGACGTGGGTGGGAAGGAACGAGCTGCTAGGCGACCACGTTACTGTGTAGTCCCCCCCTCACCATGGAGGCGTCCGCTACACCGCGTCAGGGGCCGCCGAAACTGTGAATGAAATGGGGACGAGTAGGCCCAGCCTGAGCCCTATGGGAATCACTGGAGAGCACGGCCTCGTCTACTGGGGGCCCCATTGTAAATCCTGCCATAATGTAGGGCAGCACCTCTGAACCATGGAAATCCCAATGGGGCCCCCTGTAGGCCGGACACAAGGCAGCAGTGCGGGGCCCCCTGTAGGCCGGACACAAGGCAGCAGTGCGGGGCCCCCTGTAGGCCGGACACAAGGCAGCAGTGCGGGGCCCCCTGTAGGCCGGACACAAGGCAGCAGTGCGGGGCCCCCTGTAGGCCGGACACAAGGCAGCAGTGCGGGGCCCCCTGTAGGCCGGACACAAGGCAGCAGTGCGGGGCCCTCTGTAGGCCGGACACAAGGCAGCAGTGCGGGGCCCTCTGTAGGCCGGACACATGGCAGCAGTGCGGGGCCCTCTGTAGGCCGGACACAAGGCAGCTGTGCGGGGCCCTCTGTAGGCCGGACACAAGGCAGCAGTGCGGGGCCCTCTGTAGGCCGGACACACGGCAGCAGTGCGGGGCCCTCTGTAGGCCGGACACACGGCAGCAGTGCGGGGCCCTCTGTAGGCCGGACACACGGCAGCAGTGCGGGGCCCTCTGTAGGCCGGACACACGGCAGCAGTGCGGGGCCCTCTGTAGGCCGGATACAAAGCAGCTGTGCGGGGTCCTCTGTAGGCCGGACAAACAAGGCAGCTGTGCGGGGCCCTCTGTAGGCCAGACACAAGGCAGCAGTGCGGGGCCCCCTGTAGGCCGGACACAAGGCAGCAGTGCGGGGCCCCCTGTAGGCCGGACACAAGGCAGCAGTGCGGGGCCCTCTGTAGGCCGGACACAAGGCAGCAGTGCGGGGCCCTCTGTAGGCCGGACACATGGCAGCAGTGCGGGGCCCTCTGTAGGCCGGACACAAGGCAGCTGTGCGGGGCCCTCTGTAGGCCGGACACAAGGCAGCAGTGCGGGGCCCTCTGTAGGCCGGACACACGGCAGCAGTGCGGGGCCCTCTGTAGGCCGGACACACGGCAGCAGTGCGGGGCCCTCTGTAGGCCGGACACACGGCAGCAGTGCGGGGCCCTCTGTAGGCCGGACACACGGCAGCAGTGCGGGGCCCTCTGTAGGCCGGATACAAAGCAGCTGTGCGGGGTCCTCTGTAGGCCGGACAAACAAGGCAGCTGTGCAGGGCCCTCTGTAGGCCAGACACAAGGCAGCTGTGCGGGGCCCCCTGTAGGCCGGACACAAAGCAGCTGTGCGGGGCCCCCTGTAGGCCGGACAAACAAGACAGCTCTGCGGGGCCCCCTGTAGGCCGGACACAAAGCAGCTGTGCGGGGCCCTCTGTAGGCCGGACACAAGGCAGCAGTGTGGGGCCCTCTGTAGGCCGGATACAAGGCAACTGTGCGGGGCCCTCTGTAGGCCAGACACAAGGCTGCTGTGCGGGGCCCTTTGTAGGCCGGACACAAGGCAGCTGTGCGGGGCCCTCTGTACGCCGGACACAAGGCAGCTGTGCGGGGCCCCCTGTAGGCCGGACACAAGGCAGCTGTGCGGGGCCCCCTGTAGGCCGGACACACGGCAGCAGTGCGGGGCCCTCTGTAGGCCGGATACAAGGCAACTGTGCGGGGCCCTCTGTAGGCCGGACACAAGGCTGCTGTGCGGGGCCCTTTGTAGGCCGGACACAAGGCAGCTGTGCGGGGCCCTCTGTACGCCGGACACAAGGCAGCTGTGCGGGGCCCTCTGTAGGCCGGACACAAGGCAGCAGTGCGGGGCCCCCTGTAGGCCGGACACAAGGCAGCTGTGCGGGGCCCTCTGTAGGCCGGACACAAAGCAGCTGTGCGGGGCCCCCTGTAGGCCGGACACAAGGCAGCTGTGCGGGGCCCCCTGTAGGCCGGACACAAGGCAGCTGTGCGGGGCCCTCTGTAGGTCGGACACAAGGCTGCTGTGCGGGGCCCTCTGTAGGTCGGACACAAGGCAGCTGTGCGGGGCCCTCTGTAGGTCGGACACAAGGCAGCTGTGCGGGGCCCCCTGTAGGCCGGACACAAGGCAGCTGTGCGGGGCCCCCTGTAGGCCGGACACAAGGCAGCTGTGCGGGGCCCCCTGTAGGCCGGACACAAGGCAGCTGTGCGGGGCCCTCTGTAGGCCGGACACAACGCAGCTGTGCAGGGCCCTCTGTTGGCCGGACACAAGGCTGATGTGCGGGGCCCTCTGTAGGTCGGACACAAGGCAGCTGTGCGGGGCCCTCTGTAGGCCGGACACAAGGCAGCTGTGCGGGGCCCTCTGTAGGCCGGACACAAGGCAGCTGTGCGGGGCCCTCTGTAGGCCGGACACAAGGCAGCTGTGCAGGGCCCCCTGTAGGCCGGACACAAGGCAGCTGTGCGGGGCCCTCTGTAGGTCGGACACAAGGCAGCTGTGCGGGGCCCTCTGTAGGTCGGACACAAGGCAGCTGTGCGGGGCCCTCTGTAGGCCGGACACAAGGCAGCTGTGCGGGGCCCTCTGTAGGCCGGACACAAGGCAGCTGTGCGGGGCCCTCTGTAGGCCGGACACAAGGCAGCTGTGCGGGGCCCTCACTGTAGGCCGGACACAAGGCAGCTGTGCGGGGCCCTCTGTAGGCCGGACACAAGGCAGCTGTGCGGGGCCCTCTCTGTAGGCCGGACACAAGGCTGCTGTGCGGGGCCCTCTGTAGGCCGGACACAAGGCTGATGTGCGGGGCCCTCTGTAGGCCGGACACAAGGCAGCTGTGCGGGGCCCTCTGTAGGTCGGACACAAGGCAGCTGTGCGGGGCCCTCTGTAGGCCGGACACAAGGCAGCTGTGCGGGGCCCTCTGTAGGCCGGACACAAGGCAGCTGTGCGGGGCCCTCTGTAGGTCGGACACAAGGCAGCTGTGCGGGGCCCTCTGTAGGCCGGACACAAGGCAGCTGTGCGGGGCCCTCTGTAGGCCGGACACAAGGCAGCTGTGCGGGGCCCTCTGTAGGTCGGACACAAGGCAGCTGCGCGGGGCCCTCTGTAGGCCGGACACAAGGCAGCTGTGCGGGGCCCTCTGTAGGCCGGACACAAGGCAGCTGTGCGGGGCCCTCTCTGTAGGCCGGACACAAGGCTGCTGTGCGGGGCCCTCTGTAGGCCGGACACAAAGCAGCTGTGCGGGGCCCTCGCTGTAGGCCGGACACAAGGCAGCTGTGCGGGGCCCTCGCTGTAGGCCGGACACAAGGCAGCTGTGCGGGGCCCTCGCTGTAGGCCGGACACAAGGCAGCTGTGCGGGGCCCTCGCTGTAGGCCGGACACAAGGCAGCTGTGCGGGGCCCTCGCTGTAGGCCGGACACAAAGCAGCTGTGCGGGGCCCTCTGTAGGCCGGACACTAAGCTGCTGTGCGGGGCCCTCTGTAGGCCGGACACAAAGCAGCTGTGCGGGGCCCTCGCTGTAGGCCAGACACTAAGCTGCTGTGCGGGGCCCTCTGTAGGCCGGACACAAAGCAGCTGTGCGGGGCCCTCTGTAGGCCAGACACTAAGCTGCTGTGCGGGGCCCTCTGTAGGCCAGACACTAAGCTGCTGTGCGGGGCCCTCTGTAGGCCGGACACAAAGCAGCTGTGCGGGGCCCTCTGTAGGCCGGACACAAGGCAGCTGTGCGGGGCCCTCTGTAGGCCGGACACAAGGCAGCTGTGCGGGGCCCTCTGTAGGCCAGACACTAAGCTGCTGTGCGGGGCCCTCTGTAGGCCAGACACTAAGCTGCTGTGCGGGGCCCTCTGTAGGCCGGACACTAAGCTGCTGTGTGGGGCCCTCTGTAGGCCGGACACAAAGCAGCTGTGTGGGGCCCTCTGTAGGCCGGACACTAAGCTGCTGTGCGGGGCCCTCTGTAGGCCGGACACAAAGCAGCTGTGCGGGGCCCTCGCTGTAGGCCAGACACTAAGCTGCTGTGCGGGGCCCTCTGTAGGCCGGACACAAAGCAGCTGTGTGGGGCCCTCTGTAGGCCGGACACAAGGCAGCTGTGCGGGGCCCTCTGTAGGCCGGACACAGGGCAGCTGTGCGGGGCCCTCTGTAGGCCGGACACAAGGCAGCTGTGCGGGGCCCTCATTGGCCCATACTCTTGAATGAAGGGGTAGAGATGTTAATATAGTCAGGGTTAGGCCGTGCTCGAGTATTCTGTGGCCCAGTCCCTCAGTCACAAAATCTACGGCCGTGAGCATGAGCCCATAGAAAATGATGGGTTTGTATAGATTGCAGATAATATGTGGCCGGGAGCTGCGGCCGTGTCTGAGGCTTCACTGAACAGAAATGTCCTGGCGTAATTGTTGTATTCGGCGATTTCTAATGAAAACAGTGACTGAGACTTAACTGAGACTCCAAAGCCAATGTGAACATAACCCTAGGGGTACAACTAGGTATTGGATTCAATTCTATGACAAAACATACTAGGCCCAAGTTGGGTATAAGCTGGGTACAGTCTACTCCTGAGGACAAAGGACAGGGTTCTGACATTGCTCCAGGGCCAGATGTGAAGAGAACTGGATCCTGTTTTGAACCCTAGAACATGTCTGTTTGGGGTGCGGGTCCTTCACACGTTTATGGACAGTCCTGTTTTCAGCACAGTTATTAAGGGGGTTGTTGGTTTCATAGTTATTTTATTTAATACAGCCGCTATTGGGGCCATAAGCACAACAAGGCGCAGCTCATCTCTGCCATAGGCCTCTGTATTGAAAAAAACGCAAGGAGAACCTCATAGAGTTACTAACCACTTACTGACCACCCAAAATCATTGCAAAGTGGGCAGCAACATGGAGACTGTGCATCATCGGTATGGGGGAAAACCCGCACAGAGAGGGCAGAGACTGTTTATTACTATCCTCAGTGCTGCATGGACAACATGTGTATACGGGTCATGCTCCGGTCCTGGTGGTCACATGATGGACAGGGAGCTGCAGAATTGGAGAGTCTAAACCGAGATCTCACAAATTTGCATTTCCCCGCTAAGGGCCGTAATCGCAGCGCTAAAGCTCTGTGAAAAGAACCGCAGTGTGAACGCACTGCGGTTCTTTCTGCAGCGCTTTCAACAGAAAGTTCGCGGAGTTTTCCTCTGCGGACTTTCTGTTACAATTATATCTATGGGAAAGCCACTGGCGTTTCTGTAGATATAATTGACATGCTGCGATTTCTTCCGCAAAATGGGCATGGGATTCGCATGAGTCCCATCCCCTTTGCTTGCACTGTAAACCGCCGTGAATTTTCCCGCAGCGGAGATTGGGGTGTTTACGTCCCGTGGGGCCCCGGGCCTAAGGGCGGGTTCACACCTGCGCCCGTGTCCACTTCAGTCATTCCGGCAGGTTTCTGTCTTCTGCCCCGAGAAACTGGACAGGGGATTGAAACACGGCGGCAAGTTTTCAAACCTATTCACTTGAAAGTGACCGCCCGTGAGCGTTTTGTGCCTGTCCGCGGCGGACATGCAGGACTTTGTGTCCAGTTAAAAAAAAACAAAACGGTTTCACCGGACAGGCACAAAACGCTCACGGGTGGCACAACTGCATGTACCAAAATCTACGTGTCTGGTGCTGTGGGGGTGGGGAATGGCCTAGTCTTAGACTGGTCAGTATTACAGACACTTCATTGTAGTGCACAAACGCTCTCAATCCCCCCGGACAAATCTGAAAATAAAAGCAGTGACCTGACGGCTTGTTCTGGACAATAGAACTCACTCCCAACAAAGACGCAAAGACAACGCTCAAGTTGTGTTATAAAAATAATTTATTAGTGTTATTTACATAGCACAGCGGGGATTTAGTGGACGCGTAACATTACATATACTACAATTTGTACATCATTTGGCAATTGTCACATATCAACCATTGTCTGCCAAACACATATATAAATATACATATATCTCTATGTGTGTGTCTGTATAGACTATTCCGAGCTGTAACGTTCAATCAGTGGTAGAGTTTACACACCGTATACATGGAATAAACACAACTATATAGAATGTAGGAGACCAATGCAGAATACTGCTATAGTGGCAGATTGTAAACATTGCACAGTCAATACAGGTTGTGTATACTATACATAAGAACAAGTGCAGAGATACAATCCAGCAGGTTTACTCAGGATGCATAGTAGACAAGATGGCTGCTGTAACCTCATACTACAAAGTAAGAGGAACAGATATAGCGAATATAAAAGGTTGTTTACTCCTGGCAGCACCATTTACAATCCCAAATTAGGACTTGTTAAAGGGATTTGTGCACACAGATTGTTCTCACCAGTATTTATTGTCTTACCCTGATAGAACAACAATAGGCCAGGATTCTGAAGTGAGAGCCCCCCACCATTATCAGATAGGAATAAGGCTACCCAGGAAATGGACAGGTAGAATTGACCTGCTGCGATTTCCAAATCTGCATCAGTTTTGGAAGTCACGGTGTGTCGGCTGTGTGTACTTTTCGGCAGTCACTATATTCCCATCCGCTATATGTAGGGACTGTAGAGCGCTGCATTTTTTTCTGGGGAGTTTCTGTCGAGGCCAAATCACAGCGTTCACGCCACGTGGGGCTCAGGCCATCAAAATAAATCAGCCTACCTGGATTGAGGCTCCACATTGTTGCAGATTTTGCTGCATATCTGAGCCAAAGCCAAGAATGGCTAACTCCTGGTTTTGGCTCAAAAAACCGCAGCAAAATCTGCAACAATAAAGCTGCACTTCCACAATGTGGGGCCGAAGACTTAAGGTGCTTTTATTGGAGGTCAACCAAATTCTTATTTGCCTGCCAGCTATTCCTATAGTGCTGTTATGATGCTTGGTAATGTGCAGTATGACCTTTATCCTTTGCCACTAGCTGTAAAGGAACGTTAGACCTGGGAAATGCACAGAGAAATAATACAATCTCCCAGCCCTTCCTCCATTAATCTCTCCTTCCCCTTGGATTTATTTTGTCTCATGCATAAGTTGGTCTTGATGGACTGATGTCTTCATCCAACCTCATCTACTATGTAACTATGTGGTAGTTAAAAACTGAGAGATATACAATATAAGGGAAGGGTCACACTGCTGTTATCTAATGTCCGTTGCTCTCATCTGTCACCGTTGGGTGTCCCGTCTGCATTCACTGCAAGTCAAAAACATGATGGAAGGTTTCTTCTGTTCTGTTTTTTACTTTTCTGATGGAAGAGAAGGTCCTGCATGCAGGACCTTTTCCTCTATTACAAAAATAAACAAACATGATGGAAGACAGCACCAGACATGGATATAACATCATAGTCATTGGGAACGGACACAAATAGAGGGGGCTCTGCCTGCACCTGTTACTCTATTACCGTTTATGTCCGCAGCTGTCACCCTAGAACAGATGACAGAAATGGATTGTGATAAGAGTAGTGACTAAGGCCTGTGCATGGGTTTCCGTTCAGGGGACCACTTGGGAGACCCCCAAACAGAAACCTAATCCTCATAAAAAAGTGTTTACCTGAGAAGCCCGCTGACCTCAGACTATAATGGGGTTCGTGTGTTTTCCACTCGAGAGAGAAATCTGCAGCTTGCAGGACTTTTCTCTCCACATTTTTCATGCAGAGAGGGGAACGGAATGGGCCGAGCGCAGATGTGACCCGGGCCAAAGATGGAGCCGCCCAACAGGACATTCCCAGCTTTGTTCTCTGCAGCCTTTCCAGACGACTTGAGGATCGTGGAGAACATTCTCTGGACTGACTAGTGACTGAAGAGTGAGGGCTACCATATACTGTATCTTCTGGACTTTTAGCGTCCCTTTAATAGACACACAATCCTAACACATAATATGGCAGCCGATACTGCAATTGTATGAAAATAGAGCAAAGCCGTAGTAGTTTTGTGTTACAGGGGTCAGCCATGATATTTGACTAGAACGCAGTCTAATCGGCAGTGCCGTCTTATTGCCAGTTATTAAGAAAATAGAATATGAGTAAGAGTCCGGTGCTAGTCCAATAACAGTCCTCTATTATATATTCCGTTTGTTTCCTCTCCTACATACTCAGCTTTTTAGAGATGGATTCCCGTTTGCAAAATTTTTACGTCTTAAAAACTTGCGCAACTCTTCTAGTTCTCGGGGCGCAAGGCTCTGATCCACGCCAGGCGTCAGCTGATTACTCAGCGGGGAGACAATGTAACCGTTGCGATATAGAAAGAACCGCTTGCTGCACTCAAACGTGGTGAACATCAGACCGAAATAAGGCACGACCTGTCGGTACAAAGAATAATGGGCGTTAGTAGGCGGCACAGCTCGAAGTGTACAGAAACTTGTGCAAGAACAACATACGGGCCTGCTGCTTCTGAAACGTCCTAATTTTTTTTTCTACTAAGGAATTGTGAGCCATTGAATTCAGTTCCTCAGTACTTGCAACATAATTAGGCCCTGTTCACATTTGCGTTGACGTCTCTGTATGGAGACTCTGTCGCAGTTTGTGTCCAAAATTGCTGCAAGTCCAACTCTTCCATCTTCTGGTTTCAGTTTAAAAGAAGGGACACCTGATGGATCCCATTATAGTTACTATATGTGACCAATGTTGGTAGCCGTCCGCCTACCCGTTGTTCTGCTCCTCTGACGGATCAGAACAACGGATAGATCGATGCTAATGTGATACGGTAAGGCTGGTCATACTCATCCATTTTTCGTTGGCAATTGTGACAAGTCCCAGACCCCAGAAAGTTCCTGCATTCATAGTCGTATCCATAAGTAACTGATGGAGACAAAAGATGTCACCACTAAGATAGTTAGAGAAAATCTTTAAAACCTTGCAAAATTTTTAGTTTTGCACTGGGTTTTCGCAACCTGGGGCCCCGTCCTTAGACCGCTTTCACATGGTGCAGTTGGAAGACGTTAAAAGGATTCTACCACTAAAACCTTTTTTTTTGTGGATAAGACGTCGGAATAGTCTTTAGAAAGTCTATTCGTCTCTTACCTTTAGACGTGGTCTCCGCTGCGCCGTTCCTTAGAAATACCGGTTTTTACCGGAATGCAAATGAGTTCTCTCGCAGCGATGGGGGCGGGCCCGAGCGCTGCCAGAAAAGCCTCTCCAGCACTGCCTTCTTCTGCGTCAGCAGCGTCATCTTCAATATCTTCTTCCGGCGCAGGCTCGTAACTTCTGAGCAGAGCAGACTGCGCAGATGCACAGGCCACGGGAAAATGGCCACTAACAATACTGTGCAAGCAGCCATTTTCCCGTGGCCTGTGCAGTCTGCTCTGCTCAAGGCCCGAGGCCTAGAAGTTACGAGCCTGCGCCGGTAGAAGACATTGAAGATGACGCAGCGGACGCAGGAGAAGGCGGCACTGGAGACGCTTCTCTGGCAGCGGTGGGGACACCCCCATCGCTGTGGGAGAACTCATTTGCATACCGGTAAAAACCAGTATTTCTAAGGAACGGCACAGCCGAGATCACGTCTAAAGGTAAGAGACGAATAGACTTTTTAAAGGTTATTCCGACGTCTTATCCACAAAAAAAAAAAAAAAAAAAAAAAAGGTTTTAATGGTAGAATCCCTTTAACACTTATTATAACCTATGAAATGAAGATGACACCGGCCATAAGAAGCCATTAAAGTTACCTTAAGCAGATTCGCAGTCAGTCCACTCCACAGACTGTGTAAACCTTTTGTTTTCACTATTTGCCTAAAGCAATCCAGCATGCCATTGAAGTGGACGTCAACTCCCCCACAATGGGGAAGGATCTGACTCTGCGCCTGTGAAAATAGAAAGATAAGAACATTTACCATCATGAAAGACAAAAGGTCCTCAATGTAAATACTCAAATTACAGCAATGATGTGATGCAAATGGTCAAGGATCTTCTCATCTCACTTGTGAACATTCCCATGGGAGCAACTCAAGTGATCACAGTGGACTGGATCTCCAAGGTTCAAAGCAGATCACTGAAGAAACGTGAGAAACCTGACAAACCATCATATACCTGGTGTCAGTTCCCACTAGTGTTTGTCTTTCTGTCCACAGTCCAGTCATATTAAGGTCATATTTTGACGTCAACGTTAAATAACCAATGGCAGGAGGCGTGTGTCATCAGCCATCTGGGAGCACTCATCATTGTGGAAGGCACGATGGATCAGCACCAGTATGCATCTATCCTTGCGGACCATGTTCACCCCCTACATGCGAATTGTTTTTCCTCAGGATGATGGCATCTACCAGAAGGACAATGTGACGTGTCATAAAGCTCGCAGTGTACGTGCGTGGTGCGAGGAGCACCAGGATGAGTTTACCATACTCCCTTGGCCAGCAAATTCCCCGGACTTGAACCCAATGGAGAATCTGTGGGACCACCTCAATCAGGTTCTTCGTGCCATGGGTGCTCAACCACATAACCTAGCGCAGCTGGCCACGGCACTGGAGTCGGCATCGCTCAATATCCCAGTGACATCAGCACAACATCCCCTCTCGTCCTGCAGGTCTCGCAGCAGTCCGCTCTGCCAAAGGGGGTTATTCTGGATTGTGACAGGTGGTCCCATTAATGTGACTGGACTGTGTATACAGAGTCTCATCAGAGATTTTCTATAAAATGATAGCCAGCAGACATAGGCCTCATTTAACTCTCCCAAACAGTGTATTAAACATGGGGAGCCCATTGAACGCAGCCTAGCGATATAATATAGCCTCTACACGTTTCACTCCACCTAATATTAGGGGGGCATATCAGGAGACGGGTAGGCAGATATTACAGATAGGCCCCATCCAATCCTCTATGTGACTGCCATCATTTTTGTGGTCCATTGACCCTGATCTAATAGCTGGTTATGCCTTTCTGGTTATGTTTAGGTGTCATGTACATTTTGCACACTGCCACTCAAGAACAAACCTGATGGCGGCCTGTATAGTACAGACAAGGTAATGCCGCACAGAGCTCGGCTCCACTGCATAGTCTCCGGCTTGTGCGATAGATCTGGTTCTTCTTCTACACCCAGAACAGGTAATTCCAGTTTCTATCCAGAAGGACACAACTGCATATACAGGCCCAGATAACAGCCCTGGGAGTGAAACTAAGACGTCCAGCAAGGTGAACAGTCAGCAGGAAAGTGAGGAGTAGACGGAGCTCTGCAAGCTATAATAAGTACAGATAATACATACCTAGGCTAAGGTCGCAAGACCAGTTTGCTCTCTCACAATGAGCCATGATAGTACAAGAGTAAATAAACTAACACGGGTACTGAATGTCCCCAAGCCGCAAGGATGGCCAGCACAGGGGTTAGTACAGCTGCCTTATAGCACTGGGGTCCTGGGTTCAAATCCAATCCAGGGCAACATCTGCATGGAGTTTGTGTGTCCTCCCCGTATTCGCCTGGGTTTCTCCCACAAAAATATATGAACAAGTGACCTTTGTGGGTATTGGGGATGAGAGCCCGTACCCTGTTACAGCAGCCATTAACCCCACAGCGCTCCTTGTGCTTTGTCTCAGTGACAAGAGCGCATTACAAGGGTTTGTCATTTTCATTGGATGGTCCTGAAATCCCAAGGTGAATACATAGGGTAGTATATACAGTTGGGTGACCGATACCGCCCCTATACAGTAGGTAGCAGCTATTGAAAGATACTTAGAGCTGGTGCAGAAAGGTCCTTTATAAGTGGAAGCCATGAAAGGTGACCCAAGGTTGTTTTATTAAGGAGACCCAGTAGTGCGGTATAAATTAGCCTTTGCGTCCAGCAGGTGATTTTTTTTTTATGTCTGAAAACTTTATGTATCCAGGGTGTGGCATGAATGTTCATTCCAAACTGACATTCGGTGTAGACAAGTCTGTAGTGACATAAGCAGAATAGAAGACTAAGTACAATATCAATGTATCTGATGGAATATATACACAAGGGTTTGTAGGTTTAGGAGGAACTACAAAACAAACATAGCAGCTAAGTATAGGTTAAAATAAAAGATACACGGGATATACTCCCCTTACCGAACCCTACAAATCCCCTTTAAGCTGCAACCCCAACACAGACTGGTGCAGCGGTCAAATGTGCATGCTGGGTAACACTGCTGGCGGCATCTAAGTGGTTTCTTTGCATTTGCCCTCCTAAATATTCTATGTGATACCTTACCGTTCCTATTAAGACCCTTCCCACTTCCGCAGTGGTCTCTGCACTTTATGGTGCCTGTCATACATAAATGTGACTGCTTAGCCCAGTGATCAGACAGGGATGCCGAGGCTTCTGGGAAGTGACTGCATGCAGCATTATTTGCATCGTTACGACATTTTTTTGGGTCTAGGGGTACACTGAGGATTTTTTAGCAAACAGCGACTTAGCCAATCCCTGGCCGCAGTGGTGAGCTGCTACAGAGGGGGATGGAAACGTAACTGCTCAGCCAATGTTACGAGGGACCAAGAAGTACCGAGACCAGCAGGGAACAAATACAGCGAGCATTGCAATAGGAACCACTTTTTTTAATTCAACTATAATTTTTATTAAAAGATATTTTCAATACAAATTCCAAAAAAATAGAAACACAAAAACAGAAGGTAAAAGGCAAATACCCCCAACCCCAAACAGAGTGAGATGCAATCACATAATCAAAGCCCCAGGGGCCTACTACAAAGAAAGAAAATAAAAGGAGGGGGAGGGGGGCAAAGATGAGACAAAAGACAAGGGAAAACAACAGGAGGAAGGAAGGGGGGGAGGGAGGTCCGGACTTAAAAACCCTGCAGGATACAATAAGTGTCCCAAATAGACTGAAAGGGTATTATTAAGGCCTCGTTCACATCTGCGTTGGTATTCCATCCGGGGGAGTCCGCATGTGGACCCCCCTAACAGAATAATGAATGCAAGTGCAAGCGGTGTGCAGTGAAAGCACACGGACCCCATAGACTATAATGGGGTCCATGTGCTTGCCACCAGATCTCCACAGGGATCATGTGAACAGGAAAGTAGTTCCCAATCTACTTTCCTGTCTGCATGATTTGTGCGGGCAGCGTGCGGCAAGCACACGGACCCGATTATAGTCTATGGGGTCCGTGTGCTTTCACTGCACAGCACTTGCAGTTGCATTCGGTAGTCCATTCGGAGGGTCCCCATACAGACTCCCTGAACGGATTACCAAACGCAGATGTGCACAAAGGGCAAGACTCGCAGTCAGATACTTAAGACTCCGAACATCTTACATCCTGGTTGGCAATTCCGGACCAGCTTAGGGGGGTGGGCTAGACTCTTCCAATGTTTAGCTCTGAGAGTCTTAGCCGCTCTGTAAAGGTATAGGAATATTCTGGACATGATCCCACCCAGGTGTCTACGAGGGAAGCCAAGGAGGTAAACAAGGGGATCAAGAGGGACCCCCTCAAGAGCAAGTGTCAGAGCCTTCACCTCCCTCCAAAAGCCCAAAATCAGAGGACACGTCCAGAAAATGTGGTGAAGGGTACACACTGCAGTTTGACAGCACCTGCACCCCGGGGGGAATTGCAGGGTTGAAGGTGTGAAGGAGAGCAGGGGTATGACACCGGTGCAGCAACTGCTTATACTGGGCCCCTCGGAAAGTCACACGTGGAGAAAACTCCTGGGCACGAGACCCTTCAATCTGCCACTGTCCCCGAGAGATAGGTCTCCCCACTGCCTCCTCCCATATAGACATACACCAGTGGCACAGGAGGGAATCCCCAGTAGGGGAGGGATTGTTGTTTTGTTTTTTGTAGCATTACGAGATATTTTTGCATTCTTGTTTTCTTTACATTTTACACAGCTGCCAAGTTTTTGGAATTGGGGTTGTCTATAGGGCTGTACAGTCATGATCATTACAGCACAGCTTACGTAAAAAATACACCATTTCTTTTAGCCAAGTGCTTGGTTATATCTCAGTGGCAGGGTTGCAAAGTTCACGCTGACAGAGCCTGGTCAAAGGTGAGTGGAAGTTCTTTTAGCGGGATGGGAACCACCTACACCTTCCATAGAAACACGGATAATAATGTCTTTGCAAAGGTCGACGAACAAGCAGACGGGTGGGTTGCAGATTGCAGGGTTTGGGTGTCAGACCCCCACAGATTGCAAACTGAAAGGTTATCCTATGGGTAGGTCATCAGTATAAGAACTTCATTTGGGTCGGATATTCGTAACAGAATAGTCCGTCATGGCGATGCCGTCAACAATGTAAGGGCTTGTGCGCTCAGCCCCTTTCAGGTCAATTCTGTTTAAATCACAGACTACATGTTCACCCATTGATTGTAATGGGCACATACAGGCACCTATTCTATACAGGCAGACATGATCTATTCTGGTCACATGTTTTGTTTTTAGAGATAGGGGGCAACTTTCTATAGATCGCCTCAGGCAGCAGAGAGGCTCGGTTCACCCCTGGGAATGGTAACGCCCTATTGTCAATTTATTCACAAATCTGTAGGAGAAATAACAGGGATCAAAACATGTGGAATTATAAAAAAAGAGGCTCTAAAATTGTTATTTTATTGGGAATACAAGTATTTACTAAAACAGACATTTCGGGAACGGCCCTTCACAAGGAGTAATATTATACGGAGCGTTTGTTTTTGGGATGGGACTTGAGGACATGAAAATAAAAATTCTAGATACAACTAAAAATGATGAATAGAACGAACTGCAATGGTCCACAGGATTTGTACGGCCTTTGATAACTTCAGAGACAATAACGATAGTACATGATGCGATATGTAAATTTCACGTGTCGTCTGTATGGAGCAGGACATACAAACCTTCATAGCAGATCAGTTCAACAGGTTAACCAAACATGTCCTGTGATGTGTCACAACTGCGATATTAAGGTGTCACGCCTCGGATATGGTCTATGGGTGCAGGTCATTTATGTAAGCACAGATCTATTTGGCAGGAGCGGTGGTCTGTACACAAAGGACATGGGAACTGTAGGCTTGTGTCCTGGCCAAAGTCCAGAATAGTTGACATTCCCAGGAGGCTCTTGTGAAATTTCAGACGTCCTGCTCAATTGTGTTTGTAAATAGCCTTAACTAATGAGCCACAGGCATCCCCTTTAATAATGTATATGTAGTGGTGTCACTGCCCACCTATGGCCGCCACCAGAGAAAACAAGAATCAGGCATTTTGGATTTTAATTTGTGCATCTATTACACAGGCAGGGCCAATTGTTGCTTTTCTGCTGCACAAGGCGAAAACTACTTCAGGCCGACAGGCCGCAGCCCGCCTCCTGTGAGACTCAATGTAGTAGCTGCAGGAGCGGAGGGGAATGGCTGCTGCTTCTTCTTAATGGCAGTCGGGTAAAGAGGCGGCACTGGTGTCATCCCTCCAGGAACTCCGCTATCTGCCGCCTGAGGCAAGAGACTCATTCTGCCTAATAAAAGAGGCGACCTTGCACTCAGGGACGGTAACGCGCTCCCTCCACACAAGCTAACTTCACTTACTACTGATTTTCCTCCAGAGTTAAGCCTGGGGTTAATGGGCTTGTAGCTTATATTGTTAGAATGTTCTTAAAGGGTATGTCCACACAATTACGATTTCTCTGCACACTCGCCACAAAATCCACACGTGAAATGAGGAGGTCGCAGATTTTCAGAAAACTGAACTTACCAAAGGTTTGTATTTAAGAATATGATCTTTGTGCATAGTTGGTGAATATAGACTCAGGCCATGTTCACATCTGTGTCGCAGGCTCGAAGGAGACTCCGTCACAATGGCCACCTGATTTCCTGACTTTTGCACATTTCCATTCTGGTGCAGAGTGGAAATAGATTTCCCAGTCCCTGCACCAGTCCTATAGGATAAGACAATCTTAATACATCTGCCCCAATGAGTAGATAAGGTGCAAGTGAAAAAAAGGAGACACCTTGACAGCACAAGACGCTCTGACTGTAGGTCCATGCAACAGCTGTCAAGGGCATTAGGACTGAGCCATAACCTTCTGTACATGAGCGCCATCTAGTGGCCAATTTATGTTCTACACCAATCTGTCCAATCACCCCAGGGCAGTGAGAGATTAGGGAATGTAATCCCTGTACTGAAGCACTTAGAGCGCCATCGTGTGTCCCATACATGACATCAGCTACTCATGCACAAGGCAAACACTTATCGGATTATGCTGCATATAGCATACGTCTTACTGACCAGATCTGCATGCTTTATTATAATATACAGTATGGTATCTACTACAGAGAAGCTTGTATTACATGTGAGTATACCTATGTAGCATAGAGTTTATTAATTCAGTAGCAAATTGTCACAGGGGGGAAATTAAAACATGGCCAAAAAAAAAAAAGGGGGGGGGGGGGCTGGAAATGTTTTTATGCTTTTCCATGGCATCCTGGGTTGAAAAGGAGAATATTCTGAAGCCCAGTCAGTATCAGAAAAAGCAAGATTAACTCTGTGACAATACATTGGGTTAGACTTTAGGAAACCCATCTTAAGGTCGGGGGCCCCACGGGAAGTAAACGATGCGATTTGCCCGCGGCGGAGACACTGCAAGAAAAATCACGGCGTTTTACAGTGCAAGCAAAGGGGATGGGATTCATGCGAATCCCATGTCCACTTTGCGGAAAAAAACGCAGTGCGGACACTCTTCGATTTGCAAAGTTGTTGCGGCTTTGCAAATCGCAGCAGGTCAATTATATCTACGGAAACGCCGGCGGCTTCCCCGTAGATATAATGATAAGAGAAAGTCTGCGGAGGAAAACTCTGTGAACTTTCTCTTCAAAGTGCTGCAGAAAGAACAGCAGTGCGATCACACAGCGGATCTTCCCACAGCGCTTTATCATTGTGTTTACAGCCCGTAGGGTCTTAGCTTAAGGGTAAGTTCACATGGAGATTTTTGGTCAGGATTTTGAGGCCGTATCCACCTCCAAAGTCCTGACCAAAAAGACGGGTCCCATTGAAATCCATGGGAGCTGCTCAGGAGTTTTTTTCCAGGAGCCGTTTGTTCCGGCTCCTGGAAAAAGAACGGATCTGCTCATTCTTTAGGCCGTTTCGCCTCGCAATTCGCGCTGAAGACGCCTCCTCCCGACTAGACCCATTCATTGGGCCTAATTCGGAGCACAGTGCGTGGCTGGATTCTGGTGTACTGCACCAGCTTTCAATCATGGCTACCTGGTTTTTGGTCCAGATCCTGAGGCGGCCTCATCCTCAGATTCCAGACCAAAAAAACTCTGTCTGAACTTACCCTAAGGCTAAGGCCACATATAGCAAAAGGAAGCTTATAAATACGCTGCTGACACATGCAGTAACAAGGCTTGTTGATTTTCCACTATGTTTTTCCTTTTTGCTTCCCCCTCCATAAAAGTCCATGGTTTTGAAAAGTCTGTTCCCAGTCTGTGTGCAGCGACCAACCACAGTAAAGGTATATGGTACGTCGCACCTTATAGGTTTTATGACATGTTGCAAACATTTAGAATATATTATAATTTAGAGTAGAAAACTGACATGAAATGATAATTGAAATCTACACCACCTATGAACTGGTGAAGTGCAGGCATATAGGATGGATTTATGAGTAGGGGTCTGTCTCTGCCAGTGCAGAAGTTACTGAGACTGGAGCTGAAACCGCTTAGGAGACGGAAACCTGGTAGTCAGCGTGCGCCCGTGAGCATTTTGTGGTCTCCGCGGTTGGACCCCCAACAATCTGACACTTATCCCCTAATCATAGTCTGTAATAGCACAACCCCTTTAAGAGGAGTCATCACAAATGTGCATGTGCATGAGAGTCAATAGCTGTCCAATGCTCTTTCAGATGACAGCTATCTAAGGATTATAGCTACCACTTGTACAAGCCTTTTAAAGATGGCCTCCCATGTCCTCCGACATCGGCAGTATTATATACTGCTAGAAAGCTGACAGAGAACTCAGTGCGCTGTCAGCATCAGCACCGGGGCGCGTACCAGCAGAGATATTGGTGCATTCATTTAGGCACAGATATCCCTCCACCGTCAGGAGGACGACCCTTACAGCTCAGCATCCTCGGGGGTAGGCATTCCTCACACCCCAGCGCGGACACCAAACAGGAAGGATTACAAGTTTTCAGTTCACATACAAATATCATGTAAGCTAAGAAAGCATTTTACCTGCATTTTTCTTTTGACAGTTTCAAAGGGAAAAGATATTGTCTGCGCCACCCCGGCAGCCAGGCATCCATTTACAAAGTGTTGGAGAGGAGATAAGCGATCACCGGGCTTCTGCCAAACCTTATCCAAACTCAAATTCATGAAGAACAACCCCGCTGAGAATGGAACGGCTCCTGAATGGGACAGTTGTTCGATATTCGTTATCACGTAAAAATATAAACATTATAATAATCCTAAAAGTCTAGTAATATTAATATTGTAGCCCTTATGCTTATTATATAACAAGGCTGTCACAAGCAGAGCATTGTCTTTGCAGATGATGATACCGTATATTATCCCTGGTCATACTATAGTGCAGGAAACACTGGCTGTATTCAGTATGGGGCCGATCCTACAAACCATGCCAAATCCTGTTCTGGCTCCAGGCCCAGAAATGCTGCATTGGCAAATGCTTCTGCTGAACGTTTAGGGTTAAATAAGCCACAGTATTACATGTCCATTTACAAATGAGTGAACAGATTTTATCCATTTAAATTTTTTTTCGTGCATGTAATGTACATGCAGTGGAGTGGTGCGCGTGTAATGTGCATGCAGTGGGGTGGTGCGCGTGTAATGTGCATGCAGTGGGGTGGTGCGCGTGTAATGTGCATGCAGTGGGGTGGTGCGCGTGTAATGTGCATGCAGTGGGGTGGTGCGCGTGTAATGTGCATGCAGTGGGGTGGTGCGCGTGTAATGTGCATGCAGTGGGGTGGTGCGCGTGTAATGTGCATGCAGTGGGGTGGTGCGCGTGTAATGTGCATGCAGTGGGGTGGTGCGCGTGTAATGTGCATGCAGTGGGGTGGTGAGCGTGTAATGTGCATGCAGTGGGGTGGTGAGCGTGTAATGTGCATGCAGTGGGGTGGTGCGCGTGTAATGTGCATGCAGTGGGGTGGTGCGCGTGTAATGTGCATGCAGTGGGGTGGTGCGCGTGTAATGTGCATGCAGTGGGGTGGTGCGCGTGTAATGTGCATGCAGTGGGGTGGTGCGCGTGTAATGTGCATGCAGTGGGGTGGTGCGCGTGTAATGTGCATGCAGTGGGGTGGTGCGCGTGTAATGTGCATGCAGTGGGGTGGTGCGCGTGTAATGTGCATGCAGTGGGGTGGTGCGCGTGTAATGTGCATGCAGTGGGGTGGTGCGCGTGTAATGTGCATGCAGTGGGGTGGTGCGCGTGTAATGTGCATGCAGTGGGGTGGTGCGCGTGTAATGTGCATGCAGTGGGGTGGTGCGCGTGTAATGTGCATGCAGTGGGGTGGTGCGCGTGTAATGTGCATGCAGTGGGGTGGTGCGCGTGTAATGTGCATGCAGTGGGGTGGTGCGCGTGTAATGTGCATGCAGTGGGGTGGTGCGCGTGTAATGTGCATGCAGTGGGGTGGTGCGCGTGTAATGTGCATGCAGTGGGGTGGTGCGCGTGTAATGTGCATGCAGTGGGGTGGTGCGCGTGTAATGTGCATGCAGTGGGGTGGTGCGCGTGTAATGTGCATGCAGTGGGGTGGTGCGCGTGTAATGTGCATGCAGTGGGGTGGTGCGCGTGTAATGTGCATGCAGTGGGGTGGTGCGCGTGTAATGTGCATGCAGTGGGGTGGTGCGCGTGTAATGTGCATGCAGTGGGGTGGTGCGCGTGTAATGTGCATGCAGTGGGGTGGTGCGCGTGTAATGTGCATGCAGTGGGGTGGTGCGCGTGTAATGTGCATGCAGTGGGGTGGTGCGCGTGTAATGTGCATGCAGTGGGGTGGTGCGCGTGTAATGTGCATGCAGTGGGGTGGTGCGCGTGTAATGTGCATGCAGTGGGGTGGTGCGCGTGTAATGTGCATGCAGTGGGGTGGTGCGCGTGTAATGTGCATGCAGTGGGGTGGTGCGCGTGTAATGTGCATGCAGTGGGGTGGTGCGCGTGTAATGTGCATGCAGTGGGGTGGTGCGCGTGTAATGTGCATGCAGTGGGGTGGTGCGCGTGTAATGTGCATGCAGTGGGGTGGTGCGCGTGTAATGTGCATGCAGTGGGGTGGTGCGCGTGTAATGTGCATGCAGTGGGGTGGTGCGCGTGTAATGTGCATGCAGTGGGGTGGTGCGCGTGTAATGTGCATGCAGTGGGGTGGTGCGCGTGTAATGTGCATGCAGTGGGGTGGTGCGCGTGTAATGTGCATGCAGTGGGGTGGTGCGCGTGTAATGTGCATGCAGTGGGGTGGTGCGCGTGTAATGTGCATGCAGTGGGGTGGTGAATGTGTAATGTGCATGCAGTGGGGTGGTGAATGTGTAATGTGCATGCAGTGGGGTGGTGAATGTGTAATGTGCATGCAGTGGGGTGGTGAATGTGTAATGTGCATGCAGTGGGGTGGTGAATGTGTAATGTGCATGCAGTGGAGTGGTGCGTGTGTAATGTGCAGGCAGTGGAGTTGTGTGCGTGTGTCATTTTAATTCACCTGTACATATTATATGCAAAGAATTGTAAGGACTGTAAATAATAAAAGTCAGTCATGTCCCGTTATATTAGGACAGTTTTACAACCATGAACTCTTCTGTGCAAATGTGCCCCTTGTATGGCATTACAAATACAAAATGTTACCCTTTATGAACCCTCTTATATGCAGCCCTATATGTAGTGCATTTCCGACACGCCCTACAACCGTGCACCCTCAGCGAAGCTAAGCATGCAGGTGGTCTGAATGGGGAGAAGGGAGAAAGCCAAGTCTGGCAGCGACTTATCTTCCTTGTCAACAAAAGCATCAGGTATGTTACAATACAAAATGTATAAGAATAAGTTCACACAGAGTTTTTTGGTCAGGGTTTTGAGGCCGTATCCGCCTCAAAACCCTGACCAAAAAGATGGCTGCCACTGAAATCAATGGGAGCCGCTCCGGTCTTTTTTGCAGGAGCCGTTTCTTCTGGCTCCCAGAAAAAAGAAGCGACATGCTCATTCTTCGGGCCGAGCCCTGAAGACACTCTCTCCTCCGGACTAGGCCTCCACCTCAGGTTCCAATCCAAAAAACCCCGTGTGAACTTACCCTAATTCTTTCCCGCACAACATCTGTCAGTATGTCCCTATACACATTAGTTCAGGTTCAGCCACCATTAATCTAATGCGCATGAACATCTTAAAGATGAATTCTGGTCATTCAAAGTTATTTCCTATCCATAAGATACGAGATAACTGATGGGTGGAGGTCTGACCACTGGGATTCCCATTGTCATGAGATCGGGGCCTTGTGTGCTCCAAATGTACAGAGGAGGAATTATACGGATCCCCCAGGACCTCAGTTTGCTATACAAGTATACAAATAAAGAGTACGAGTATACAATGTAACCTTGGAGAAGGTGTAAATGTGAAAAACAAAAAAAGAAATCATAATAGGGCGGCAGGTCTGCTTTTACATCTTACCGAGAATCGAAAGCGAAACCCCTCGATATAAAGAGCAAAATCCTTCCTGATAATAGACGCAGCACAAGGCATGAACTATTCCTCTATAGGTGGGCTCCAGGCTGTTCTGGACAATGAGACGAGTCTTGACGACATCGGTGGGATAGATTACCACGGCCGCCAACATCCCGGCCACGCTGCCTGCAACTATAGCCTGCCATTGGGAGATCTGTCCTAAGTCATCCATGAAAAGGACGGTTAACCTAGAAAAAAATGGCAGAGACGAAGATGAGAAAGTTAAGCAGAATAAGCCTACGTAGCCCGAGAAAATGCACCATGTAAACACAGCCTTACTCTCTCCTATTTAAGAGATGATTGTTTACTTGCTGCCTGATACATATAGGTCACTGCTTGACAGGTGCCGTTGCCATAGTCTATGTCATTCACTTCACCAGACAGTGGTTTTGACGAGGAACATTCAGTTCTATTATGTTCATTACAGGTCTGCTTATTCCATTCACTGCAGAGCTTTATACAGGATCCATAACTATACACAGCACATATAGAAAGAGTTCACAGATCGCACCGAGCGTTCCTGTTCAGTGCGGATTGTGATTCACATGCAGATATTTCTTTGACATGCCCACATGCCAGGGATGACAGGCTGCAGGCAGTGCTGCCCGACGTTATGTTGTGTGGCTGACGTCTGCAACACATGACCCTGCTGTGGTTAGGATTGGAGGACAGAGAGGTGTTCTGAGAGCCGTCCCTCCCTCACTGGCACACACACTTAACCTTTAGTAACCCAGAAACATTGGGGAAATAAACATAACTGAGGAGGATAACGACATGTGCACCCATCACCTTATAGAACTGCAACAATGTAATCAAAAGAATCATAATAACAATAATACACTGATGGGAATTAATAAATACTTACATTATGGCAAATAAACAGAACACCACAAGTGAAATAGGAAACCAAATTATTAAAGGGATCTATAGGGATCAAGTGAAGTCTGCAGGACCTTTCTCCAGCTCCACATTCACTGAGTGAATCTCGGCTACCTCCACTACTCCAAATGAAGTGAATAGAAGCCCTGACCAGTCCCATCCACATTCAGCTCGGCTGTGATCACATTAAATGGGGAGCAGGAGAAAGTCTTGCAGCCTTCGATTTGTGGGATAACCCCTTTAAAGAGGACCCTTCACCAACATCAGTTAATAGGTACCACGTCACTGTTTCTCACAGTTACAATTTTTTGTAGCAAATCCCATCCACACATTGCAGAAAAAATGCACACAGTGGAAATGCTGCGATTTCCAAAACCATCGCATTTTTTGGAAATCGCAGCAGGTCATTGATACCTATGGAAATGCTGGCGGTTTCTCTATAGGTAAAATTGAAGCAGAAAGTCCGAGAGGAAAATTCTGAGGTTTCTCTGCAAAAAGCACTGTGGGAAAAATGCAGAGGAAATGCATCACGCTTTTTTGCTGAGGGTGCCCTAGCCCCTATTCACATCTGCATTTGGGTTTTTGTTCGGGGAGTTCAACTGAGGACCCCCTTTGAATGCAAATCTATATGCATTAAAAAACGGTTAGCTAAACAAACCCATGGATCCCATAGATTGTAATGGGGTCCATGTGGTTTCCACACAAAAGAAAACTGCTGCTTGTATAAGTGACCACCACTCTGTTAATGTCTATGATACTGATGGTGCTATTCATTGGAGAACTCCTTTATCATGGCACATAACTCCATATACAAATCAACAAGATCCTGTATACACTGCAGCCTCTGTACACATAGGTTATATAGGTGGACACTTGTATGTAAACAAACAAGGATGCAAATACATATATGCACACAGGACTGAGCACATACAAAGTAACTCATTCTGTATAGTATGCCAATCTATATGGATACACCTATAACATCATGCCCCCTACCCTGCACATAGACAAGGTCTGATCAGTCTGTACAGTATGCCAGCCTATATGGATACACCTATAACATCATGCCCCCTACCCTGCACATATACAAGGTCTGATCAGTCTGTACCGTATGCCAATCTATATGGATACACCTATAACATCATGCCCCCTACCCTGCACATAGACAAGGTCTGATCAGTCTGTACAGTATGCCAGCCTATATGGATCCACCTATGGCAATGTGTGACATCTGAGGTCTGTATAGGGGGGATGGAGACCCCACAGCGCCCTGTAACAAGGGGCTCACACTTACTTGTGGTAAGCAGACAGCTGCACTGTACTATAGGGGAAGAGGCGCAGGCAGGCAGTCAGGTTACCCTTCCAAAAAGCCCTGAGCCCCTCCGCTCTGTACAGCGCCGGGAAGGTGCCCAGGAAGCCTCGCTTGGAGTGATAAGTCCCCACTTGTGTGAGTATCTTCAGCACGTCCAGCGGGGCAGTGGCAGAGCGGCTCAGCACCCCGGCTACTCCGGCACACAGTGTGCTCTGCCAGGAGGTCAGTCTGGAGTCCCGCTTTAAGGTCGCCATACTGGAGCCTGCACTAGCCACAGCACAAAGCGCAGCGACCTGCAGCTGTCAGAGCCGCTCTCATAACAGCGCCTGATTGGCTGCACAGCCCCAGGGAACCTTTACTCTCATTGGACAATGTGGCGATAAGGACCGCCCCTTCTACTGGCACCGACCAATCACACGCTGCTCTGGTTGCATCAATGGAATGTAAACGTAGGCTGAGTGACGTAATACATACATGTGTAATGGCGGGTCCCGTCACCACAGCCCCTGCCTTGTATACATAGAGGTGTAATGGCGGGGCCTGTCACTGCCCAGTGTGTTGTGCTTCACCAGTGACCTGTATACCGTCCAGGCGAGCCAGTGTATACTATCAATGCGGTGGTCCTATGCAGTACAGTCAAGTTACCAGCAGAGGGCGCCATAACTGAGCTGTAGTACTTATGGCTACCACTGGAGGCGCTATTCTCCATTGTGAGGAGAGGACACACGGAGTAAGGGCTCGTTCACACGGAGTAAACGCGCCGCGTATGTACGCACCGTAAAAACCCGCGGCGTACACGCGTTTACGGGACGTTTGCGCTGTGATTTTGACGGTGCATGTTTGCGGTCGCGTTAGCGCCGCGTTAGCGCGACCGGAAACATGCACCGTTAAAATCGCGGCGCTAACGTCCCGTAAACGCGGCACATTGTGTGCCGCGTTTACTCCGTGTGAATAGGCTTATGGTGAGGAATTTCAGCGCTGGGAAAAAAAGCCCCCCATTGACTTCAATGGGTTCCTCAGCAGAAAAAGGAACCGGAGGCTTTTTTCTCAGCGCTGAAATTCCACACCAAATTCCTCCGTGTGAACAGACCCTTACACTATGAGGATATGCCACTGACTTAGTACTTCATGGCGTTATGTGGGCACCCAGACATATAACACATGCTGGCACTGGAAGTTGTGGCACTACGGCTGGTTCATCTCCCCGACAGAGCCCGTCTGCTAAAACCGCTGGGTGTTCGTCAGGTTTCAGTATAAAACCAATAGAAAGAAAAATCCGCCTACGCAGACGGGACACTTGCCTATGTGAGCGCCATATAGCAGTATATCAGCACCACTAGGATCCTGTCCTTACCGATAATCTTCAGGCTATTCAGTAGTGTCTGGCGCTGCGGCGACTGAACAAACCACGATGTCCGCAGCAGTATCGAGCAGAACGCTTCAACCGGAATCCGCTTCCAAATCAGCTCCAAACTCTGTCCATTGTATTCAATGAGAGGCAAAGACTGACGCAGGATCCGAAAAAATAATCATCCTACATGATCGAGCGAGCAAAGAGTTCTGGAGTATGAGGAGGAATCTGCAGAGAAAGTCTGACGCAAATGTCTCTACATCTTCTGAGGTGTGAGCGGCCGCGAGGCCTAAAGAGCGGACCCATCCCACAAACATCACACGTAGGAATTTGATCCTGATTTGGGGGCAGATTGTGCCATAGGTTTGGGGAGATGGGATCGGAGTAAGCTGCTGACGGGGCCTCTGGCAATGGCCGATCTCCTGCCACAACCAGCAGGATCCTTCTCCCCAAACTCCCTCTCTCTCCCTTAAAGGGGTTTTATCATGAACAAGAGGCCCCCAAACAGGGGTATGATCTGATACTGGATCAGCTATAACATAGTCCTGGAAAACCCCTTTAAACCGGATGGAGACCTCCTCACTTTCACAACCAGACACATCTGCTGTCCTGAAAGGGTTAATATGTCAGTTTTTATCTTATTTTTTTGGTTAGAATGTTTAGCATCGTGTGATGTGATACTAAAATATCTTATTACTTCCCTTTTCTGTTACTGGTAATTTTATATATGGGACACAGTTTTATATCTCCCAGGGGACAGGACTAGACGTTGCAGTGGGGCTAGTGGTGGTTTTTTTTCCCCCTTCATTTGTTTTGCACGTTCTGCATCACCTATAAGGCCATAAAGAAAACCTTTGGGGGACATTCCAGCATTACATTGATTTATTCATGATTTCCCCTAAAACTGGGGCTCCCCGAGTGGAGAGGAAGTGGTGAATGATAGATGCAGATCATCAGTACTCATGGAGGCGCTCATTGTGCCCATGGTCATGCACAGGGGTTCATCCTGGACAGGCGACCTGCATGCCGGGTGGTATGTGATAGGGACATCACCGGGTGTGGAGGTCATTATGGTAAATATGGGGACACTGAGTGCCATTAGGTATAAACTAGTGGTGGTAAGCCATGAAAACTGCAGAGCATGCCCCCCGATATACACATACTGCAGGGTGAGAACCCCTGCTCTAGACCCACCACACATATTGCAGGTTGAGAACCCCTGCCCTAGACCCCCCCACACATACCGCAGGATGAGAACCCCTGCCCTAGACCCCCACACACATACCGCAGGATGAGAACCCCTGCTCTAGACCCACCACACATACCGCAGGATGAGAACCCCTGCTCTAGACCCACCACACATACCGCAGGATGAGAACCCCTGCTCTAGACCCACCACACATACCGCAGGATGAGAACCCCTGCTCTAGACCCACCACACATACCACAGGATGAGAACCCCTGCTCTAGACCCACCACACATACCACAGGATGAGAACCCCTGCTCTAGACCCACCACACATACCGCAGGATGAGAACCCCTGCTGTAGACCCACCACACATACCGCAGGATGAGAACCCCTGCTGTAGACCCACCACACATATTGCAGGATGAGAACCCCTGCTCTAGACCCACCACACATACCGCAGGATGAGAACCCCTGCTCTAGACCCACCACACATATTGCAGGTTGAGAACCCCTGCCCTAGACCCCCACACACATACCGCAGGATGAGAACCCCTGCCCTAGACCCCCACACACATACCGCAGGATGAGAACCCCTGCCCTAGACCCCCCCCACACATACCGCAGGATGAGAACCCCTGCTGTAGACCCACCACACATATTGCAGGATGAGAACCCCTGCTCTAGACCCACCACACATACCGCAGGATGAGAACCCCTGCTGTAGACCCACCACACATACCGCAGGATGAGAACCCCTGCCCTAGACCCCCCCCACACATACCGCAGGATGAGAACCCCTGCCCTAGACCCCCACACACATACCGCAGGATGAGAACCCCTGCTCTAGACCCACCACACATACCGCAGGATGAGAACCCCTGCTCTAGACCCACCACACATACCGCAGGATGAGAACCCCTGCTCTAGACCCACCACACATACCGCAGGATGAGAACCCCTGCTCTAGACCCACCACACATACTGCAGACTTCCCATTTCACATCTGTTGTTCTCGGAGAAACTTCCTCCTGAATCTCCCAGCCTGAGCCAAGCAAACGTCACAGTGATAACATGGAGGACTCTACTAGTATCAAAATAGATAAGTGAAACTCCCCTTCCCGACACCAATAAGTCTGTCTGTAATACTCTCTTACTTGCTATATACTACATCTTATACTGCATATATACTGTATACTCAAAGCTGTGTATTTTGAAGCACATTTGCCACCTAGTGGACAGTAGGGGAACATGTTTTGTTTTTTAACTGTAGATTTATTGAAAGTTTTGATAATATTTAATACAACAAAAGAAAGAAAGAAGCAAAGAACAGAAGAGAAAGGCCTAACCGCCAGATCCCAAATAAAATACAACCAAAGTACACAATCAACACAGCACAATAAACACACGGGCACAGAGGGGGCGGATTATGGTGCGGAATCCACGTCACAATCTGCCCCCTCACAATGGTGGTCTATGGAGACCACTAGCATGTTGTCGCTAACAGAAAAAGAAGCGGGCTGCCCTTTCTTCAGGCGGATTCTGCGGCTTGTCGAGCCGCAGCGACCACCTCGCGGCAGCAACCTCTGGGGTTGGCCCATTCATCAAGCGACAGTCGTGGTAGGCGGATTTTGGCCCGAGAGTGACAAGTCAATCCCTCCTGTTCCCCAAAGGGGCCATGGACAGGTACCTAGCTAAATCTTACCCTAATAAACATCTCTCTTTGGACCTCCCTCCCCTCCACTCGCTAGTAAACTACTGCTCTCAAAATTGCAAAATCCAAAGCTACAGTGAACTACAAGAGTGTACTGGGCATGTGCAGCACACTCTGCTGTTTGGAAATCCAAGATGGTGCTTGGAGCATGTGCAGTATGCTCGGCCGTGACTGAAGAGGCTGAGTGTACTGCACATGCGCGGGATTTCAAGATAGGCAGACGTCAGAGAGGCGCTGAGATGCTATTGGTGACACGAGCAGGAAGAGTACGGGGGAAACCTCTACAGACAGTAGAGGACGATAAATAGGCTGCTCCAGCAATGAAGCGGCTGCACCCTGCGAAGATTCTGCAGCTAAAGAGGAAAAGTCACTGCACTCACAATCTACAGGATGCGTCCTGACAACAGGCCTGTATAAGATACAACACAGTGAGAATAGTTAGGTGTTTGGTGCAATGATAGACTCCCGATAATAAAGATACAAGTTTTCCAATAAACTTTCTATATCAATTCCTTCTGGTTTTCTAGATGTCTGCTTGCCGCCAGTGCTCAAAACTCAGCCCATGGTCATGTGATGGACACACAGGTGCACGGCGCGTGACAGTCACAGCGCAGTAATCAGACATGTTTTGTAGTGAGCCGTGCATCAGTGTTCATCCCATGATCATGGACTGTCTATCACATGACCACGGACTGTATATCACATGACTATGGACTGTATATCACATGACCATGGCCTGTATATCACATGACCACGGACTGTATATCACATGACCATGGCCTGTATATCACATGACCATGGCCTGTATATCACATGACCACGGACTGTATATCACATGACCACGGACTGTATATCACATGACCATGGACTGTATATCACATGACCATGGACTGTATATCACATGACCACGGACTGTATATCACATGACCACGGACTGTATATCACATGACCATGGACTATATATCACATGACCACGGACTGTATATCACATGACCACGGACTGTATATCACATGACTATGGACTGTATATCACATGACTATGGACTGTACATCACATGACTATGGACTGTATATCACATGACTATGGACTATATATCACATGACCACGGACTGTATATCACATGACTATGGACTGTACATCACATGACTATGGACTGTATATCACATGACTATGGACTATATATCACATGACCACGGACTGTATATCACATGACTATGGACTATATATCACATGACCACGGACTGTATATCACATGACCACGGAGTGTATATCACATGACTATGGACTGTATATCACATGACTATGGACTGTATATCACATGACCATGAACTGTATATCACATGACTATGGACTGTATATCACATGACCACGGACTGTATATCACATGACCATGGACTATATATCACATGACCACGGACTGTATATCACATGACCACGGACTGTATATCACATGACTATGGACTATATATCACATGACCATGGACTGTATATCACATGACTATGGACTGTATATCACATGACCACGGACTGTATATCACATGACTATGGACTATATATCACATGACCACGGACTGTATATCACATGACTATGGACTATATATCACATGACCACGGACTGTATATCACATGACCACGGACTGTATATCACATGACTATGGACTATATATCACATGACCACGGACTGTATATCACATGACTATGGACTATATATCACATGACCACGGAGTGTATATCACATGACTATGGACTGAAGCACTGAAAGTAAACACAATATAACAAAAAAGGTATCAACTGAGGACTTCTCTCAAAAAATTTCTTTCACATTATAACAAGCAGAGATCTAGAAGAATTGATACTGGAAATATTTTGGAAAACTGTAGAACTTTTCATTTTTGGAACAATTTTTCTTGACAATCCCTTTAAGCAGTTGTCTCCTATTTTAGAATTGATAGTCCCTAGGATTCTCCTCTCCTGGCATCTCTTGTGGGTAGAACCTCCTTAGCCCTATAATGGAGAGTTCCCCTGTATATGAGAGATCCAGCCGGGCGCCTATGGTTTATATACAGTCCGCACTGTGAGGAGAGGGCAAAGTCTCCCAATCTCTCCCCTCATGTGCGCCACGTCTGGGCGCGCTGCGACTTTTGACCTGGAACACGACGGTGAAGGGAAGAGCCGAGAGAACAAACCCCTTCCTGTGAGGCAGAGCCGGCCGATCCCTCCTGAGTGCGGGCAGAGCTGCGGAGGAGAGGCGGTGCAAGGCTGCTGAGTGCAAGGTAGTGCTGGTGTGTGCAGGGCTCGTGAGTGTGCAGTGCAGGGCTGGCGTGTGCAGGGCTCGTGAGTGTGCAGTGCTGGTGTGTGCAGGGCTCGTGAGTGTGCAGGGGCTCCGGGGGCACAGTGCATGGAAGTTATTGTTACCAGTGCATGGACTTGTTATTATTTCCAGTGCATGGACATGTTATTATTTCCAGTGCATGGACATGTTATTATTTCCAGTGCATGGACATGTTATTATTTCCAGTGCATGGACATGTTATTGTTACCAGTGCATGGACATGTTATTGTTACCAGTGCATGGACATGTTATTGTTACCAGTGCATGGACATGTTATTGTTACCAGTGCATGGACTTGTTATTATTTCCAGTGCATGGACATGTTATTATTTCCAGTGCATGGACATGTTATTATTTCCAGTGCATGGACATGTTATTGTTACCAGTGCATGGACATGTTATTGTTACCAGTGCATGGACATGTTATTGTTACCAGTGCATGGACATGTTATTGTTACCAGTGCATGGACATGTTATTGTTACCAGTGCATGGACATGTTATTGTTACCAGTGCATGGACATGTTATTGTTACCAGTGCATGGACATGTTATTGTTACCAGTGCATGGACATGTTATTGTTACCAGTGCATGGACTTGTTATTGTTACCAGTGCATGGACATGTTATTGTTACCAGTGCATGGACTTGTTATTGTTACCAGTGCATGGACATGTTATTGTTTCCAGTGCCCTCATTAATATGAGAGCGTTCACACAAGCCAGAATTCTTGCAAATATTAATCACAAACCTGGCTGGTGTGAATACACCCCTCTGCATTCCTATGTAGCTGCCATAACTATAGAGCGTCTATTTGTCTTCCTGCAGGTCTGATCTTCGCTGAGTTCCCTGTGACTACCTGTAATATTACTAACCATGTCTGAGGAAGGCATCTTGACTGAGATCTTCACCTCTCCCCTCAATATCTGCCTACTCCTCCTATGTCTCTACCTGCTCTACAAGATCCTGAGGGGGGACCAACCCCAGCAGGAGGAGGCCAGAGAGGAGCAGCTGCCCAAAATGAAGAGGAGAGACTTCACCCTGGCACAGCTGAAGGAGTACGATGGCACCCAGAACCCCCGGATCCTCATGGCCATTAATGGCAAGGTGTTTGATGTGACCAGGGGCAAGAAGTTTTATGGACCAGGTGAGAAATCCTGCAGGTTATGGAGAAGTAAAACTCCTGGGGCTGATGACATCACATTGATATCGGTTCTTGTAATCCATAGGACACACAGAACATCACACTGCACAATAGTAATCTGACACTTACACTTTTTTTTGGAAAAAATCCTTAGTCATGGCTTATAATTGGGTTACGGCCAGCTTTGGTTGTGGACGCTCTGCCGCGAGTGTTTACCTGCTACGGCCTTGAACTTTTAGACTTATCTCACATGTCTACAGTCAATGTGGGCCGAAAGTCATAGCAGAGTAAAGGGGAATCTCAGGGATGAAGCGAGATGTGTGTTTGTCTCTATATATATATATATATATATATATATATATATATATATATATATATATATATGTGTGTGTGTGTATATATATAGTGTTAAATGAGTTTTCCCATGAACCGATAATATTAAATTAAGTTTGTACAAATGTAAATGATTTTTAGTGTTGTAAAGTATAACTAAACTCCGATAATTTTTGATTTTCTGGCAGTTTTTGTGTCTTAAACACATTTGTAATTTAATTTATTAACTCATTTTGGCTCCTTTTTGTGAAGTCCTGCATTTTTCAGACTCTCTCTCTTGCTTCTGCATATCTTGAGTATTGTATGTGACAATGAGGGTCCCTTCAAATGGTTAAATCTCAGGCTCGGTTCACATCTGCATTTGGGAATTCCGTTCCCCTCTCCGCGTGAAAAATGCGCAGAGAAAACCGCCACAAATAGCACTTTTCTCTCTGCATTTTGCATCTGGAAACTGAGCAGAAACTACACGGACCCCATTATAGTCTCTGGGGTCTGCAGGTTTCCTAAGGTGTGGATTAGGTTTCCGTTCGGGGGGGGCCCAAGTAGACTCCCCCAAACACATAATAGAACCTATAGAATGAGCAAATAGGAAGCGGGGACAGCTCTCAATAAAGAATGAAGGGAAAGTGTGAAAGGCATGCAGGATTTCACAGAAAGGAGCCAACATTTGTTAATAAAGTAGATTACAAAATGTATTCATGACAGAATATTGTAAATTGTCTGAAAATGTAGTTATACTTTAAAGCTTTTCCCTAAACAGTCTTGTGTCTTGGCAGTGCCATCAGTAGACACAGCCATGAACCCTCTATGATCTGGCCATGATTTCCTTATTGTGGCCGGGTTATCTTCGCATGCCACGGTCCCTGCCTGCTGCCGTGTTCTTGCACGAGAAGATCAAGAATAGAAACATTTTTTAAACAAATGCAAAACCTGTAATTATTTATATTTGCAAAAATGTTTAACTTTTGTCTACGAATTTCAATATGGTTTTGTTTTTGGGTAAACCCCCTTATACCCTCTTTAAGTTCTGTTGGAGGGTTATGGGTAGAACTTTAAAGGGGGTATCGCATGAAACGAGAACGGAAGGACCTGTCTCCCGCTGACCGCGGTGGTTGTGACTGGTGGCGGACAGTCCTGTGCAGTGGGAGCGCCGGAGAGCTGAGTGCTGTATTTCGGTTATCTCCAACGCTCCCACCACTAGTCACACTCGTATTCTGCTTGGCTGCAGACAGACTAAGCGTGCAGTGGGAGAAAGGTCCTTCCAGTCTTGGTTCATGGGGGTAACCCCTTTTATTTGGTTTGGTCAGTGCCATAGTCAGCAATTCAGACCAGGAGTGATATATAGTGCACTGCAAAAGTGCTGGTTGCACGTATAGAAAGCCCTTCTCTGTATAAGGGTCTGTTCATATGGAGGAATTTGGGGACGGATTTCGCCCTGGAATCTTTTTTCAATGGGAGGCAGAGACAGGAAAAAGAAGCGCCCTGCTCGATCTTGCGTCTGATGATGGATAGTAAGTGGTAACGTCTCTCAGTATGGAGAAACGGGTCCGGGGACTTATTAGACCACGCATGCCCTGCTAAGTATTCTGGTAAGGAATGCAAATAAGACCCTGGACTATCCCTTTAAGGCTGTGTGCACACCATGCAGTTGGCACTGTGTAAATACAAATATATTCTGAGTTCACACCCAGCGAAGACAATGGTTTGGTGTTGGGTCAGTGTGATTTCTTTTCTGTTTTTAATCTTCAGATTATTCTTTTATTTCTAAGCAGAATCCTGGCACGGATCGTTCCTCCATTCTGCTACTTCTCAGGTGCTCGGGGTCAGATTTCAATGTCTTGGCATAACCTGTTTCTCCAGTTTGTTATGTGACATTTATCCATTGTCTTTAGTTATTAGATTGAGTTTTATACACACGAGAACGTTGCATGACTAGTAAAAAGTAAGACCTGGGATAAAATCGAAACCAAACCTACAAGTTGCATTCAGTCAATCCGGCTACAAAGGTCTGTATTACACCATCGCGCTCTTGTGGTCCTAGCAGGGGGACGGTTCTGGTTTTACTCCTGGGCTGGCGTTTTGTATCCATTTTCTGTTTCGTTACATCAGATCTAATGACAAGGCTGAATCCATCTCATGACCCCAATGGCGGTGTCTGGTTTTTGCGTCATTTTATTGGACACAATAGAGCTGCCTGCTGCGCCATCTTATCCAGCTTTTCTCAACGCTGCCCAATCTGGTCTCACATTCACCCACAACAATATTTTTAAACAATTTATCACATTTTCTTGTGGACGCTGTTGCATAGGAATGTACTGGATCTGAACGCTGAACCCTGTAGTCAGACAGGTAAAATAAAGATATGACTTCATTCCTGCCAGACCTGCTCGGCCGCTCCTTCTACCTGTTCCATGTGTGACATGCAGATTTTGTGGTAGATTTAGATGATGGTGCATATCCCTATACCCCAATAGCCCCCTCTCTACTTCCATATTACCTTACGACTAGTGATGATAGCGACTCCTCCATTTATCCAGATGCTTCCCTAAATATTTTGTGTTTTAAAGGGATATGTCATTTGGACTGACCCCTTTAAAGGGGTATTTCCATTTTATAATGTGACAGACCTCCACATATCCTGTCCATGAAGGGGGTTAATCCATGTGTCCCCTTTAAACACTGTAAGTGTATGGATCGGTTCCTTGCAAAGCTGGGTGGCTGGGAATGGCGCAGAAAAAATCAGGATGGTGGCCGCATCATTGTCCATAGCCCATTGTTATGCAATCCTTTAATGTATTAGAGCTGCAATATGTTGCACCTGTGTAATGGCTTCTAGCACTGTGTGTATCAGGCTGCCCGTGTGAAGATACTGCGAATTTAGTGACATGGGGCCACCGGTAAGGGACCACGTGCATGCAATTTGTGCGGCGTCCTCTTTTTGGTGCATGTGAAGTCTTTGTGCTACAATTATATAAGGCCCAGTTCACATCTGTGCATGGGTTTCCATTTTCCAAACAGAAACCTAATCCACATTAAAAAGCGGATACCTTAAGAAACCCGCGGACCCCATAGACTGTAATGGGGTCCATGTGGTTTCCGCACAAAAACTGCAAAGAGAAAAGTTCTGCTTGCTGGAGAGGCGAACATAATGGCCCGAACGGAGATGTGACCCAGCCTAAATTCTATATCTGCATTGCTTCTTAGTAAATGTGAAGAGCAATGCCTCAGCCCTGTGCCCCGCTAGCACTGACCGCCCTGATAAGAACAGAGATTTCCTAACAGTTAGTTGAACGTTGCAGTGATTTGCGAAACAATTGAAGGCAGAGACCTTAGAGCTTTGAACTCTGATATAACTTTAGTAAAGCTATAATGTGGAGATCTTCTTATCTGTGTAGTCTGGCGGGTTAATGATTAACTTAAAGTAAAACTCTGATTTTTATTTTTGATAGGATTAGTAAATTAGCAATTATCATTTTTCACTATTAACCATTTCACGTCGTCCTGCTGTAATTTACTCATTTGGATCACAACTTCCAATTGGTCGTAAAATGTGACAGAGTCAGAGTATTGCTGAAATGCAGCGGCATAAAGTCTGTCCGTCTTGTACCAGTTGAAGTTTTGACTCCCAATCTTGCTTGGAAATTTAGGGACAAATTTGCTGCTATGGTTGTGCTTAGAATATGATGCAAAGTATGTCACATTTGGTGTATTTTTGATACAATTGTTGCAGTCAGTTTGAGGTCATATTTTCAGACGGCTTGTGTAACTTTACTAACCCCGAGCAATAATCTTCTGTCCGTATTATGGTTCATAGAGTCACGTGTTTGGCCCTGTTTTGTCCTCATATCCAGGTCAATAGACCCATGGTGCGGCTGGAACACTTGGCCATAATGTGAATGTATAAGAACACCTGCAATACCCTCTTGTAATACCGGCCTCGGGGATGTTTCATATATGGGGGAACTTTATTAGGATTGTCGTTTATTGTAAACTCTTCTATATACATCTCTTTGCCCTGGTGTTATTGAATAGATATCATTAAATGTAATAAAATCTAATTTACTGCAGTCATTTACTACTTATTTATGTGTAATGTAAATTGCACAACCCTGAACAAACCTTCATTTTACCAACCGTGTAAAAGCCAGACTGAAGGGTGTGATGAAGCATGCCGAGAGCTAAGGCCCGATCACACGTCGAGGCACCAGATAACTTCAGATAACTCCCATCAGGTTTGGCCAGTTGGGTGCGGCCCTCCATATTGTTGCCACCACTTGTCTCCACAAGCCCAGAATCTTTTACAAGCTACAAGTATTTAGCTCATAATTCCTTTATTGGAAGGGCTTTTAAGTTCACCCTCAGGCTCTGTTCACACCAGTCTTCAAACTCCGTTTGGGGTTTCTGTCCCTGAATCGTCTGGTAAAATGCATAAAGAAAAGTCCTTCGGGTGGAGCCGACTGCGCATGCCCGCAGCCACAAAAAAAGTAAGTAAGCGGCCATTTTCTTGTGGCCTGTGGGCATGGGCAGTCGGCTCGACCTGAGGCCTAGAAGTTTGACCCCTAGCGCTGGAAGAAGACATGTGAAGAAGATGGAGGCGGTGCTGGAGAGTTTTCTCGCAGCATTGGTGACGCCTCCAGTGCTGTTTGAGTGCAGAGGACCGCCCCCAGTGCTGCGAGAGAACTCATTTGCATACCGATGAAAAACGGGATTTCTACCGAACGGCGGCGCGGAGAAGACATCTAAAGGTAGGAGAAGAATAGACTTTCTTAAGGCTATTCCTACGTGTTAGTCAAAAAAAATAGCTTTTTAATGATAGGATCCCTTTAAGTATTCCAGCACCTATAGCAGAACATTTTTCAGACCTCTATATAATCTTGAATGCCTTCAGACTCTCCAAAAGTATTTCCTGTGTGTCGTATAGTGAAGTACCAGACATGACTGACACAATGTTACTGATTGATCTGATACATTGCTGAGATCCAGATGGAATTCTTCTATTTTCAGAGGGACCTTATGGCGTGTTTGCCGGCCGTGACGCCTCACGTGGACTGGCCACCTTCTGCCTCGATAAAGAAGCTTTGACAGACACATACGATGACCTGTCCGATCTGACCGCTTCCCAGAGGGAGACCCTGAGTGACTGGGAATCACAATTTACCTGTAAGTTATAAACTTTCCAACCTACCAATAAACACTCACATGATAGGATGTGGTTGTCTCTAAGTAGACCTGAGTCCCAGGGCTGTATAATGGGTGAAACCCAATCCTAAATCTGAGAACAAATGGTGTAATATCTCCAGGAATCTAAAACAAAATCTGCTTTAGGCCGAGACCACGTGTGGTTTGGCATCACTGTGAATCCCATCCATACATTGTGGGGAACTCTGTGCCAAGGACATGACCATTGCGGTTTTGGAAATCGCAGCATGTCATTTATACCTGTGGCAATACTGGTGGACATGTCGCACCCTCACGGATCTTTAAATGATGAGCAATTCTCAGGATAGGTCATCACTTAAAAAGTCTTGGAAAACCCCAAAATGACTTCAGAGTCTGCTGGATTCTATAGGATCCTGCCGTATACACTTTTATATAATACATGTGTACAATATGCCGTTGTCTCCTCTACATGTATATCGCTTCCTCATCAACATCTCTGCTTTAGATCCTTCATTGTGTACTTGTAAATGCAGATCTTTTAATGTGATGACCACACACATGCACGACTCCTTATAAAACAGGGCTGAGATACAGCGAAGTCTATGGAGCCGTGCACATGTGCCGTCTTTACGTGACGTCTATTGATTGTCTCCGTTGCTCCATTTTCCAGTTAAATACCATCATGTCGGGAAGCTACTGAGGGATGGAGAGGAACCCACAGAATACACAGATGAAGAAGATGCAAAAAATTCTTCAGACCAGAAGAAGAAAAACTAAAGACAGCAAATCTCCCAAGTAACCTGTAACATTCCAGAGCATGCATTGTAATTGCTTTAGCATTGGACCACAATCTTATGTGCACATGTAAATGCAAGCAATCGTGATCCAGAATGTTACTGCAGCACCTTGTGTGAACAAGCTTTCTTCTATCCCTGTATAAAGGGGGTTCCCGGGTTAAAAATATCAATAACCCATCCAACGACGGGTCATCAATATCAGATCAGTGAGGGTCCAACATCAGCCCCTCCCTTTGGCATCTAATATGCAGAGAATAGAGCAGGCAGCGGACAGCATTATTCTCTGTGCAGTGACTGAAGCGAGTCGCTGTAACTTGGATAAACTGGAAACAATCTGCAGTACTGCGTCTGACCACTACACCGAGAACAGCGCTGTCTGCTTCCTGCTCCATTCTCTGTGTATCAGCTACTGAGAACAGATGATCTACAGGGGTGCCAGGTGTCCGACCTCCACCGATCCGATATCGATGACCTACTGTTAGGATAGGTCATCTGTATTTTTAGCCTGGAAACACCCTTTCATTACCAGATTCCCTGATACAAGTAGAACACTAAATAACGTAAAATATTTCATGGATGACCAAAGGCAGCAGAATCTTTGACAAAACAAGTTTTGTTCTGTTTTAGAAATAGCTGCAAAGCTTTCTTGTAACCTGGTAAGTCCTGGGACACACGCAGGGTTTATTAGAAAGGACATTAATATAGTTACAATATGTCAATAATATCACGATAATGGGGGCCCCGACACCCTGCACCCCCACTGATTAAGCGATCACTGAAACAGAACAGCGCCACCTACAGGGTAGTGGTCATGAGCGGTACTGCAGCGCTGCCCCTATCAATATTGCTCATCAGTCCTAAAGCTAGGTCATTAATGCCCAATAAAACCGCTTTAATCTCGTATTACACCAGTGTCCTTGTTCTCTTATAACAAGCCCTAATGGCGGCATTAGATGGCGCCTCCTAGCTTTTTACCCCAATGGTTAGCTATAGGATAGAAACCTTATAGAGATATGATGTACGTTATATAAATACATAATAAGCCTGACAAACTATCGGTAACAGCTTAGGACTCGATGGGAAATCTCATCCTATAAAAGCTACAATTGTGAAACGCTAATATTTGCATCCGATCCGAGGCCTCACCTCCCCCGAGCAGTCCGTGTTTCGGTGCCTTACCTGCTTGTCTTATATTCCTCCACAAGTGATTTGTTTTTGAGGTTTTCTGGCGTCTCGATATGTTTTGCAGCCGTGATCTTGGCAATACCATGCACCTGATCTGCAGGGTCGGGGTAGAGATCCGGGTATAGCAAAGATCAGGGGGCGCTCGGCCATTACAACACATTATAGTCCTGGTCTGTGCACTGTATTACAGATCCATACAGTGCGGCCCAGTAATACCGCCATATACATGAGGCCTTATCAGTAGATCCCCATGTATACATTGTGAGCACACAGTATACGCCTAATAGTAGGCTGAAATGCAGTATATACAGAGCCTTAACGGTATAGGAGCCATCGTATAGACAAATAATGTTTGGTTTTTTAACACTTTAATGTCTGACAGTCTATTCGCTGTCTATTGTCCAGGGTCAGGAGATTGTGATCCTACAGCCAGTTGTACTACAGTTGTTATTAACTTCTCGCTTGCCTTGGGATCCCTGTTTTTGGTGAGAACACATAAGCCTTACAACCATTTCCATTCTTCCATAGGGTTGCTGTGCCTGTCTTTCGGTTGCTTCTTTATTTTCCGGACCTCTTTTGAGGCCGTTTTTGTACGGACCCTGTACATGATGGTATAAGTAGATGTAATCCCTATATCATTCCAGTACATAGAATTAAAAATGGCAATTTTGCTGGGACACCTGAAGATCCCCCTGTTATATTCCAGAATGGGGGATCAGCAATTCATATACGGCTTGTCTAATCCGGACAAACCTTTAAGATCTTTGGGTTACATTACTATTGATATGTGGTATTTAGAGATGAGCAAGTAGTATTCGATGGAAGACCTCCCCGCCATAGGAATGCGTGTAAGCGGCCGAACACCAAGGGGTTTAAGCGCAGTGAATATTTGATGCGTTTAACCGCTTGGTATTCAGCCGCTTACACGCATACCTATGGCGGGGAGGTCTTCAATTGAATTGTACTTGCTCATCTCTAGTGGTATTTTGTGATCTGACTGTGACGGATGTTCATATAAAAGATGCAGAAATGGAAATAAAAGCCATCGCACCTGATGTAACGAGTGAGATGAGAAGCACAATGTATCAATCCTGCGCATGTTTGGGTAATAAAATTCTCTTTCATAAGTTCTCGGATCTTCTTTCTTGCTTTACACTTTTGTCCCTGTGCCCGAAAGTCAAATATCTGCTGAAATTTATATTAAAACTAAACCTTTATGGCATCGTGTCCTATAAATTATAGGAGGGAAATCTGTTTTTATACTATATAATTGCTGTATTTTTTTAGCCAGATACAATGTCGGACATGCGGGACTTTGTGTCTGGTTAAAATAAACAGTTTCGCTGCGGGGAGACAGAAGACGCTCACGGGCGGCCACTTTGCAAACCCATTGGGGTTTGACAACTGACCGCCGGGTTTCCGTCTCCTGTTCAGTTTCTCGGGGCAGAAGACGGAAACCTGCAAAGTGGAGACCGGACGTGGGTGTGAACCCGCCCTAACTCAATCCAGCCGAAATGAGTCTGTTCTGTCACATGGAGAGAAGTGGAGGTATCAGCGCGTGGGGTCTAGATGTGACTATAGTGTATCGCCACCCACGAAAATTCTGATCAGTCTGACCTATTTGGATAAATACTTGACTATAATTCTACAAAATCTAATTCATTTTTTTTAATTGCAATTTTAATGTTACAAAACAACATCATAGGAATAAACGGCAAAAAGCATCAGGAATAAGAGAAATAAGAAGGACAAAAGACGGAATAGAGGGAGCGGGCAGGACAAGACATAAGGAGGGTGAAGGGTAGGAAAGATCAGAGACCTTGGAGGATATCAAAATCTAATTCTAATTCTGCAAAATCAGGTCTAACTAGAACTCATGCGGCTTTGAAGACTAACGGGACGTTTGCGCCGCGATTTTGATGGTACATGTTTGTGGTCGCGTTAATGCGGCGCTAACGTGACCGCAAACATGCACCGTCAAAATCACGGCGCAAACGTCCCGTACACGCGGCACATTGCGTGCCGCGTTTACTCCATGTGAACGAGCCCAAAGTGCTTGGTGTGATTTAGATTTCTCTTTTGTCCATTCACTTTGCTCATTCTTTGCAGTGTTTTATAGACCTGCCTAAAACTTATGCAGTATCCGTTCTCTGTTCTCTTTTTCCCGGTCTGTCCCCTACAGATCGAAAGCATGATCCCGGGCTGCAATGACACGAGGACACGCGACACGCGGCTTATAGCTAATGAATATTTATAATGCACAACTATAAATAGCTGCAAAGTCAATAAAAGGTGAATAACATGCGAATGACATCTGCTTTATTCTGTTTACCTGTAAATATGCATCATCAAACATCAAACATGGATTCCCTTCCAGCGTGGCACTTTGCGTGTTGCAGATATTACCGCTCTGTCTTTACTGCATAGCTGAAAGCAAAACTATTCATTCTGGATAAAGATATTCATTTGCCGCACCTGGATTCTTGATGGCTGTGAAAACCAGTGCGGTCCCATCCCGTGCATCCATGTAAATGCTGCAGCCAGTCGCTTACTCAGTGGTCTCGTGCCATACATACAAGCATCAATGCTCAGGCCATAGATAAGCTGCACCAAGACTGGCTGTGACCACTATAGGGGTCTTACAGGAGCAATGGGACATTAAACAGGTAATGCTTTTGTTTTTTGACCACGGCTTTGAGGCTCAGGCCCCAAAACTGCAGACGAGACATGGTTGACCCCTGCATAGACCCCAAAACAGCGAGGCTTCCCATTACAGTCATGCCAACACCACCTTATCGAGCAGTCAGATTCCTTTCTAGCATTTGTGTAGTGTCATTTGTCAGTCCATTGCCTTCTACTGAAAAAAAAAAAAAAAATGGTGTAATTTTGGGGGGGTTTGCACCATAAACTGTAGAATCCAATATGGCAGCCAGACTGGATAATACACAGATCATCTGATATATATACAGTAAAACCTCAACTATCCAAAATTGCAATAAAAATTGGTCTTCTAGAGAGGTGGTTGAAATGGGAAACAGAAGTGTAGTCTGGGTACGGGGGCGGATTTCTCAAAGGGGTGGTCCATTGGAGAGGTGACCGTGGGCCCAAACCTTCCCACACAGGCATACACAAGGCCTCTTCCTAATTTGGATTGTCCTCAGATCAACATTGTAGATTATTACCTGCACAAAGCCCCGGCCTCAAACCCATCTTATGTCTTTGGTGTTACCTAAATACATCCCAAGCCCCAGACTTTCTTGCCCAATCTCAGTGCCTGACCCCACAACTGCTAGTTTGGCTGAACAGACAAAATCCCATAAGCACATTGCAGAATCTTGTGGAAGACCTTTGAGGAGCGGAGACCACAACAGAGGACCTAACTCTATATTAGAAGGAGTCTGTCACCAGAATCCAGCCTATACATCCAATCCATCTCCCCAGATAGATAGGTTACCTGAATCTAATGGGTTTCTCTTGTGAATCGGTGCCTTGTTTTTGCCAATTTGCAAATTAGCTCTCAAGGGTGTTGTCACTTCTTTGGAGGACTGGTAAAGCCTTCATTGCTCCAAAGAGCTCAGTTGCATATTGAAAAGAACATGGCAATATATCCCTGGAATCCAACATGGTCATATAGGTGTGATGGTCACATATAATATTGGAAGCTGAGCGCGGTTCTTTCCATCTCTGATGTGCAATTGTTGGGAATAAATTCACTTAGTGTCAGGTAATGTATTCCCCAATTTTCGAGTTGTTGGCATAATGTAGTAAACGCTTCCCAAGCAATGTCCAATATCCCTCAATATGATAATGAATGAGAAGAAGACAATGGATCTGGTACAGACAAAGTTATTTTATTATCCGGAGTCTCCTGGTTTTCTAGCAGGTCATATAAAAGTATCCTTGTTTTCTTGTAAAGACTTTGTACACTTTTACACCGAATTCCGCCAATGTCTTGTTGCAATTCCTTTGAACATGCAATAGAACAATAGAAGAAGTTTACTGCAAAAGTATACACACCCTGTAAACATTTAGGAGCAATTTCTTGAAAACCGTAGACATTAAACTAATGACATTGAACTATTTGTCAATTCAGCGTTCTTTTGGTAGGAACATCACATAAGGCACTATGGAATGCTTATTGTCATCCAATAGGGGAATGATGTTCCCGTTTGTCTAACTTTTGCATTTATCCCGCTTGTAGAAGTGATTCTCCCATTCCCAATAATCAGAGTACGAACTTTTCCCGAGACCGCCGACCTTCTTGTTTTCTGCCTTTTGATGACTGGATCCCAGACTACAGCTTGTCTGAGTGTCATCGGCATCCCATGTGGACTCTTCATGTTCACTGGAGTCCGACACATCTTCTGCGTAGCCGTGCTGCCACTGCTTCGAGGGGTTTGCATTAGAATCAGAGGCTCCGACCTTGTGCACCTTACGTCTTGGCTTGCCGTTAGCTTGGTGTTGCCAGATGTTTCCTTTGTGCGGATAAGAATCACTCGAGCTGCTCTCACTTTCAGAACTCGAGTACATTTCTTTATTGACTTTTTTCCCTTCCAAAAGACACGTGCGATTTTTTAACTTTGATCTTTTTCTTTTCCAAGATGTCCGAACCTTGACCTCTGCGTCGGAATCCGAGTCCGATGTGTCAGAGTCGTATTGTAAAGCTGGTTTCTTTCTATGGACGTGAGTCTGTTTATACCTTGAATGTTTTTTCAATCGGTGGCAATAGGAATATAATAAGTGATCCAAGAGATCCTCATGGTGGCAGAACTGAGGATGTCCCGAAACACTGTTGCGTTTTAATTTCTTGAGCTGTTTGATTCTCCTTTGCCTCCTTGAGGTTCTTCTAATGTTAGCGGGTTTCCCTGAGATTTCGCTGAGCTCCTCGCTGAAGTATTCCGACGTGCTACTTATCTCCTCCAGAACTTCTTTTAGTTCACTGTTGGGGACTGAGCTAAGACTACCGTCCTCGTCCTCGTCCCATGTTCTTTTACAGGACCCCCCCTCTAAGGTCTTTATCAAATGAGGCTTTGCCGTTTTAATCCCTGGAGCTTCATGTTCACTCTCAAGATCCTTGTAAGGTTCAGTAGCGTCTTTTCTTCGATCTAATGGCGCTTGTGAATTCTCCCCTGGCTGTTTAGTAGGGGCTTCCCATTTGCCGCTATCCTCTTCTGATTCTTCGTCCAATTCGGGCATAAAGTTCATTTCTGCAAAATGGCCATTGAGGTTCTGGAGCTTTATCTGGAAGCTGTTCCCTTTCCAGCGCACCACTCGGCGGCACCATGGGTTGTTTGGACTTTCCTTGGTTTCCAGAAATAATCTGGCATACTCTGGATAATGGTAATAATTCAATAAGTAGTTAATAAATTCATCCGTTTCGTAAATTTTCCGTTTTTTGGATGATCCGTTGGTGGGATCGTCTTGGGCCAGTTTGATAATTCGTTGACTACAATAAGCCATTGGCTTTGTTTGCTCTTTACAAGTTTCGCCTTGAAAGTATGGCTGGTCATCGGCTAAATTCTGCTCATTGGTTTCCGCCATCGAGTCCTTGCTAGGTCCACGCTGGTGTTCCTCAGAATCTTCCTTGGATATTGTAATTTCCACTTCGTCTTCAGGGAAGATTTCTGTTTCCTGGTAATGACTTTCATCCTCATCCAAGAAAGGAAAACCCATGATCTCGGAGTATGGGGACACGGAACAGTCACTGAGCCCTGGAAAGTCACAGTTCATTTGCTCTTCCTCAAGTTTATTGACTTGAACCAAATCCTTCAGAGACAAAATATGGATATATAGTTAATGTGCTATATAATGGTGAGTAAGTCTGACAACTGCAGAGTGGAAACAGATTCCGAAATTTTCATAACTCCTAGTATAAGCAACATACAGCTAATAAACCTCCTCTATCTCATCCTTCATTGCGCCAGAGGTCTGTGGTCCCTTAGGTCTTTGTATATAACTGGTGTAGATTCTCCATTCTGGCACCCATGGGTGCACTCGATTTATTAAAAAATTCGGAGCCTCTGTATAATACAGGTGCATGTCACACCCGTTAGAGCCTTTAAGACTGGTGTGACAGTCGGAGCAAAGTGGATATGGAATTCTAGTGAATCCCATGCCCACTTTGCTGCAAAAACTGTGCTGCGTGCATGACGCGATTTCCAAAACCGGTGCAGTTTAGGAAATCGCAGCATGTCAATTATACCTACGGATACGCCGGCGGTTTTCCCCTTGGTTAGAATTGAAACAGAAATTCTGCAGAGGAGACCTCTTCGAACTTACGGAAGAACCGTGATGTGTTGCCGCTGCAGTTTTTCCCCCGGCAAATTTTTGCTGCGGGATGCCACGTGCCACCTTAGTCTCAAAGGGATTATCCCTCACAGATCCGATGATCGCAGCAGGACTCAGCACATGGATTGTTTGCAACTCAATATTAAGCACCGTCACTATATAATGTATGGCGTTCATCCAAATGCTACGATCTATTGAGATAGTCGATCGGTGAGGGTGCCGGGTGTCAGAACAACACTTGCCTAAGGATAGGCCATTAATATCATCGACTCTGCAAATCCCTTTAACTACGTGCCTGACTTCTTGGAGATCTCACTATCCATTTCATCTTATCAGAACTGCACAGAAACCACATGACGCGTTTCCACTGAAGAACATCTGCATTTTCTGGTAACTCCACCGTGCACCTGCAGAACCCATAGCAAACACTTACATTAACCTTATCCAGGATTGCTGTGAGGAGGTTTATTGACTCGAGGCGCCTCTGAGCAAGGAGCAGTTTCCGGTCCTGCCATTCTTGTGTGTCCTCTTCTTCTTCTGCAGGATATTTCTCTTGCGCCGGCTGCAGCGCCTTCAGCTCGTTCTGTTTTTGTTTCTGCAGTTTTCGTTTTAGCCGGGCCCTTCTTTTCCTCGCTCTCGCCTTTCTCTCCTCAAGTTTTCGTTTTCTGGATAAAATGGAGAAACGTAAGGTCTTCCGATTTTATACAACATACGTAGAGTGTCTGTATACTGTCTATCACTAGTTACTAACACTGCTTATGGGCAAGACGTTTTATAGGACTTAGATATCGACGACCTATTCTTGGGGTAGGTCCTTGTATGAAGTACGGGAGGAGGGATCTGACACCCGGTAGTGACGTCGCCGCTACCCAACATGTGATGGACTTGTATAGATCCACTACAATGGCCGGCTCTACAATAGGACGTGCTTCATAATCTGCGGTCCTCTGCTATGGCCCAGACACATTATATATACAAGACATTACTCCACTTAGTTTAATAACCATCATGACACAGAAGGAGAATAAGGTTGAGTGATCTGGAAAGATCGGATCCCGATCGGCGATCAAGCAGATTTCATGATCAGGATCGGCTGGAAAATGATCGGAAATCGGATTTTAAAATCGATCCTGAAATCTCAAGATCGTCTCAACCCTAAAAGTGCCCCATTTACTAGACCTGGAGCCCCCACCTCTCCGCCTCCTCCTCTTCTTTCTCTTGTTTCCGCTGCTGCTCCAGCTCTTGTAGTTTCAGTCGCTCCGCCGTCCGCTTGTTTACGGCCTCCGCACCAAAGTGATCGGTTTCATCAACAGATATCTGAGAAACAAGATCAGAAATACGGTAAATGAAATATCTTCTCCTCGGACAAAGCTTCCCTTACTCTATATAGGAGAACTGGACATTTGGCTAAGCGGAGCATACACCCCTATGGGGGGATCAGGTCTGATCAATGTGTCCAAACGAGGTTTCTTCTACAGGACTCCTAGGAGAGACAGTAAGAGTCCTGCGCTGCTTTCCTATGCACAGTGATGGACTACTCTCCTTGGGTCACTCGCTGTGTATGGGCCGAGTCATCAGGACTCTCGCTGTCTCTCCTAGGAGTCCTGTCATATAAACCTATACAGCACAAACTCGGCTTTTCTTCCTCTACTATATCCTGCTCTCGGAACGGCAGAATTCACCTGACAGCTTCACTTTAAGTTTATTTTGGACCTAAATGAGTTCATATTTTAATGGTCGTGGATAACAAACATAAAACCTGACCTTAAAGGGGATGTAAAGGATATTTTAATACTGATGTAGGAGGTCGGGGAGGGTTAAACAAAAAAAAAAAAAAAAAAAGATAAATCCATACTCCCCTGTCCTTAGGGTGCCGGTGTCCCACAATGCTGTCCATTCCAGCCGCGCCCTGGAGCTTGTGCAGGCAGAAGTCCTTGCACACATGACCCCTGAGGCCAATCACTGGAAAGGAGCTGGGACAACACCGGTGGCATATTCGAGTGAGGTCCCGGGTCCTCTCCTGCGACCATGGTGGCCACTGATTGGAGAAGACTGCTGGAACAAGCTCCGGGGCACCGGTGGACCGGACACCAACAGGGGAAAACCGGAGTGCATGGGACAGGTGAGTATTGTAAGGTTGCAACTTCCCCAACCTTCTGCCCCCCCGACCCATATCCAGGACATCCCCTTTAAGGACGACACTGGTAAAGATTACAGCAAAAACCCCAAACCATCACTCCTCTAGTACCACACGTACTAGTTAAATGTTCCCCTGATCGCTCACCTTAATATCACACGCCAGAGACTTTCCATCGTCTGCAGTGAACATGAGCTTCATCCCCTGTAGAGATCGCAGAGCGTCTACCGCACACGACGGGTTTTCATACTGAAGAAAAGCATCAAAAGGTTGCAGAACACTCGGACCCGGCTGGTTCCCATTACCGTCTTCTCTGTACGGATCAAGCATAGGTATGTCCATGTTTACAATATTCCCAAATTTTTCAAAAGCGCTCCTTAACACCCCTTCACTCGGCTTTTCCGTGTTCGAACCCAATTCTAAAAACCATTTACACGGCAAACCCTCCAAATAGATACAAGATGGCGTGGTATAATTCTCCGCATTGTCCTCCGGGTTGTCTTCTTTTTTGGTCAGTAACCTCTTGGTGGTGTCATTGGCTGGAGGGTCAGCAGGGGCCTCCGTTACGATCATGTGTAAGGGTTTGCTCAGGCAACCGATTTTTAAGTTCTGGCTGTTAAGTTTTTCTAAAAATCTACAAGCCAAATGTTTCGTGTCCGTTTCACCTTCAATTCGGGTAAACTCCTTTGTGGTTCTGGAAACCCGAAGAGAAGTGAAATTGTCCGGAGCAACCACATTCTTCAACTCTTCCAAGATGTCCCAGTTAGATATCGCTCTGCCTTGTTCGGTTTCGTCTGGAAGGATTATTGAGATGATTAACTTTGCCTTGGGTTTAAGGTAAAGGTGGTGGGTGGCGCTCAACGCCACGGCTTCGGAGTCATCGTATACCGGAGTGATTATCATCGTGGTCAAGGGACCTGAGACAAAACAGAAGAAACTATATTAGACTTGCCAATGTCTTATAATAATAATAGGTTAAACCACACGGTGCCTTGAGGCAATCTTCAAGGCTTAATATAGTAGTTTCTGGGCTCTTAGCCATGTTTCCGGGAGTGTGGCCACAGTGTCCTTGTTACCATGATGGCCGCACCTGGTGTTGGCGCATTTCCGAATCTTTCTATGTTTAATGTAACTTTAGCTTCTGCGTATTAATCTTATAACGTCTGGACTCTCCCCCAGAACTGCGTTGAATGGCGATCAGAAGTTAGGCCTCATTAAAAGTGTCTTATGAGATTTCCAAGGCCATATGAGCAAGATGTGCTAATATGATCAGATGCTAAGATGGCGGACGCAGTGTTCACGTGCTAAGTCTTGTAGAATGTCCGCTCAGTTTTTAGCCAATTGTGTTGCATGTTTGATACAATGTACTTTGTGCACCTCTGCAGTCAGGCCAGGGCTACATGGCAACATTGTACAACCAAACATCATCATGTTGCCCTGTGACCCCTTTACCATTGTAGATGAATGGAGTCGCCTTGCAACCTGAGCACTGTTGTATTTTTTTTTGTATTCGGTTTGCCATGGAACTCCATTCACTTACAGGTCACAGGGCAATATATAGATCTATGGCCATGGGAATCAGTTATAGTGGCCATATAGTCATAGCCTAAGGCTAAGACCCCACATAGCGAACTGCACCCCCATTGGGAAAAACCGTGGCGGAAATGCATGGCGTTTTTTCCTGCAGCGCTTGTCACAGAAAGGAAAACTCTGCGTACCTTCTGTTTCTATTATACTTATAGCGTTTTTATAGGTATAATTGACATGCTGCAATTTCCAAAAATATGACGGTTTTTGAAATCACTGTGTGTCTGCTGCGGATATTTTTCTGCAATGTGTGGACAGGATTAGCCAGAATCCCAGGTACCGTAAAATGCTGCGGTGTTTGATGCGGCGTTCCTGCTACGTGGGGCCTAGGCCTAAAGTGCATTGCATTAATAAAGTTACGTATGGCATATGATATAATCCTAAAAATCTCAAGCCAATGAGAGGACTGATCAGCCCTGAGAGAGAAGCTACAGACCGCAGCATCATGGTGAAAGGATGTTTTGTACTTGCAGCCAGATTGCTGATACCAATACATATCAGATAAGTGCCGCCATACTGATGTCAGTCACCGTGTCATTACTATAAGCTGCACATTCATAAGCCACTGCAATAACTGCTAGAAGGAAACAGACTCCCTTAGGCTTCCAAAAACTGCTTCCATGTTGCGGAAATGCAGCTTTTTTTGTTGCAGTTTTTTGAGCTGAAGCCAAAAACAATAGGAATGATACAGCAAGTTCTTATATGTCTTCCTTTTGCTCAATCCACTGGCTCAAAGAACCATAACAAAATCTGCAACAAAAAAGCTGCATCTCCGCAACGTGGGGCTTTAGCCTCAGAAACCAATTGAGTCGGTGGTTTGGCCCTGCAATTTATGGCTGAAGCCCCTCGTTGTGGAAACTCAGCTTTTTTTTGTTGCAGATTTTGCTGCAGTTTTGTGAGCCAAAGCCAAGAGCGGATTGAGCAGAAGATAGAAATATAAGAGACTTCCTATAGCTTTCCCTTTCCTCTTGTAGCCTCAGCCTTTAGCTTATTTTTTCTTTAACCTTAATTGACTCGCCTACATAATCCAACTAATTGTTATGACGGATTTGCTGCGATACATGAACAGAAGTATATCCAATGTCACCCGCTTATCTAAGGGAACCGCGGTTCTTTCAGTCTAAGAAATAATACCGTTCTTTAATAGCCTTGAACCTGAATAATAGACGGCTAATATATCTGATAGGAAGATGGTAAACAAGAGACTGGCGGGGAATTAGAAGATCTCAGAGCGCAGCGGCAAATAACAAAGACAATGCAGGAGAGGATAAATAGAGATAATTATATAGCGCGGCCTCGGAGGAGACGCAACATCTGGCGCCGCTTTATTTATTGTCCTGAGAAGATAAAACATTGCAAATATATCACAGAGCAAATGGAACAAAATCCCTGAAATAAAACCAATATCAACATGGCACTTATCTCCTATCTATCTATCTATCTATCTATCTATCTATCTCCTATCTATCTATCTATCTCCTATCTATCTATCTATCTATCTATCTATCTATCTATCTCCTATCTATCTATCTATCTATCTATCTATCTCCTATCTATCTATCTATCTATCTATCTCCTATCTATCTGTCTATCTATCTATCTATCTATCTATCTCCTATCTATCTATCTATCTATCTATCTATCTATCTATTATCTATCTATCTATCTATCTATCTATCTATCTATCTATGTATCTTCTATCTATCTATCTATCTATCTATCTATCTATCTATCTCCTATCTATCTATCTCCTATCTATCTAGCTAGCTAGCTATCTATCTCCTATCTATCTATCTATCTCCTATCTATCTATCTATCTATCTATCTATCTATCTATCTCCTATCTATCTATCTATCTCCTATCTATCTATCTCCTATCTATCTATCTATCTATCTATCTATCTATCTATCTATCTATCTCCTATCTATCTATCTATCTATCTCCTATCTATCTATCTATCTATCTATCTATCTATCATCTATCTATCTCCTATCTATCTATCTATCTATCTATCTATCTATCTATCTATCTATCTCCTATCTATCTATCTATCTATCTCCTATCTATCTATCTATCATCTATCTATCTCCTATCTATCTATCTCCTATCTATCTATCTATCTATCTATCTATCTATCTATCTATCTCCTATCTATCTATCTATCTATCTATCTATCTCCTATCTATCTATCTATCTATCTATCTATCTATCTCCTATCTATCTATCTATCTATCTCCTATCTATCTATCTCCTATCTATCTATCTCCTATCTATCTATCTATCTATCTATCTATCTATCTATCTATCTATCTCCTATCTATCTATCTATCTATCTATCTATCTATCTATCTATCTCCTATCTATCTATCTATCTATCTATCTATCTATCTCCTACCTATCTATCTATCTATCTATCTATCTATCTATCTCCTATCTATCTATCTATCTATCTATCTATCTATCTATCTATCTATCTCCTATCTATCTATCATCTATCTATCTCCTATCTATCTATCTATCTATCTATCTATCTATCTATCTATCTATCTATCTCCTATCTATCTATCTATCTATCATCTATCTATCTATCTATCTATCTCCTATCTATCTATCTATCTATCTATCTATCTCCTATCTATCTATCTATCTATCTATCTATCTATCTATCTATCTCCTATCTATCTATCTATCTCCTATCTATCTATCTATCTATCTATCTATCTATCTATCTATTATCTATCTATCTATCTATCTATCTATCTATCTATCTATGTATCTTCTATCTATCTATCTATCTATCTATCTATCTATCTCCTATCTATCTATCTCCTATCTATCTAGCTAGCTAGCTATCTATCTCCTATCTATCTATCTATCTCCTATCTATCTATCTATCTATCTATCTATCTATCTATCTCCTATCTATCTATCTATCTCCTATCTATCTATCTCCTATCTATCTATCTATCTATCTATCTATCTATCTATCTATCTATCTATCTCCTATCTATCTATCTATCTATCTATCTCCTATCTATCTATCTATCTATCTATCTATCTATCATCTATCTATCTCCTATCTATCTATCTATCTATCTATCTATCTATCTATCTATCTCCTATCTATCTATCTATCTATCTCCTATCTATCTATCTATCATCTATCTATCTCCTATCTATCTATCTCCTATCTATCTATCTATCTATCTATCTATCTATCTATCTATCTATCTCCTATCTATCTATCTATCTATCTATCTATCTCCTATCTATCTATCTATCTATCTATCTATCTCCTATCTATCTATCTATCTATCTCCTATCTATCTATCTCCTATCTATCTATCTCCTATCTATCTATCTATCTATCTATCTATCTATCTATCTCCTATCTATCTATCTATCTATCTATCTATCTATCTCCTATCTATCTATCTATCTATCTATCTATCTATCTATCTCCTACCTATCTATCTATCTATCTATCTATCTATCTATCTATCTATCTATCTCCTATCTATCTATCTATCTATCTATCTATCTATCTATCTATCTATCTCCTATCTATCTATCATCTATCTATCTCCTATCTATCTATCTATCTATCTATCTATCTATCTATCTATCTATCTCCTATCTATCTATCTATCTATCATCTATCTATCTATCTATCTATCTCCTATCTATCTATCTATCTATCTATCTATCTCCTATCTATCTATCTATCTATCTATCTATCTATCTATCTATCTCCTATCTATCTATCTATCTATCTATCTCCTATCTATCTATCTATCTATCTATCTATCTATCTCCTATCTATCTATCTATCTATCTATCTATCTCCTATCTATCTATCTATCTATCTATCTATCTATCTATCTCCTATCTATCTATCTATCTATCTATCTATCTATCTATCTATCTATCTCCTATCTATCTATCTATCTATCTCCTAATCTATCTATCTATCTATCTATCTATCTATCTATCTTCTATCTATCTATCTATCTATCTATCTCCTATCTATCTATCTATCTATCTATCTATCTCCTATCTATCTATCTATCTATCTATCTATCTATCTATCTATCTCCTATCTATCTATCTATCTATCTATCTATCTCCTATCTATCTATCTATCTATCTATCTATCTATCTATCTATCTATCTCCTATCTATCTATCTATCTATCTATCTATCTATCTATCTCCTATCTATCTATCTCCTATCTATCTATCTATCTATCTATCTCCTATCTATCTATCTATCTATCTATCTATCTCCTATCTATCTATCTATCTATCTATCTATCTATCTCCTATCTATCTATCTATCTATCTATCTCCTATCTATCTATCTATCTATCTCCTATCTATCTATCTATCTATCTATCTATCTATCTCCTATCTATCTATCTATCTATCTATCTATCTCCTATCTATCTATCTATCTATCTATCTATCTCCTATCTATCTATCTATCTATCTATCTATCTCCTATCTATCTATCTATCTATCTATCTATCTCCTATCTATCTATCTATCTATCTATCTATCTCCTATCTATCTATCTATCTATCTATCTATCTATCTCCTATCTATCTATCTATCTATCTATCTATCTCCTATCTATCTATCTATCTATCTATCTATCTCCTATCTATCTATCTATCTATCTATCTATCTATCTATCTATCTATCTCCTATCTATCTATCTATCTATCTATCTATCTCCTATCTATCTATCTATCTATCTATCTCCTATCTATCTATCTATCTATCTATCTATCTATCTCCTATCTATCTATCTATCTATCTATCTATCTATCTATCTATCTCCTATCTATCTATCTATCTATCTATCTATCTCCTATCTATCTATCTATCTATCTATCTATCTATCTATCTATCTCCTATCTATCTATCTATCTATCTATCTATCTCCTATCTATCTATCTATCTATCTATCTATCTCCTATCTATCTATCTATCTATCTATCTATCTATCTATGATCTATCTATCTATCTATCTCCTATCTATCTATCTATCTATCTCCTATCTATCTATCTCCTATCTATCTATCTATCTATCTATCTATCTATCATCTATCTATCTATCTATCTATCTATCTATCTATCTATCTCCTATCTATCTATCTATCTCCTATCTATCTATCTATCTATCTATCTATCTATCTCCTATCTATCTATCTCCTATCTATCTATCTATCTATCTATCTATCTATCTATCTATCTATCATCTATCTATCTATCTATCTATCTATCTCCTATCTATCTATCTCCTATCTATCTATCTATCTATCTATCTATCTATCTATCATCTATCTATCTCCTATCTATCTATCTCCTATCTATCTATCTATCTATCTATCTATCTCCTATCTATCTATCTATCTATCTATCTATCTATCTCCTATCTATCTATCTATCTATCTATCTATCTATCTATCTCCTATCTATCTATCTATCTATCTATCTATCTATCTCCTATCTATCTATCTATCTATCTATCTATCTATCTATCTATCTATCTCCTATCTATCTATCTATCTCCTATCTATCTATCTATCTATCTATCTATCTCCTATCTATCTATCTCCTATCTATCTATCTCCTATCTATCTATCTATCTATCTATCTATCTATCTATCTATCTCCTATCTATCTATCTATCTCCTATCTATCTATCTATCTATCTATCTATCTCCTATCTATCTATCTATCTATCTATCTATCTCCTATCTATCTATCTATCTATCTATCTATCTATCTATCTATCTCCTATCTATCTATCTATCTATCTATCTATCTATCTAACTCCTATCTATCTATCATCTATCTATCTCCTATCTATCTATTTATCTATCTATCTATCTATCTATCTATCTATCTATCTCCTATCTATCTATCTATCTATCTATCTATCTATCTATCTATCATCTATCTATCTATCTATCTCCTATCTATCTATCTATCTATCTATCTATCTATCTCCTATCTATCTATCTATCTATCTATCTATCTATCTATCTCCTAATCTATCTATCTATCTATCTATCTATCTATCTATCTATCTCCTATCTATCTATCTATCTATCTATCTATCTATCTATCTATCTCCTATCTATCTATCTATCTCCTATCTATCTATCTATCTATCTATCTATCTATCTATCTCCTATCTATCTATCTATCTATCTATCTATCTATCTATCTATCTATCTCCTATCTATCTATCTATCTATCTATCTATCTATCTCCTATCTATCTATCTATCTATCTCCTATCTATCTATCTATCTATCTATCTATCTATCTCCTATCTATCTATCTATCTATCTATCTATCTATCTCCTATCTATCTATCTATCTATCTATCTATCTATCTATGATCTATCTATCTATCTATCTATCTCCTATCTATCTATCTATCTATCTATCTATCTATCTATCTATCTATCTATCTATCTATCTATCTATCCATCCATCCATCCATACTATACAGACATTATCTGCCGTGGACAACTGCTTTCCATTCTGCATATTCCTGGTACTGGCTAAGTGCAGGGAGTCAGTTACCTCTCTGTGGGAACAATTTAGTGGCCCCCTTTATTACCTCTTTAAGCATGAGGGCATATTATGCAGTCAGTGACCGGATGCACGTGGCCATCGGTCCTACAAGTGGTCAGGGCTTCAGTAGTGGATGTTGTCAGCATCATATCTAAGCCCCAATTCACATCTACGTTCGGGTCATTCTGTTCCCCTCCCTCCATGAAAAATGCAGAGAGAAGAGCACTAAAAGCAGCATTTTTCATGCGGAAACGACACGGACCCCATTATAGACTATGGCAGGGGTAGGGAACCTTCGGCTCTCCAGCTGCTGTGAAACTACAACTCCCAACATGCTGCATTCATTTCCATGGGAGTTTCAAGAACAGCAGAGCCAGTATGCATGCTGGGAGTTGTAGTTCTACAACAGCTGGAGAGCCGAAGGTTCCCTATCCCTGGTCTATGGCGTCTGCAGGTTTCCTTAGGTAACTGCTTTTTTATGTGGATAGGTTTCTACTTGGGGACCTCCCTGAATAGAAACCCATGTGCAGGTATGAACCAGGCTTTACATCCTCACTCTTATTACTATTGTGCAAAAAAAGATTCAATCAGACTTATATGAACCACAAGTGTTTGGATGTGATGCACCGCAGCTCCAGCCCTCCTTACCATATGCTGTAATAACTACATTGTTACACAGAATCCTGGCCTGATCCTGCACAGCTGTGTCCACCCATCTCTATATATAATATATACTTTGACTTTGCCACATTTTGCCATTAGATCACACTTAATGCAAAGTGTTGAGGCTGCAAATACACAAAGTGAACGTCCAGATGATCACCCTGACACCCGGCTGGTGCCGGAGCCTGCGCTTCCCTTTGTAAAAGGATTACAAGAAAACAGGAACTTAAGTGCGAGCAACGGCACATCCCTTAATGTAAAGTCAGAAAGGAATTCCTAGACGATCGGCTGACAGCATGAAATTACCTTCACGACTTACCTTGGCCGTGTACGGATCTGCAGGTATAAGCGCAGCGCACAGGGCTGGAGGCAGAGCTGGCAGGTGGAATATGTGTGAACAGCTTCCTGCTTTTGCAGAAAGCGATTCTAATATTAGTTTATGAAAAACACAGGGGGTTTACCGACGCCCGCTCACTGGCTCCTGCACCGCATCTGCCAGGTAATTGACAGCCTGGAGAATCCCTGGGCAGCCACTTTACCTCTGACATGTCACTAGCACTGGCGGATTTAACATCCTCATCGAAACTGAAGAGATCTTCCATTTTTAACGTGGACATAAAAATCCGGGGTGCAGGACATGGATGGACGGAAAGCGACTATTATTTGTTAACCTATCTAAGGCTAACGGATGGACATTTACTATACTCTCCATTATTACAGTCCGTTTTTTTCTGCGTTTTTTTCAGAAAGAAGAAACGCAAAAAAGCAAAAAAGGACAATAACGGATACTAAGTGATACATTAATTGAAACTATTATCTATTCTAGACTGTGTCCAAGAGCATGGTCCAGTCTGCAGGCAGCAGATTACAGAACAGAGGAGATGACCAGATGGGTATACTATTTATTTTATTAGTTTACTTCTATAGCGCCATCATATTCCGCAGCGCTGTACAGACATTGTCAGTCGCCGTCCCATACAAGGCTCACAATCTACAGTCCCTATCAGTATGTCTTTGGAGTGTGGGAGGAAACCGGAGTACCCGGAGGAAACCCACACAAACATGGGGAAAACATACAAACTCCTTGCAGATGATGTCCTTGGCAGGATTTGAACCCAGGACTCCAGCGTGTATACTATGAAACCTCCACTTTGAGAAGACCCCTTCTTTCTAAATAACGGGGTTTTTTTGGGACTTATTTTTGCACCTCTGTTTTCTGTATGTAGCCTAAGTCTTCCACCATTGTTTAAGTGACATCTTCCACGTTGTCGCACGTTCTCTGCAGGATTTAGGAGCAGTTTTCTGGAGTGAGAAGCGAAGCCTCAGTAGGAGAATATGGGAAATCGTTTCATATTATTGCTATTTGTCCAATGCCTTATAACATGTGCTCAGTTGCTCCTCAGCAAACAGTCGGTCTCGGTGCAGCCGAACAAAGTGTCAGATTATTTCCAGGATTTATATGCCTCACTTTGTAGAAGACAAGCAATATATGCAGTACATGTGCGGTGCGATTACTATAGTACATGAGGCAGAATAGATGTCACTGTGTGCATGGTCCATAGGGCACAATTCAGTATAGAAATCTGCAATACACGGACTCACAGACATTCTTACCCGTCCCGTGTACCTGTAGCAGCTGCATCGGGTCCTGTTACCTGGCTCGGTCTTTAGGGTTCCTCAGCTCCACAATTCTCTGCCATAGCTTATGGCTTGTCGTCCAGTTATAGAATTGGCAGGTGATACACGGCCATCAGTATACAACACTCTTGTATATATAATTGCCAGTATGTGACATAGGCCTACAGGCAGCTTGACGGTGCACGGGCTGCAGACAAATAGGGGAACACTGCCCCTGCTGGACAGTATAAGAAATGCGCCTAAAGAGGAACGCGAACAGCTGGAACACACGGATAACGAAACATGTACTTTATAAAGTCTATTAAACTGCACCCCAAGATATTGTATAGGAGGGAGCTATTGTGTATTGCACGGATATCACACTAACTCCTTCATTTCTATGGGTCCGTACACATGACTGTGAACAGTGTCGGACTGGGATGTCTAGGGCCCACCAGTGGAATTGTTTCTAGGGGCCCAGCATCAGGACCCTGCTGACCAGCGGTACCGAGACAGGGCAGCTAAAGGTAATAACATGTCGGGAGCCATTCTGCTCACCCATTATACCATGTGGAACAACGCACTACCTAAACCTACTGCAACAGCCTGGATGGCAAGTGAACAGCGCGGCTCCTGGAGTTGTTACCATTACCTGTAGCTGCTCTGTCCTGGAAAGCTGATCTGCAGAGGAGCAACCCATGTGGCAGGCGGGAGGAGTAAAATAAATAAAAAGCATACTCCTCTGACATTCTGTGAGGGGGACATTAAACTGTGCGATGCATTTTAAAGGGGTTGTTCAAATTAATGTTAATCTTTTTTACATCCTTTGCTCAGTATAGGCCATAAAGGCCTGATCAGTAGGGGGCTGACACATGGTCCCATCAGCTGTACGGAGCCACTTGTTCTGTACACAATGCAGGCCTAGAAGCAGAAAACTCCATCCGCGCCTTCACTGCAGCTCAGCTCCCACTGACTGCAATAAGTGCCAAGATGCAGTGAAGGTGCCGGCTGATATACAGTAGACTGAACTTTCTGCTTCTGGCCCCATTTTGTGTATAGGATTGGTGCCAGAAGTGGCTCCGTACAGCTTATCAGTCCAAGGGCTGGGTATCAGCCCCGTACAGATCAGGTATCTCTGGCCTATCCTGAGAATAAACCATAACAAATTATGCCTGGACAACCCTTTAATATAAACCTGGTAATGTGCGACACTTTAAAGAGGTTGTCGAGTATAATCTTTTTCTTTCTTTCTTTTTTTTTTATAATTAGCCTAAGGGAGGTGAACCCATCCCACCCCCTCAAAAAACATACTAAACATACTCGCATAGCTCCAGTGCTCCAATGTCCTCCCAGCACAGTCCGGTCCTGCAGCTCTGCTGTCTTCTTGAAATCCTCACAAGGCTTTGATGTCCCAGGTCCCTTCTCTTAGGATGCTGATTTGCCTCAGAGGTCACGTGCAGAGGGAACTTCAGCTGGAAGAAAAGAGAGTTGGATGACCGAACCGCGCTGAGAAACACTGGGGACAGGAGAGAAAGTTTAGGGGATTTTTTTCACCTGCAATTAAAAAAAAAAATTGTTATCCTGCACAACCCCTTTAATGTTCCTCAGGCTATTGGCTTCCATCACTGCAGGACATTAAACTGGGGGCAACTAGAGGCGGACAGGTCCCCCTCCAGCTACTTCCACGGTTTAATGTTCTCCTCCAGTGATCCCCATTGTTTAATGTTCCCCTTCAGTTGTCCCTAGTTTAATGTCCCTCTTAATGTCCCCCTAGTTTAAGAGCCCCCTTTCATCCGCCCCCCTCCATCTCTTCCCCCAGTTTCATGCCCCCACACCTTCAGTATTATATGCACCACAGTAGGGGCCCCCCCACAGCCCGGTTATTATACTTACCTTAAGTCTCACGTCCCATGAAGAGCAGCCGCGCGTCCTCCTCCATCTTCTGGCTGCAAGTGCTGATGACGTTAGTCATCAGCGTCTGTGTCGGGGCAGAGGTCACTCTGCAGTCAGCGTAGGCTATGGTCCGTGCAACCGCGGCTTGCGCTGACAGCTTTCAGCAGTAAGTACATTTGTATATACCGCTGAAAGCAGCTATCGCTCACTAACAAGGAATCCTGTACCGGATTCCCCGTTAGTGAGTGATATAGGTGCGCGGGAGGTATGCAGATGCCCCTGACCAATGTATCTGAAAAAATGCACACTAGTAGTCGGGACTCGGGGACCACCGGGGGATTCCCCGGTTCCCTGGTGGGCCAGTCCAACCCTGACTGTGAATTACATGGTCCCGTGTGCGGGCCGATAGTCCGGGCTCCAAAATATATAACAGGACCTAATCCTGTCCGATTCTGCGGCCCATGTTTCCGTGGCTCTTATTCATTTAATGAACAAATCTGCATGAGCAGAGCCTGTGTATGGGTGGCAGATGGGTGGAACGGTGAATGGTGGCGCCCGGAGCTGGTATTGGTGTCTTTATAGCATTATTACCTCCATACTGTACATTGTTACCTGTCATCCTACTTAGTGATCGGATGCGTTTTTTGTATAAGTCTGCATGTCTATAGCTGTCACTGAATAGGACCATCCGCTGGATTCCTAAGCCCAGAATGAGACATTGCTTAAATGAATAAAACACAAATTATATTGAATATTTTCCCAGAAAAATTGCTGAGCCCCTCCTGCTCTGTAACATATTGTCTGTAGATGGGACTGGATTTTCAGTGTGATAGGTTCCCTGACTGATACTCAAAGGGTTAAAGGGTTATTTTCATCTCAGTAAGTCACCGCCAAGATTCCTGAGACTCCCGACCACCAAGCTAATAGGACTGCTCTCTGTATATACTATATACATAACCCACCAAGGTGAATGGGAGCGACAGAGACCGTACAGTCTATTTGGTTACGTTGTTTCTATGGCCGTCATTCACAGCGCAGATCGGTGTCCGGTTCTCCCTATCTCAGCAGTAACTTGTCAGGATTGAAGCACTTGGACTCCGATACATACTTTGTTGCATTATCTTAGGGCAGATTTCCAGTTTGGCAGGAATTGTACAATCTGTTGCGATATGTAAACAGTTAATCCTATTGCATGTGTAAATGTCTATTTATTTAAGGCACAAGCAGCCTTGTTTTCTTGTTAGCTGAGATCTAGTCCCAGAGATACGTCTCCAGACACATGGCCGGGTCTCCAGGCTCATTGTCATGGCAGTAATACAGAGGTGTTGAGGGAACGCTGGATTGTCATCGCTGCAGAGATTTCGTTTCACTGACTAGAAACCACATTTTTGCACTTGTTTGTTTCAATTATTTTGGATACTCAGCAGAATAAACAGAGTTCAGTTCAGGTTCTGGAGAAGTGAGTCAGAACAGGGCGGTATTGTATTGCAAAAAACTACCGCTGATTCAAGGAAGTGATCCCTTCCCTAAAATGAAATGTAAAAACTGGATATTATGTGACCACTCTGCAACAAAGTCATTACTGAGCTGAAAAACAAGTAAGCAAAGGATTAGTGAGTGATGCTGCGGCCGGCAAACCCTAAATACTGCTATCATTATATCCCGGCAACATAAAAAACACTGTTACTTACCTCTCCTGCGCTACAGCAGGCTTCGGGTCTGTTTGATAACGTTCCAGATGTCACGTGGGCCAGGCCTGTGTCATTATGGCTAGCAACACTGGCCGGGCCCATGTGACTTCTGTACCAACATTGAAGATGGATGAAATAAGCAGGGAGTGCGCCGAAGCCAGGGAGAGGTAAGTAACAGTGTTTTTTTTATGTTTGTATCCTCCCCTGGGTCTCCAATCATTATATTCTGGGGTCTAAAAAGAGCCCATAGTATAATAATTGTTCATGGGTGGTTCACTATAGGGCATAATACTGTGTGCAGGGCCACTATGGGACATAATACTGTGTGCAGGGGCCACTATGGGACATAATACTGTGTGCAGGGGCCACTATGGGACATAATACTGTGTGCAGGGGCCACTATGGGACATAATACTGTGTGCAGGGGCCACTATGGGACATAATACTGTGTGTGCAGGGGCCACTATGGGACATAATACTGTGTGCAGGGGCCACTATGGGGCATAATACTGTGTGTGCAGGGGCCACTATGGGACATAATACTGTGTGCAGGGGCCACTATGGGGCATAATACTGTGTGCAGGGGCCACTATGGGGGATAATACTGTGTGCAGGGGACACTATGCTGCATAATACTATGTGCAGGGGCCACTATGGGGACATAATACTGTGTGCAGGGGCCACTATGGGACATAATACTGTGTGCAGGGGCCACTATGGGACATAATACTGTGTGCAGGGGCCACTATGGGGACATAATACTGTGTGCAGGGGCCACTATGGGACATAATACTGTGTGCAGGGGCCACTATGGGACATAATACTGTGTGCAGGGGCTACTATGGGGTATAACACTGTGTGCAGGGGCCACTATGGGACATAATACTGTGTACAGGGGCCACTATGGGGGATAATACTGTGTGTAGGGGCCACTATGGGGTATAACATTGTGTGCAGGGGCCACTATGGGACATAATACTGTGTGCAGGGGCCACTATGGGACATAATACTGTGTGCAGGGGCCACTATGGGACATAATACTGTGTGCAGGGACCACTATGGGACATAATACTGTGTGCAGGGGTCACTATGGGGTATAATACTGTGTACAGGAGCCACTATTGGACATAATACTCCGTGCAGGGGGCACTAAGGGACATAATACTGTGTGCAGGGGCCACTATGGGGGATAATACTGTGTGCAGGGGCCACTATGGGACATTATACTGTGTGCAGGGGCCACTACTGGGGATAATACTGTGTGCAGGGGCCACTATGGGACATAATACTGTGTGCAGGGGCCACTATGGGGGATAATACTGTGTGCAGGGGCCACTAAGGGACATAATACTGTGTGCAGGGACCACTATGGGGGATAATACTGTGTGCAGGGGCCACTATGGGACATTATACTGTGTGCAGGGGCCACTATGGGGCATAATACTGTGTGCAGGGGCCACTATGGGGCATAATACTGTGTGCAGGGGACACTATGGGGCATAATACTGTGTGCAGGGGACACTATGGGGTATAATACTGTGTGCAGGGGACACTATGGGGTATAATACTGTGTGCAGGGGCCATTATGGGACATAATACTGTGTGCAGGGGCCACTATGGGACATAATACTGTGTGCAGGGGCCACTATGGGGCATAATACTGTGTGCAGGGGACACTATGGGGTATAATACTGTGTGCAGGGGCCATTATGGGACATAATACTGTGTGCAGGGGCCACTATGGGACATAATACTGTGTGCAGGGGCCACTATGGGGCATAATACTGTGTGCAGGGGCCACTATGGGACATAATACTGTGTGCAGGGGCCACTATGGGACATAATACTGTGTGTAGGGGTCACTATGGGACATAATACTGTGTGCAGGGGCCACTATGGGGGATAATACTGTGTGCAGGGGCCACTATGGGACATAATACTGTGTGCAGGGGCCACTATGGGGACATAATACTGTGTGCAGGGGCCACTATGGGGATAATACTGTGCGCAGGGGCCACTATGGGAGATAATACTGTGTGCAGGGGCCACTATGGGACATAATACTGTGTGCAGGGGCCACTATGGGGGATAATACTGTGTGCAGGGGCCACTATAGGACATAATACTGTGTGCAGGGGCCACTATGGGACATAATACTGTGTGCAGGGGCCACTATGGGGGATAATACTGTGTGCAGGGGCCACTATGGGACATAATACTATGTGCAGGGGCCACTATGGGGGATAATACTGTGTGCAGGGGCCACTATAGGACATAATACTGTGTACAGGGGCCACTATGGGACATAATACTGTGTGCAGGGGACACTATGGGGCATAATACTGTGTGCAGGGGCCACTATGGGGCATAATACTGTGTGCAGGGGCCACTATGGGACATAATACTGTGTGCAGGGGCCACTATGGGACATAATACTGTGTGCAGGCGCCACTATGGGGCATAATACTGTGTGCAGGGGCCACTATGGGAGATAATACTGTGTGCAGGGGCCACTATGGGGGATAATACTGTGTGCAGGGGCCACTTCTATGGGGCATAATACTGTGTGCAGGGGTCACTATGGGGCATAATACTGTGTGCAGGGGCCACTATGGAACATAATACTGTGTGCAGGGGCCACTATGGGGACATAATACTGTGTGCAGGGGCCACTATGGGACATAATACTGTGTGCAGGGGCCACAGTGGGGCATAATACTGTGTGCAGGGGCCACTATGGGACATAATACTGTGTGCAGGGGCCACAGTGGGGCATAATACTGTGTGCAGGGGCCACAGTGCATCGGCATCCAGTTGCGGCTTTCCACTTGTGTTCACCATGATGCATATACAGGCCCACTTTAACCAAAGGGCCAACAGTGCAGCCGATCGAGCAGGACGGTCCCACATTTCAGGTGCTGTCCCGCTGTTCCGGACAGCTGGCAGTGATTTCAACTCCATTGGTCTGCTTAGAACTCACATAGATGTTGAATACAATAGTGGAGAATTTTCAGTTTTCGGGTGATGTTGTCTGGAACAGGGAAGCGCAATGAGTGCCGAGTCACAAACGACACTAAAGACTGAGCCTGCAGGTCCGTAGGAGCGAGGTTTGGTGAGCATCCTTGTTTTTCACATTGGTGGTTGAGGGGGGCAGTGGAAATTAACTTTCCAAAAAGTTTGCAAATGGCCCCACCTATACAGACAAACTGTGCAACACCAATATTATTATTACATAGCACACAATGGAGCGTAGCCTATAAATCTATGGGGTCTGTTCATATATAAAACAAAGTAATAAAAAACTCCCGTCCCTTTCTGGAAACGAAAACGCGACACGTATTTCACAGGATCAATTAATTTTATTAAGCAAAAAAAAACAAAACTTTTTTGGGTATAGCAAAAGAAAACTAAATCAAGTTAGTCAATGAAGGGGTTAACTCCTATAGGACACGGACTCTGTACATTGTGACTTTAGAGGATGATGTGCAGGCGGTGCAGTCCCACTACTGGCCACACAGGGTAGATGTCAGACATCTCTGCGGCTCAGGCGGGGCGGTGACACTGGCTGGAGCTGGCTGGAGGCTTTATTGGGCTGGAGAGGAAACTCTGTGGATGGAGAAGCAGCGTCAGCTGAAGGAGGCAGGAAGGAAAGGAGGAGAGGAGCCCTGGGCTGTAAGTGACCATCTACCATCCTGCTACTGTCTGGGGGCCTCCTGATATTTGGGGGGCTTAGTGCTGTCTGCAGGGAAGTAATAACCCTTTGCTGGATACGTTCCATCCAGCCCCAAACAGAGAGATGTTAGCACAAGTCTATGAGGGAACTTCTTAGGACTTAGGGAATCTGCTGGAACAAGTCGTTCGGTGTAATTGAAGTCTCCTGTAAGGATCTGCTCAGATGTATTAAGATCAGCTCAAGGAGTTCTCAGGTATGAAGTCTGCTCAGAAGATGGAGGTACAACATAATGGAATATCTCTGTAGACAGGCGGTTACACCCACATGTGTCACTAGGAATGGCTGCTTAGTGTCTGTCATTGACTCCTTAATGTGTCTTTAAGAAACTTACTTATTAGTGTGTAGACGTGTGTGTCTATATGTAATGTCACTTTGTATCAGTGTGTAGACGTGTGTGTCTATATGTAATGTCACTTTGTATCAGTGTATATACATGTGTGTGTCTATATGTAATGTCACTTTGTATCAGTGTATATACATGTGTGTGTCTATATGTAATGTCACTTTGTATCAGTGTATATACGTGTGTGTGTGTGTGTGTGTCTATAATGACACTTTGTATCCGTGTATATATATTTGAGTCTATCTATAATGTTACTTTGTATTATTACTGTGTGTACATGTGTCTATATTGACCCTTCTAGTTTCAATACTTTCATCGTTCCTTTAACTTTTGTTGTCCACATTTGTTTTACTTGCATTGTGGAATTGTGTAGGACTGGTGCTAGCTGCGGGGGCCCCAAATAAAATAGCGCAATTTTGCCATGGTGGAAATATCGTAGCAAAAAAAACCAGAGAAATATATGCAATGAAATACTGTGACTTCAAACCGTTGCGTTTCTGTAAATCACAGCATGTCAGTTATACCTGCGGAGTCGCCGGCGTTCTCTGTATAGGTATAATTGAAGTAAAGTCCAATGCAAAAAGCGCTGTGGGAAAAACCGCCATGCGTTTACATTGTAGTTTTTAATGCAGTGCTATTTCGCTGCAGCTGACTACGTACAGGTTTTCCAGAATATGATTCGTGCGGGCAATGCGCAGCGAGCACATGGAGCCCATTATAGTCTATGGGGTCAGTGTGCTTTGACAGCACATTGCTTGCAATTGCGATTGTATTCCATTCGGGGGGTCTCCATGCGGACTCCTTCCCTACGGAATACATATGCTAGTGTGAACCAACCCTCAGTGTATGCTGCCACCATATAGCATAGTATTGTACAAATAGTCTCCCTTACAAGCAACACCTCCATAATACAGCATCTAATAGATAATGCACAAGTCTCCATATAAAATCGGAACTATAATGAGTTAGAATAAAGAATTGCAAATATAATTTTATTAATTTATTTTAATGCAATGCGTGTGGTAAAATTCTATAAAATTCCCTCCACTTCTGTACTGTGCTATTGTGCGGTTGTAAAATCTTGTAAATTTATTGCTCACCATCCCGCAGTAGAATATTCATCCTGCGTATACAAACCTGATGTATAATGTGATAATATTGTATTGATTGCTTATCATTTGTGCAATGTTTTGTGACCTGCATCCAGTTGTACCAGTTTTATGTTCTGGCTCATTGTTACATGCGCATTATTATTTTTTGTTTGCTTTGAGAATAGTTTTTTTTTTTATTTTGTGGTTGTTAGTGCACAATCCAGCATCAACATTTGGTAATCGTCTTCGTGGACGTCTTGTGTTATTTCCTGTCTGACTGAACACAATTAATAACAAGAAAATATTTGGTTTTTTTTTTTTCCTGCTCAAAAGATTGTGTCATCAATTATAGAGAAAGTCCTGCAGTGTTATCCTGGCCTTGCCCACTAGGTGTCCCCACTGATTCTCTCCCAGTATACATTGATACATTGTAACGACGTTGGTGGAATCTGTGATCTGGATTTACTTAGGGGAGAAGTCACATGAAATATATTGTTATAGCGGAGACCACACACGTTCTCATGAAGGCTACAGAGCCGTACCAGTTATACTGTGCTGTATACACCGCCCCATCCCCATAAAAGGTGCCGTCTGAATGCACAAGAACTATAGCACAAAATACACGTAAGGTGTCAGGTGAAAATTATGCACAAAAATTAAAGGCATGGTCGTCATCCGTGTATCGCCCGTGCACAGGCCGCACTTCATCACCTCATTTCATTCAAAGAGCAAGGCCTCATTTGTTTCCAAATTCTGTAAAATCTGCGACTATATTATTAAGTCTCCTTTCTCTTCTTGCATATAAAGTTATGAGCCTCGTATTTCTTCAATGTGTCGCCTTTCCGGCCTTTGCATTGGGCGTGCTCTTTTATGTCATTTATCACTATAAAGTTTCCCTTTCCCATCTCATAAACTATTGTTTCCTATAACGTGCGATCCTCCCTAAGGACAATGAACGCGCTCCAATATGGCGACCGGTTCTAGTAGATATACTGATCGTGTGAGTCGCACACAAGGGCTGGTTATTTATTCTTCTCACTTAGCGATTTTAGGGGAAGACCTGTCAGAAATCGCAACGGTTGAAGTCGCTACTAAATCCCCCAACAATGACATATTGCAGAGTCCTTGTGCAGTCCCAGTTACTTTGTCCGCTGTATTGTTAGGCTGGTCTTACACGACAGTAGTGATTTTTGAAGTCCACAATTTGCTCATCAGCAACACCAATTTCACTCCGTCCGTGTCCATCCGCAAAGTGCACAGTCCATGCCGTGATGTTCGTGACTTTGCAGACCTGCGGTATTTAGTGCAGACCCCAGTCACGGCACAACATGCCACGGATAAAATATCTGCTGGTGTAAGAGGCCGCACTGAATACAATGTGTCCGCAATTGAAAACCCACAATTGTGGACCATTTGCGGACTTAACTTGCAATTGTGTAAGGCCAGCCTTACTGTACATCGCAGGTGAATCTATAGGCCCCAACCTGCTACAGGTTTGTCCCAGCGCCCAATGTACAAGAGCATAGACACCATATGGATATTATCTAGGGCCACTGCGCCTCCATGGACCTGTTCATTTCCTTTATAGATCCTCAGCTGCAATATGGCCAGGTATAGGACTTGTCCCGAGCTTTGTCCCCAGCTTATGAACCCATGATAATACACGGCAGTGTGTATGGGGACATATAAAATAATGGGTCGGTATAAAACACAGCTAGCACACTGACAAGGCACAAGCTTATGTACATGAGCCTAAAGGAGACCTCCGACTAGTGAACGGGTCTGGTGGAAATTCTCTCCAGACTTGCAGGCATGTTAGCTGCCATTGCATGTAATTGGATATCCATTCATTTCTAGTCACTTAGTTCCATATTGTCGGCCGCGTTCTGGCTCCATACACTTGTGTAGTTCAACAAATCTGGTAACTCCGGGTATACACATGTTTGTAACAGTTGTCACTTGTTTCATTCTTCTCCTCCTCAAACAAACGAGAGACAATGAGAACCATATGTGCTGCATTGTGTGGAGTCTCTTACATGCAATGCAAAGACTGGATTGACACATTGTACTTGACTCTGTAGGATCTAACGTGCAGGGTCATAGCCAGAACTACTGCGGTTACATCAACCTGGCGTTTTGTGGAAATCTGTTGCACCTGGATTATTTATTTTTTTTATTTTGGGTCATCACCACTGTTACTGTGATCTTGGCATACAAATGGTTAATATCTGTATGACTGTCAGTGCAGAACTTTGACAAATCTTTAAGCGATGAGCCGCACAGATATTTGTCATTAGGTTAGGGGACGTTCACACTACTGCCACTGTCTGCCCTGGGGTTTCCGTCCTGGACAGGGGACGGCTTCCTGGCGGTCAGTTTTAAAACCCATTAATTGAAGTGATCACCACGAGGCCTCCATCTAAAATCTGACCATTGATTGATCTCAAACAGAACCTTGATTTGTTTTGGTTTCAGTTTCTTGTATGCGCGACCACTGCAAAAAAAAAAAAGGTGATGGCAGCCGGCTGTCAATGGCAGGACATGTAATGGGTGCTGTGACACCAAATTTTCTTCTGCATCTGGAAATGGACCAGGTAGTGACAGGGGTGTCTAATGCAGGTGCCATCTTTGTCTGGTTGATGAACAAGGAAACTGTGGGAGCTGCTTATGTTTTTCAGTGGAGAGGCCGCCAAGGGCAAGTGTCCTGGATACAAAGTGATGCATCTTTGATTATTCTGTATGTATTTTGGGATATGACCCGCACTTGGGCATCTTAGGTGCAGCAAAAGCCTAGCAAGTCCTCTAGCAAAAAAGCAAATTCCTGTATCTTAAGAGTAATGGGTGTTACCAGTCAACACTGCTACGTATTGAAACCAGTCTGATATGGCTGTATGTGTGGTCCGGCGTGACCCTTAGGCTGGACAATTACCCGAGCGATGTGAATTGACTTCTTTCTTGTAGTAAAGTTTATTGCATAGTTTTCAGCCTGAGCCATTCTACAAGGCTTACGCTGGCTACAAGGGCATTCCTCCGGCTCTTACCCCATAAGTCACACCACATGACCATAGCATCCATTTCCTGACTTGCAGACCAGACTGGGTTGAAGGTCTCCACAAGAAAAAAGAAAGAAACTCTTGAGATCCTGTTACTATGTCAATAAGGGTGGCTGAATATCTGCAAATAGTTTATGGGAAGGGATCAGACGGATTGGGTTGTTACACTCCCTAACATTTATTATCTGACTTTCTGAATTGTCAGTATTTACGGGGAGACGGTTACCAACACACATGTCCTTATTGCAAAATCTGCATCATAATTGGATGCAATTGAAAATCCAAGTCCTGGTGCATTGCACCCAACTCCTGAAAGAGGAACAAAACCTGTGCCCCGGGCAAATTTAGGTAGTACAAGACCAGTGGTGTATCTAAAGTCTTGTGGGCCCTGGTGTAATCTTTTGTCCGGGGTCCCCTATCTCATCCCTACAGTGAATTCTTGATAGTGATGGTTACAGGGGCTAAGGAGTTTAATCCACTTTTGTGTGGTCGGGTAATCTGGGGGTCTCCTTGGCTTATGGGCCAGATGGAAGCTGCAATCTCAATACTGATGCCAGTGCTAATGGGCCCCCTAATGCTCCTGTACCCTGGTGCGACTGCACCCCCTCAAGTTACAACCCTGTACAAGACGTCCATGACTCTGCCCATTCCTAACCATGTCCCTTGTGCCCCCACACAGTATAATGCTCCTTTAGTGGCCCGAACCTGGTATCATGCTACTTGTGGTCTCCATACTATGCAACCCCTAGAGTACAACGTCCTCCACAGTATAATTTTCCCTTCAGTGTGGCCCCTCACTGCATACGGTTCCACTTTAATGTAGCCCCACGGTATAATGGCCACCGCACTATAATACACAGTATACAATACAATAATACACAGTATAATGGCCACCGCACTATAATGCACAAGTGAAAAGCACTTGGGAGCAGCAGGCACGATGCATTGAAGTTGCTACATCACCCCTACCTGCTTCCACCTTCCAGGACTAGAGACAGGGGCTGAATGGTGAAGCAGGGAGCGGATGGCTTCCTGCTTCACCATTACATTCAATTCATCTGTGTCTGGAGTTGAAGCCAGGACAAACCTCCTGCCTTCTGGAACAGACATACATCAGCCAGAATCTGTGAATGTTGCACTGAATCCAGGGTGGTTGGGTGGTTGGACCAATGTGTGAGGACCACAAAAGAATCTGTGTGTCCCTGCAACAACAGGTATGATTTATAAAAGATTTTAGATGTGGTTGTCTTCTGATGCTTGTTCTTACCCTTCCATTGGACATCCAGTCATCTCAATGGCTACCATGTCATGACATATTGCCTGGCTGCTTACGGTTTTCTCTATAAAATACATTTTTGCTACCAGAAAAGCCAAAATTCAGAACAATCAGGGTTCTCTTCCTGGGGGCGTGCAATCGCTAGTGGTCATACCTCTTATTTGGAAGCCTAAGACAAGTCAAATGTGATTAAAATATCAGGCACAACTTCCTTCTAGGTTTGGGAATCCAGAAATTAGGTAACAGACTGTTGCATTTTTTTAATTACTTTTGAATACTTTGTTGTCACGGCCATAAATACATATGAAAGTATTTTATGAGGAGCAGCGGCCATATTGTCCGTGTCACGTCTTCCTATCCTATATTGTTTAAGTCGGCGTCTTCTTGTACTTGTTGGTAAATATCTTCTCCGGCGACTGACGAGACTTTCTGGAAGTTGTTACATTTTTAATGAAAGCCGTAATTTGTTGCAGATTTGTGTCTTCTAAGGCTTCAAAGTCGGAAGCATTGCTGAGCCGTAGGAGATGAGAAGACGTGGATGACCCGGGGCTGTTGTGTTATATGGAGACAATAGCATTGGCGTTAAAGGCTTTTCACCCAAAAATTAACAAAACCTGATTTAGGCTTAGGCCGTTTCCACTCTATCTACTTCCTCAGGACACAGATACAGTTGAATAGAAGTGTGGAGCATAGAGCCATTAGCACCGTGCTCCATCATGTTGGAGGTGGCATTACAGTTGGATCTTACAGATATCTTGGTGGGGATGGAACTAGGGGAGTATTGGGGTGTTTTTTTGGGTTTTTTTGTTTGACTTTTGTATGTATCCTGTGGGGCCTATAAAAGTGGAGTTATGCTGTGGGGGGCATTATACTTTGTGGGACCACATAATGTATATTTGGAATTAAGAAAACATCATCACAATGTGTTGGGGCACAAAGAGACATTGTGGTAGTAGCCAGCATTTGTTAATACACACCGCTCCACTGATTCAAGCACAGTTGAAATTTTCTCTCTCTCCTCTACCATTCCTGAGCAACAAGTGCAGGTAGTTTTGGTGCCTGATGTGCTCTATAAGCTCTGTAATGTCAGGTGGGCGGTGTCAGGCAGGGGGTGTGATTTGGATCTCCAATCAGTGGCAGGCAGTGTCAGAGCCCAGAATCCCACCCCTTGTCTGCTCCTGCCTGACTCCGCCCTCCTGACAGTACAGAGACTAAATAGTATATCAGGCACCAAAACCATGCGTAAGTAGAGTAGCTGGCAGCCATTTTACAGAATTGAAGTGAGGACCTACCAAAATAACTAAAAAGAAGGGCTGCAGGTCTTTAACTATGAGTTTATTGTGAACTGGGGGGGTGTCTTGGTGAAGGGGTTATCCAGGTTTATGTAAGATTGATGAGTCATCCATTGGATAGGTGATCAATTGAAGATTGGCGGGGTCTTATAGTAACACGGCCTGTCAATAAGACGGAGCTGCATTACCAAGCACAGCCACCATATACAAAGGTTGGGTCATAAAACTCCTAAACCCAGAAGATCCCTTTAAGATTGTGCATTAGGTTGTACTTGCCGTGACCCCTTCACTACTAAGTCCATCAGTTGTAATAACCCTGACCCCTGTAATACAATCTGCATTTGCTATTCCTGTAAGAACTAAGAAATCTAATCAGTGGTGACTTATGCGGCGCTATTTCCGTATCGCGGTCAGTGCGGTTATATATAGAATATCATGTGTTGTGTATTATTGGCAGTATTGCCTAGATCACTTATCTCTGAGCTTTGGATCATTTTAGATGTAAATTATAGAAAAAAAATTACTTTGTTATAATTGAAACAAAAATGTTAAGTTGAAACTTCCGCAAATCTAAAATTTCAAGTTTTGCAGTTTCAAAGATTTTCTCTAACCAGCTTAGTTTTGATGGGTTGCCGATGGATCGGACCATGAATGCAGGAACGGTCTGTGGTCCAGCCCTGGTCAGATGCCAGCCATGATGTCCTTATTGTGGACAGATGATCTTCTCATGCGTTCAGTGTCCTTGTCTGTTCCTGTTCGGGAAGATAATCCAGTATAAGACCATAGTCCTATCCATTGACCGCCCATCGAGCCAAGAGAATGTCACTACTAAGATGGCTTCAGACCGGAGCAGTGCGGTGTAATATGGGATGTGTTTCTGGCTGTATACTCATCCTCGTATCCTCTGCTTCTACAGACTGATATACGGGACATCACCCTGCTGGATTCTATGTGATGTCTGTACTTCAGGTTAGTAGTCTCTCTGTATCTGCCGAGTTGGGGAAATCTTCTGGTTGATGTGATTTAGACTGAAAGCAGAAGATACTTGGTTTTATTTTATCCATTTCCATTGGCGTCCTAAAGATTCGGTGAAGACCTCGTAACTTCTATCTGAAAAGTGTCTCCAATTCCGCGTCAATAAAGCTACAAGTTATAGTGATCACATAATAAAAAAAATCATCAGGAACAGCGGTGTAATTTACGCTGGGTTCACACCTGCGTTTGGGGTCTCCGTACTATGGTTTCCGTCTTCTGCATGCCAGAAGACGGAAACCATAGACCGGGTCCGGCCGTGCGCGGCGGTGAGCGTTTTGCGCTCTCCGCCGCGAAACCGGATTTTTTTTATCCGGACACAGAGTACTGCATGTCCGACTCTGTGTCCGGATTATAAAACTCGGTTTCGCGGCGGAGAGCCTAAAACGCTCACCGCCGCGCACGGCCGGACATCTCTCTCACCCATTCAAATGAATGGGTGAGAGAGACTGATGCAGGTTTCCGTATCCTGCCTGTGTTTTAGGCAGGAAACGGAAACCTAAGTACGGAGACCTGGGCGCAGATGTGAACGAGCCCTTACAGGGGTTGTCCAGGCAAAAATAAGCTGCGGGCAGTGAAAAAAAAAAAAAAAAAAAAAAAAAAAACATACTGACCGGTGGCATAACTAGGAATGGCGGGGCTCCGTGGCAAACTTTTGACATAGCCCCCCCCCCCCCCGTCCAACACCGAAGACCTCGACCGACCCCCTCCTACGCATTCCTGCGCGTTCTATTATCCCCCATAGTGGCCCCTGCACACAGTATAATGCCCCACTATGGACACCCATAAACAATTATTATACTCGGTCAGACCCCCGAGTATAATAATCAGAGACCCAGAGGGAGAAAAACATAAAAAAAAGCACTGTTGCTCACCTATCTCCCGATTCTGCTGCAGTCCTCCGCTGTAGTCCATCTTCATTGATGTCAGATGTCACATGACCCGGGACACAGGCCAGGGGTCATGAGACATCAAACGACTAGGCCTGAAGCCTGCCCGGATCATGGAGAGGTAAGTAACAGTGTTTTTTCTGTTTCTTACCTCTCCCGGGCCGCCAATCATTATACTCGGGGGTCCGAAAAGACCCCTGAGTATAATAATAGTGCTTGTGGGGCCCGCGGTGTCACTTACCGATCGGTAAGTAAATAGGGCCCGTTACCGGCTGCAGCAGTAGCGGATGTCGCCGGCCCCCTAATGTCCCGGGCCCTGTGGCCGCTGCCTCTGCTGCTATGGCGGTAGTTACGCCCCCTGATACTGACCTGTCCTGTTGCTCCGGTGTGTGGCATCTTCCGACGTTGTGCTGAAGCTGCTGATTGGCCTCAGTAGTCACATGACCATTGGTTATCAAGAATATGGTGAGTGAGCAACACAGCCCCTGGCCTGTATACAATACTGGGAGCCGTGTGCTTGGGGATATACTGGTCTGCATGGTCCTTACAATCTATAACATCAGTGGGCATCCAACACATGGGACCCCTGCTGATCAGCTGTCTGAAGGGATTGTGGTGCTTTTGCAAGTGCCCTGACTCCTTTGCTATTTAGATTACACATGATTTGTCTTATAATGAGGTGTGATCCTATTACAGGCTGCAGTTACATCGCATGGCAGCTTTAAATCAGCTACTATGCGATGTAAATGATGAAGTGACCCCACACAGTGTAATCTGTTCAACGGAGCCCTCCCCAACAATGCTCCACAGTGGTCCCATCTGCTATCCTACGCTCCCCAGGGCCACACCTCACAGTATACTGCTCCACAATGGCCCCACACAGTATAACATGCACCCCAGTCTATTATTGGGTTTAGTGGCCAGAGTGCAAAATTGCAGGATTTAATATTTTTTTTAAAAAAATGCATGAAAAATTAAAAATAAAATCATCAAGAATTCTGAAGAATCTATTTAGCCTATAAACTTGGTTTAACGTGAGACCTCAGACAGGTAATAAACTAGAGACGTTCCCCGTCCTAACACTGAAGATTTCCTTCCCGGCATGAATGCTATCTTTATCTCCCGCCTTCCCCGTATACTCTAACAAGGGAGCCATAGTTTAATGATATATTTAATTTTTTGGCGGCGGCCGCTGCTCCACAGGAAATACCAAACCTGACACTGTCCAATATTCATTTACATCCCACTTCAGGCCACAAAAATGTCCAACGTCTCAACATTTGGTTTGTAGATTAAAGTCTCCCGGACTCTGACACCGGCTCCAGGTCTGTGTTTTCTCATGTGTCCTACAGCTTGTTACTCGCCGCTTTTCTTCCTTCTATTCCTCCCTTTATCTGTAATGAGAGACTGATGGTTCGAATTAAAGGGATAAAGGAATCTCTGTGACCTTTAAGACGAAGTTCACGTAGAGCAGATTAGCTGCAGGAAAATCTGCATCACATCTGGAGCAATAATCTGCGGTAGATTTGCTCAAATTTTTAAACCTTTTTGAATTTGGGTTCCGGCTGGGCAACACGGTGTCTCAGTGGTTAGCATTGCAGCCTTGCAGCGCTGGAGTCCTGGGTTCGAATCCCACCAGGAACAACATCTGCAAGGAGTTTGTATGTTCTCCTCGTGTTTGTGTGGATTTCCTCCCATTATACAAAGACAAACTGATAGGAAAAAAAATGTACATTGTGATCCCTATATACTATATACCTCCTGGATATTCCACGATCCGCTATGAACGGTGTCATTGAAGAGTAGAAGTGTTTGGGAACCACAAAGTCTGACATGGCATAGTGCCCCCTTTCCTGGTCCCCACACAGTATAACACCCCATGTACACACAGTATTATGCCCCATAGTGACCCCTGCACACAGTATTATGTCCCATAGAAGTGGCCCCTGCACACGGTATTATGTCCCATAGTGGCTCCTGCACACAGTATTATGTCTCATAGTGGCCCCTGCACACAGTATTATGTCCCATAGAAGTGGCCCCTGCACACAGTATTATGCCCCATAGAAGTGGCCCCTGCACACAGTATTATGTCCCATAGTGGCCCCTGCACACAGTATTATGTCCCATAGTGACCCCTGCACACAGTATTATGTCCCATAGTGGCCCCTGCACACAGTATTATGTCCCATAGAAGTGGCCCCTGCACACAGTATTATGCCCCATAGAAGTGGCCCCTGCACACAGTATTATACCCCATAGTGGCCCCTGCACACAGTATTATGCCCCATAGTGGCCCCTGCACACAGTATTATGTCCCATAGTGGCCCCTACACACAGTATTATGTCCCATAGTGGCCCCTGCACACAGTATTATGTCCCATAGTGGCCCCTGCACACAGTATTATGTCCCATAGTGGCCCCTGCACACAGTATTATGTCCCATAGTGGCCCCTGCACACAGTATTATGTCCCATAGTGACCCCTGCACACAGTATTATGTCCCATAGTGGCCCCTGCACACCGTATTATGTCCCATAGTGACCCCTGCACACGGTATTATGTCCCATAGTGGCCCCTGCACACCGTATTATGTCCCATAGTGACCCCTGCACACGGTATTATGTCCCATAGTGGCCCCTGCACACGGTATTATGTCCCATAGTGGCCCCTGCACACGGTATTATGTCCCATAGAAGTGGCCCCTGCACACAGTATTATGTCCCATAGTGGCCCCTGCACACAGTATTATGTCCCATAGTGGCCCCTGCACACAGTATTATGTCCCATAGTGGCCCCTGCACACAGTATTATGTCCCATAGTGGCCCCTGCACACAGTATTATGTCCCATAGTGGCCCCTGCACACAGTATTATGTCCCATAGTGGCCCCTGCACACAGTATTATGTCCCATAGTGGCCCCTGCACACAGTATTATGTCCCATAGTGGCCCCTGCATACCGTATTATGTCCCATAGTGGCCCCTGCACACGGTATTATGTCCCATAGTGGCCCCTGCACACGGTATTATGTCCCATAGTGACCCCTGCACACGGTATTATGTCCCATAGTGGCCCCTGCACACGGTATTATGTCCCATAGTGACCCCTGCACACGGTATTATGTCCCATAGTGACCCCTGCACACGGTATTATGTCCCATAGTGACCCCTGCACACGGTATTATGTCCCATAGTGGCCCCTGCACACGGTATTATGTCCCATAGTGACCCCTGCACACGGTATTATGTCCCATAGTGACCCCTGCACACGGTATTATGTCCAATAGTGACCCCTGCACACGGTATTATGTCCCATAGTGGCCCCTGCACACAGTATTATGTCCCATAGTGGCCCCTGCACACGGTATTATGTCCCATAGAAGTGGCCCCTGCACACGGTATTATGTCCCCATAGTGGCCCCTGCACACAGTATTATACCCCATAGTGGCCCCTGCACACAGTATTATGTCCCATAGTGGCCCCTGCACACAGTATTATGTCCCATAGTGGCCCCTGCACACAGTATTATGTCCCATAGAAGTGGCCCCTGCACACAGTATTATACCTCATAGTGGCCCCTGCACACGGTATTATGTCCCATAGTGGCCCCTGCACACGGTATTATGTCCCATAGTGGCCCCTGCACACAGTATTATGTCCCATAGTGGCCCCTGCACACAGTATTATGTCCCATAGAAGTGGCCCCTCCAGACAGTGTTATGTCCCATAGAAGTGGCCCCTGCACACGGTATTATGTCCCATAGAAGTGGCCCCTGCACACAGTATTATGTCCCCACAACTATTATTATACTCTTTTCAGACCCCAGAGAATAATGATGGGAAAAACAAGGGACATGAGGGAACATAAAAACCGGTGGTACTTGCCTATCCTGGGCTCTGGCACACTCCCTGCTGCTTTTGGCCATCTTCAACTTTGGCACAGAAGTCACGTCTGGGATGTTGCCAAAGAGGCCTGAAGACTGCTGGGGGTCCCATCTGATCCGGGGAGAGGTGAGTAAAGTTGTTTTTTATGTTTACTTATCTCCCCTGTGCCTCCAATCATTATATTGCAGGGTCTTTTAAGACCCTGGAGTGTAATAATAGCAGTATTTATTGGGGTTCGCCCAACACAAAATCTTAATGTGGGCCCGCGGCCTCACTTACCGATCCCCACTTCTGCTCATAGCCACCTCTGGTTGAGGGCCCCAGCGAAACGACTTATTAAGCAGCCATTATAGCTGCTACCCCGGGACTTATGCCATTATTGGCCTACAAAGCCTTGACCTCAAACCTCTGGGATAACCTAGAAAGGAGACTGCAAACCAGCCTGTGTGTCCAACCTCACGATCTGAACTGGTCTACCTGGGCAAACACTCCAAAATATAGTACAAGTAAAGGGGGAGACCAACTCCATATTAATGCTTAGGATTTAGAATGGAACGTCCTAAAAGGAGTAATGTATAGGGGTCCCAGTACTTAAGCAAAGAGGGAATTACAAGCTAACGTCCTTACTTACTAGAGATGACGCTAAGGCCCCACGTAGCGAGCCGTAGTGAAAAAGCATTGCGGGAAAAACTGCGGCACAAACACATCAATGGTTTTTCCCTCTACGCTTTTCATCGAAGGCCTGCACAGGTTTCCCCTGCGGACTTTCTGCTTCAATTCTACCTATAGGGAGACTGTCAGCATTTCCATAGCTATAATTGACCTTCTCTGATTTCCAAAAATGCAACAGTTTTGGAAATTGCCGCATTTTTCCTGTGCGTATTTTTGTGCATTGTGTGGCTCAGGGGTTCGCACTCTTGCCCTGCAGTCCTGGGTTCAAATTTAGTCGAGTACAAGATCTGCATGGAGTTTGTATTGTCTCCCTGTTTTTGCCTGGGTTTGCTCCATATTCCTCACAATACTCCAAAGACAAACGGAAGGATTTTGACCATATCTGTAATGCGCTGTGGAATATTGTATGTTGGTGCTATATAAAGTAATATCTGTCGCCGCCTTTACAGGAGACGTTTTACTATCCCGGCACTTGAAGTTCAGGGTAAAGGTTGTTTTTTTTTGTTTTTGTTTTTTTCTTTTGGAAATTGGAAATCGAATACAAGTTACCGCACAAAGAGAAATCCAAACTTTTTTTTTTTCCTTCTGAGATAACGATTAATATTTCTAAGCTAACACAAGGAGAATGTCTCCTGTGCAGAAGTCTCGGGGGCTCTTCCCATAGTCAGTCATTGAAGGATGAAGTCCAGGTCACTGCGGCCATGTGGATCTTGTCAGCCAGAAGAATGTATTTTATAATAGTTTTGAAGAGGATTCGCCTCACGATACATCTTATAAGACGTCTCACTAGGATACTCAGTACTAAGACTCCACTTACGTGTTCGGTTTTATTTTTGGAATCCTTAAGATAGGTCATCATGTTTTTTGCTCAGAAAGCTCTAAGGTTCAGGCCCCACGTTGCAGAAATGCAACTTTTCTTGTTGCAGATTTTGTTGCCAAGGCAGGAGTGTATTGAGCAGAAGGTAGAAATAGAAGAACTTCCTATAGATTTCCCATTTCTTTTGTAGCCATTTTTGGCTTTGGCTCAAAAAAACTCAAGAAAATCTGCAACAATGTGGAGTCTGAGCCTAAGTGACGTATTATGTGGAAACTGGTTGTAGTAATAGTCCAAGCAGCACAAAAAAAATGTGCTATATGGCTAATGGCTATGAAAGAACATGGTGAACTCATAGATGTGAGTCTGCTGCATTCATGAAGGAACGGACCCTGCACAGATCAGCTGTTCTGGAGGCCTCTGGGCACAAGATGTTACAGTAGTGGACAAGGAGTAGATGGCGCCTACTCCTATTAAAGTAAAAGGAGTGGGTTTATGGTCACCATTGCTATAGAGTGCCCGGGGCGGCATCTCTGCTCCCTGTCCACTACTGTAGCCTCTGACTCCCAGAGGAATTGCAGAATTTTGCATTCCATTACAATAGGATTTCCTTTCTGCTTTGCCTATTGTGCATTACTAATATTGCATTGCAGACGCTTAATTAACATCATGTGTTTGCAACGAAAAAAATCTTTATTAAAAATCCGTCTTCTGGAATTTCCTAAATTCTGCGCTGAGATCCTTGCTGCAGAGCTGCTTCACCGTTCTCGCAGATTACCTCAAGGATACTTGCCTGGAGGCGAAGCTGTCAAGCTGTTTCTGGTCTTGTACGCTCGGGATCCTGTTTTCCCAGCAGAGTGAGAGGGAATGAGAATGGAAAAGGGGAGGCCACTCGGATTCTCCATTTATGGAATAAGCACAACCTCCTCACTCCCAGCCGAGGAGATCATGGTCTGCCTGTTCGCCTGGACTGGTGTCTCTGCACATACGAGGTGTTGTATGTGTGGGGATTTCCAGGATTGGATCGGGAGGACTTTTACTCTTTCTTGGAGCCAGATCTTAGGACCCCGCTGGGAAGGCCATGCCATAAGTGGATGGTGGCGGTCAGACAATGTCTGCATTGTATAGTTGTCTGAAAGGTAAAAAGTAAGTCATCCCTGCATTCTTTGTTCCTTTGTTGCTGCTGTCTTTAGATGCTGCCTTCCACGAAAATTGAGGATAGAAGAAGAAAAGCTGGTTTTTGGTTTTCCGTCGGCTCTTACCCTTTAAACAATAGGATCGAGTGACGTAAATAACACTCGCCTTTTATTCCAGAATTCTATGTATGTCGTCCATTGTATAGCCACAAAGTAACTGCTTAAGTTCACATTTCGGCAGATTTTCGTCAATGCCTTTTTATTTTTGCGGCAATGTGTAATTTACTATTAAAGTGTCTGCCCGGCTCCGTCAAGTCATTGACCATTTTCCAGTGAATTGCTGTTTCATTTATTGGCACCAAGTATTTGATACGAGAGATTCTGAACAATAATTCTGATTTCTAAATGTATCTGGCGGTGAATGGGTTAATAACGTAAGGTTGGGGTGTATATATGTGTATATATATATATGAAATCTGTTGGCCAAACTTATCTTTTTGGTCATTTTAACAATTACTGTAAGTGTGTGTGTTCAATATAATGGTAAATTCCTATAGCCACTTCCAGTAGGGGGCGCAGTTGCATTATTACTTACTAGACTGAGGCTATACACTCTTTTTGTAGGGACACATAGGGGGATATGTAATGGTTTTTCCTATCAGTATGTCTGGGAGGAAATCCAGGCAAACACATACAAACTCCTTGCAGATGTTGTTCCTGGTGGGATTCGAACCCAGGATCCCAGTGCTGCAAGGCTGCAGTGCTAACCACTGAGCCACTGTGTTGCCCCTATATTGGGGGATATGTATGAAACTGCCTAAAAGAAAACCTATCCGTGGAATAGGTGATAAATGTCTGATGGGGACCCCAAACTCCCAATGACTCTTCACTACAACCCCAATGAAGCGTTGGTTCTATGTGTGCCCTGCTGCTCCATGTCTTTGGGGCTGATGGAGACCGTTGATCATAGTTCTTTCCCATTATAGGGAGTCTGTCCCCATAACCCATCAGATCGACCCTGTCCTGCAGATAGATAGGTTACGGCTGCTTGAATCAAACCCTATTTTCCCCTTGGGAATTGGTGGCTCCTCTGCCAAAATGTTGCCTTTATGTATCCATATGAAGATGAGCTCTTTGGAGCAATGATGGCATCGCCGCTTACCTCTTTGGAGCAATGATGGCATCGCCACTTACCACTTTGGAGCAATGGCAACTCCCTTGTTGCTTCATCTTTAGATCGACAAAAATGGTGATATCTCGGCAATTCACATGGGGGAGGAAACCATTGTATTCTGGTGACCCTAACTTGTGTATCTGTGGGGTCGGGTTCTGTAACAGATTGCCTTTTAGAGGAGTCCTCATTATGGTTTGTAAAACTAGGGCTTCAGACCCCCATACGAGTGATTGGTGGGGTCCCAGTGATTACCCAGTTGTATGTTTTTCTCCACTCCATCACCAGTTTACAATCCTTGGCCCTGTTATAATGTGACCATTCTCAATATTCCAGGGGAGGTTTATGTTGTTCCCTTCATGTTCTTATTGCATGGCCGCAGATGTCTCAGTCCTCCTCCGTGGTCCTCCATGGTTCCTCTCTCTATGGGTTATGGAGAACCTGACACTTTATAAGTCTCCAGTCTCCTCGCTTGTACTCGTGTAGTTCTTGGCACGAGCGTAGAGGCAGATTAAAACAAGATAGAAAAAGTTTGAAACCCTTTGCACACCTTACCCGTACGGGCTGAATCTTATTAACCCAAAAATGTTGGCAGGAAACATCTGCGCCCTGATAATTTGGAACAGATCCATTCCTGGTCTTGTGGGATTGGTGGAGGAGATTCATTTCTGCCCAAGTGAAAGTATGTAAACTTTGCTTCCAGGAGGGAGGAGGGTTCCTGGAGGTGTCTTATAAAATCCACCAACATGAAGGAAGCCGACGGTAAAGGTAGAATATTTTCTGAAGTGCGTCGTGTGCCAACGACTGCCGAGAATAAAGGAGCGATTGTAGATGGCGGAGGATTTTCCTATGTGCATGTTGTTTTATAGTGACATTTAAGGTAATATCCACATGTCTGAACCTCCGGAACTAATTCCATAGTATTTAGAAGGATAAATATCTACATGTTATGTTATAGTTACTGTCCTTGGAAGAAGGGACTGAACACGAATAGAACTCGCCAATGCATTGTAGTTTCCATTATAAACCGAAGCCGTGCCCTTGTCCGTGCCCATATATGCCCATAGACCCAGACAATGTTGGCCTCCATTTGGCTGGTATTCATCAGTATACCACAAAATGGTATGGAATAGCGTAATGGACTATGTTGCGCCATCCTATGGAGCCTAGTAAAGAGAACTAGACCTTTTGCAGATATCTTATCTTTTTGTAACCTGGGAGCCAGTGGATGACTCGTGCACTTGTGCCATGAGCATCTGGTGGAGATCTATATGTTGTTGGTGGGAGGGGGTCCGGAGTTTGCAGTTCTGATGGCTCTATGTGATGGCGATTTTTTTTTTTTTTTTTTACCCTATGACTTGTTCCCCCTATAGTCCAGCTTAGAAGTGGCAGGAGGCTGTATCTGCTCCTATGCTTATTGGAGCCATGTGTCCCTATGGCCATGCACCATATATTCCTATAGGGAAACCTGAGGTCCTGTTTGGACTCTGCGCCTGCACTGACAAACTTCAGTATTATATGATTCTCCTCCTGTTCACTTTTCCTTTCTGTACCATGACTTATAGCACCATAGATGAGGGCTTGGTGCATAGCAATGAAGACAAGCCCAGATGGATACTGTATAGTAGACTACATGGGTGAAACGCACAGTGCTCCATATGCAGATATCTGAAACCAAAGCTCTTCATGTCCTGCCCCGTCTCCTTTCTGATTGTCTCCTGTCCCTCTATGCTGGAGCCTCATACTGATACATTGTATCCGGATCTGCTCCTACAGCCACTGCAGAATTCTACGTCCGATCTGTTATAGACAATTCCTAAACCTTGCATTTGCATTAGTTTCATTGATTTCTAAGTGAGCCCAGTCCATATAAAAGGCATTAAAGGTTCTTATTAAGGCAGTGGAGTTGTACTTAGGGAGTCAATGACCCCCCCCACACACACACACACTAGTCTGACTGTCCTGACATGTAGGTGCGTTGCCTCTTCTCACAATGTTGTGTCTCAAATATTCACCTGGAACTTAGATTAGTTTATGGCCCCTATTGACATGAATAAGGGCTGTAAAATACTTCATGTACCAACTGAATCCAGAGATCTAATCTGTGGACGGGCGACAGGTGGTCCCTGTAGGCTATATAGGACCGCTTATAGGACTTGTACTATACACAACACCTAGACCGTCCACAGATTACTCCGTAGCTGGATGTTGGTTCTGGAGCTCCCATTGTAGTCAGCAGGTAATGTCATTGCTCTTAATAGTTCCGCACATTGTAGGATCATAAACTTTGAGGCATTTTGTGACTTGAGGGGACTTGCTGCAATATGGTTATACATATCCGATCAGTGGCGTAACTAGGAATGACAGGGCCCCCTGGTGAACTTTTGACATGGCCCCCCCTCCCCGACCAACACCAACTTCGAAGACCTTGACCGACCCCCCTCCTACGCATTCTTGCACGCGCTATTATCTGCAAAAACTTCCGAGTATAATAATAATCTTTGCGGGGCCCGCGGTGTCACCGGTCCCGGCCCAGCCAGGATCGGTAAGTAAATCGGGCCCGTTACCGGCAGGACTCCAGCCAGTATTGGCCTATTAAGAAAAAAAGAAAAAAACGCAGCGGTAGGGACTGTCACCAACCTCCTAATGTCCCGGGCCCTGTGGCCGCTGCCTCCTCCGCGGTAGTTACGCCACTGTATCCGATTAATGTCAATCACACCAGATAATTTATCTTGAGCTGGATCTAATGTATATGGAGGATTTACCAATTTCGAGCTCAGATGCTGGAGAAGAATGATTTGTACTTGTTGAATTCGACACCTGATCCTTTCGTCCTCCGGGGAGAGAAGTCGCCGTCAGAGATATCTAATAATGGTGAACTCCTCTCGCCCTATGGGGAATACATGTAGGAGAGGACGTGCTGAGCTGGACGGGTCTATGGGGTTGTGGCAGCACAACGAGCATTCAGACCATAGCGATCTGTAGTGTATGGCAACTCAAGGGACATTGGGCAGCAATGGTGAGGAAGACAGAGGTCCGATCAATAATGAAGGTAACGATGTTATAATGGCGTAGATAGATAACCTAGAGCTTGCAGAGTAACTTTGGCGTTCGGTGCAGACCTTGGGTACTGTGCACATGTTATGCTCTTTGTTATTCAGTGATACGTTTCATTCCAGAGACGGGAGCTTGATCCAGGAATTCTGGCCGGCTTTCCTTGTCCTGCTTGTTTATGGGACATTTAACACTGGTGGCGGGTCCAGCCGGGGGCCACTCTGTATCCGTCAGATTTTATCACTTGTATTCTCCGTCTAATGCTTATGGTCTCCTTTCGTGCATGAGCCTTGGACTGGGACAGAACACTTTGGGACGTATCGTTGTTTTCTCTACATTTCTGATTCAGGGGTTTTGCAGGTTAATATGGAAGTAGACTATAATGAGACCTATCTAATGCCTCCCGGTGCGGGCAAAGTGGACTTGCTTTCCAAATTCTAGATTAGTTTTATGCTGACTTAGAATTTTTGGGAAACAATTGATGTAGATTTATTCTGAACCCAGAGATTTGTCCTACTTAGTTACAGGTTACCTACTGACATGTGCTGCCTATTCACGATGTGTCATGTTGGATGGGTTGATATCAGCTGGGACTTGTCTGCGTCATCTCAGTGTTGAGCTTGTACATTGTGCTTTGGGTATTACAACTGTTTTAGAGAAGAAACGTCCTATAGACTCAAAAAATTGGGTTTAGTTTTCCCAGGTCTCAAACATGTAACCTAGTGGATGAGGTTGGATGAAGACAAATGTGCAACCTATAGCCCTATAGTGATGATCAAGCTTCCTATTTACTTACGTTTTTAAGTATGGAATAGAGGGACGTGCTCTAGCACCACCTTTTGGGAGGTAGCTCCCTATAGATCAATGCATCTTTTTTTTTTTTTTTTTTTTTTTTTCATAAAACCTACTTGCATAATCTGGGAATAACAGCTATTTTGCATAGTCGTTAACCAAAATTCATTATGCTAGAATCACACTATTGCCGGATCACCATCGGTTGGGTCCATTAGGGAACCCAAACGACTGAGAGCCAGACCGGTTGCATACAGAGTCCGGCAGACCCCGTTGACTATAATGGGGTCCATTGGGTGTCCTGTCCTCCTATTCAGCTGAGTAACTGCCCAGGGTGACATTATTGGATTCCTTACCCTGTGCGGTTCATTCTGTTCCCTAGTTATAACATTAGGCCAATAGTGACAAGTTTAATTCTAAATTCATGTTACCATTTTCTTCCATTTCTCTGCTCCTTTTTCCTTCTTCCCCTGTCGTTACTTTCTATCTTCTGTATTATGGTGGTTCACATTGTAGCACAAGGTTACATAGTAACCATTTGGTGACTTGCATATCACTGTGTTACATTGCGAAACTCGTACCGTATGTGGCTTGTTTTGGATCTGTGTGTGTTACAGACCTGTAGGTTTTACTGTCTGGATCTTGCAGGAAGTTTTTATAGGCTCGGGTGGGTCACGGGAAAGGAAGCGATAAAGTTCTGCATTGGTTTTAGTCTTTTGATGTTGGATCCACAAGGTTGAATGCGACCTGCTGAGTCAGGAACGTCAGGAACGTACTCGGGGCTTCCTGTACTCGCCGGCTTTTCTTTGGCTGTCGTTTTGCCCTTTCTGATACTTTACTGCAATGTGCGTTTCATGTTTTTTCCTATTGTTTAAAGACCCCAAGATCCAACCAACATTTACTTATTCCTGCTGATGGAGTCATATAATGGTTAGAGATGATCGAGTAGGTATTGGATAGAATACTACGGTATTCGCTATTTGCAGGAAATATTCGATTCAGAACCAGCGTTGATTGGCCGAATGCTATACAGTGTAGCAAGGAGATATAGCCGACTTATTTCTAGGATAAGTTGTCAATATCAAATTGGTGGTGGTCCAACACTTGGCACCTTCACTGATCAGCCATTTGTAGAGACCTCAGTCTTCGGAGGATCGCTGTGGCCTCCCCACATTGAGCAGGTGTTGTGCTTGGTTTTGCGGCTCAGCCCCATTCGCTTAAATTGGACTGAAGAGCAAAGAGGCCACATGATGAAAGCCACTAATAAATGGGGGTCCTGAGTATAAGAACCCTCTGATCACATATTAAGGATCCATCCTAGGATTAGATTAGCTGGATACGGTATGTGTATATAGCTGTATACGGTATTTGTATATGCCCATTGCTGCCAGTACTTGATGCCCTGGCAGCAATTGTGCTTTTCTTGCACTGGGGCACATGAAAGGTGTGAAAGGTACGTGAGGTTGGTATATTCAGTCTGTTTTGATCCAGTATCTGAGGTGTAACGTGTGCCGTGTTCTTCGGCGTTGTAGGTTTCCCTCCATTATCTGAGTCATTAGCTTGACCTGCTGTAAACCATGTGCCGGGCCGGTGTACAATATCCTTGTCCCTTGTTAGTTTGTGTTTTTGTTCCTTTTCTATGTAATTACAGACTGGACGTGACCCTTTGCACCAAAGGCATTTCCTCTTGTTACATTTTTCGAAAAACAATTCGTCCTCGCCAGCTGCTCTCCATTACATCCAGACAGCCCAGCTTGAGAAACTTTGGAGATTTTTAACACTTTCTGGCAGAACTTGCAGAATTGGACAGACCTCTGAATGTAGTAAGAAGTCAGCGTCCATCCGTCTTAGTGATGTCTCTATAAAGAAAAGGAAAATTCATTCATTACCAGTTTTATTAGTGGAATCCGTCCGACTGGGGAACTTGGATTAGAAAAATCTCCACTGGAATTATTCATAAGGAGACTTTTCCCACCGGGGCTTTGTAGGAACATTGTCTCATATAAACCTTATACCGAGGACCCCAGAAACAAGTCTTAGCCGATGTCTTAATGTGGATATTAAAATTGATCATTTCCACTGCCGGCTCCATCTTTTGTATAGTTCAGGGGTCCTGTACGGCTGATCCATGCACGGGCCATCTATCCCCCCGATCAATCAGATCCTAAGGATGCGCCATGAAAGCAAAAATTCTTAGTCAACCCCTTTAATTCATTAAATGTTGCAGATTTCCCTCTTTGCAGAGCCAAAGGTGAAATCTCCAATTGCAATCTTCTGCATAAGTTACCGTGTCTTGCAGATTTAAGACCTGGATTATGTCAGTTTCTGCTATGGATATCCTTTAGCATCGTGTGGATGAGATTTACTAAAGGCCCATCCAATTTGCAGGGATTGTAAAAATGCAAAGGGTGAAATTTGCAATAAAATTCTGCAGAATAATTTACTAAACTGCAGATTGTCAGCCGCCACCACAGGTCTATATATTACAGGGAGTATATAGTTATAGTTAGGGATATGCCAGCTATGTGCTATACGGGGCCAACTGAACAAACTGGTGGGGGAGGGGGGCTTAAAAAATAAATAAATCAAGAGCACATGTCACAATGATCACATTTTGGGTATGGGTGACATATTAGCAGTGATGTCCCCTACATGAGATTGCTGGGACCAGTAACTTGAGTGGCTTCTCCTGCAGGGGTAGGTGAGCGTCTCCTTTTTATTTTTTCACTCACCCCTTTAGGCCTCGATCACACGGGGCACGGGACTGCGTATTATGGTCCTGATTCTGATGCGAGAAGGAGTAAGCCCAAATGAATGGGCCTAGTCCGGAGGGTGCTGTCACGAGGCGGACACAGCCGCGGAATCCGCCTGAAGAAAGGGCAGCTCGCTTCTTATTTCCGTGACCCAGAACATACCACTCATGGAAAAAAGGAAGCTAGCGATCTACATAGACCTCTATTGGGAGGGGGCGGATTCTGAGCTGGATTTAGCGTCAGAACGAACCCTAAACCCCTCTACTTGGTGCATTAAATACTTTCCATTACATATATAGTCTTGTGCACCTTTTATTTTGTCAGTGCACGGCCTTGTGATGTATATCCGGCTCGCTACAAACCTTATAAACTTACAGACTAATACAGATCCTGAAACCGCTTTGGGACGGACCATCCTTCTAGAGCATTCCTATAACTGGACTGGATATTTCGAACAGATGTGACAGATCAGCTCTGGTGACACCTCCATAACTGCCCCCGTGTGATCTGGAGCATTGCTGACTGTAGGGATGTGCGGGCGCAGCGTTCCTGCTCTACCAGCTGCTGATCATATACTGTATGTAAGGTGGCGTGTCTTAGTACTTGAAGTGGTTGCATGGTATAACTTGTGCAGCGGTGCGATACTCGGACATACGCTGTCTTGTACAACTTACCTCGTTTTAGTGATTGGTGCTGAGATACAAAACCTTCCCCAGTATAAGAGTAAGAAAGTCGCTGTTTATGGAAAAGAAGAAACGTAGAAGAGCTCGAAGCGTCAGAAGTGCAAAGCTTGACCAACACATGTCGCTTTGTTTTCGCCTTTCTTTGCACCTTACTGGACGTTGCTTTGCCCTCCACTGTTATTAAATCATTGTCGATAGGAAATAGTTTAGGACCCCCGACCCCCATCGTCTGCTCTAGATACTTAATGCAATGTATTCAATGCAACATAGAAGGTTGTGATGCAAACACTGAACTAATGAGGAGTCATTTTTGGAGTACAAAAATCAATTCAATGTGTTTTTGTTTTGTTTTTTCTTTCTAAATAGTGATGCAATTATGGCGGCAAATATTCCAGAAGGAACCCGGACTGCAGACCCTGAAGAGAGCCACGAAGAATGTTCTGGTAAGAGGTTTTTTTCGTTAAAGACTTCTATCCCCAATGTTGGGGTACAGCCGTCTCCTATAGTCTGTGTTTCCAACTGCTGATATCTCTGGAAATAATACAGATAGATATTGTTATATTACATCTTATGTAGGACTTATTTTTTATGTTGCCTCAGATACAAGTGTTTGTAGCGCCCCCATCCTCATGGTCTTGGTAATACACACAAACTCCCCTGTCTTTTTCGTCTGAAGATCTCCAGTGCCAATAGAGAAACAGGGGACCGAGACTGAGAGAGGATTTCATGGAAAGGAGACGAAATCTGTTAATAAATTCTGTTATGAAATGTATTAATGACACAAACGCCGCCAGAAAATGAGAAGCTGGCCGAAAAGCTAGGAATGCATTATCTATCAACTTCATAAGGGGGGAGGGGGGGATGGGTGCATATACTGTAGCATGTATGGCCATATCTCCAAAATCTTTGCAGTCTTTGAGCTTATATCCAGGTAGAACAAACTGTGCGAGACGTCGGCAATGTCTTGTTGTGTTTTGGTTTTTGAGGTGGTTTGGTCTAATTTTGAACAACTTTCCTTTTCAGGCGATATTATATGGCGATATAAGATATGCGCAGTAGTGACTTCTAACCTCTGTTGTGTTATTTGATAGAACAATGGAGAACAAACCGATACGGACAATCCGTGTGTCATACAATGACTGCCCCGAGGCCCCGTGCATCAGTCTCTACAGCCAGGCTCTGAAACACAGCACCACCTCTTCTTAGTCACCTTATAGCTTCCCAGAGTACTAGAATGACTCTATATACTGTTACCTCCATGGTTGGGTATATACAGATATTCTGCATTTTGTTTTTCAAGAAAACTTGCACCCAAATCCCCTTTGGGCAGCCATTTTGGCCCAATCTCTGGGACCTGCATCTATTTTGCAGCTGTAGCAAATGAAGAGGTAGCCACACAGATGAGTGGATATAGATATGTATACAGAATAATGAAATGTAATGGGGATGTGTGTGTGTGTGTGTGTGTGTGTGTGTGTGTGTGTGTATATTTGTTACTCAATCACACAAAAACAGCTGAAACAGATTTGGATGAAATTTGGCACATAGATAGATTGTAACCTCGATTAACATATTTTATCCCGATAAATGACATGGCTTCACAACTGTTATGAATTTATGTTCATATATTATGTTAAACTGCAGGACAATTCAGACAATTGCACTTTGCTGGTAAAGCCAGGTCTGTTATCTCTCTATGTAAACACACAGATAACACTGAGTCCATTGTGTACAAGCATCTGCATATTATCTGATCTGCATAAGTGTTCTGTGTCCCGTTCAGCCAGAGGGTGGAGGAGAGAAATACAAGAAGTGAGAAGCAGACACTGCAGGCAGCGTGCTAAGACACTGAGATTGAAAAACCTCTTTAATCCATATTGGCAGTTTCTCAATTTTAAACATGCTGGGAAAACAAAAATCTAATTTGTCGCAAAATTCTCAAACAGAGACAGTTATGAAGGTAGCCAGAAGTCAACAGACTTCTCCTCAAGCGGAGCTGAGGAGGATTGAGCAAGATAGGCACCAAGTGACTTAGAGCAGCCGGATTATTGACGCCAACAACATGCTCATTATATGGTGTCCCAGTGAGATGCTGGAACAATCACAGGCACGGTGCAAGGAACAAGTTCAGCGGCAGGCCAGCTTGAAAGCTGCGGAAACGTCGGAATATTTGTGTTAGTATATGTATGTTAGTATTTGATCCTCCATCTGCAGGGGTATATAGAAAACACTGCCTTTAACTTCAGAGTTGATTTGAGGATGAGGGTGTGATGTAACGCTTACATGGAGCCAGCATAATGTTATGACAAGCTCTGATATTTGCTCCATGTGACGTTCGATGTTTTTACGGCCTGGTGTAAACAGTGGTCGAGCCGCTACCTTTTTTAGTGCGGAGTTTTCTGACACCAGAGACGGATGCCAGAACCGCAGAACACGTTACCAGCACAAGCCCTGTATCTGGTCCAGCAGGACGCGACGCCGCGCTCCGCTCATCTGTCAGCCATGTTATTTACTTCTAGTTGTTTATTCCAAGTTCTGGCCTTAGAAGAATGCGGAGGATAAACTCCCTTCAATGCCGCAGCTGCCTTGTAGACGTCCATGTGTTTCTCTCCAGTATATTCCTATAGATCATTGTTTTATGTTGCCAGAAGTCTATGGGAAGACGTCTGCAGAACAGATTGTGGTAGATGTGAGACCGGGCCGAGCTGAGCGCTTGTTTATGCCGAGCGTCAAATTATGGCCCTTAACAAGCCGAAAGGCAGAACCTGAAGGAGGGAGGTGCGGGTTATATATAGCGTGTGTCCTAGCAGGCGTACATAGCCCGGCGTCGCTCTGATCTCTGTGATCGCATACTAGGAGAGCCTTCCTATTAGTATGGGCATGTGATATAGGCCGTGGCCCGTCACTGACAAACTGAGCAATTTACTTGTTTCCAAATCCCTGTCCTGATTTTATTCATTCCCCAAACTGTAAAGGATTTCTCTAAGACGGTGTTTAATTTCCATATGATCTATTATAGGACAGCGACTGGAAATTTACCTACAGACCATAAAATAACCAGAGTCCTGGGCGCCCCCCAACTATGCCCAAACACACTGGGGGTCAGGGGCGTAACTATTGAGGTAGCTGCGGTAGAGGCTGCCACAGGGCATGGACATTACAGGGCCCAGCTGCAGGTAATGAGCCTCATTTACTTACCGATCCTGGCTCCTGCTCATGGCTGCCTGCGCCTTCCCCTTCTGCAGAGGTCGCTGTGATCAGGAGAGGGATCAGTAAGTAAGGCCGCCATCCCCACAAACACGATCAGACTCTGAGTATAATGACTGGAGGCCCAGGGGAGGTGAGGTTAAGATGAAAAAAAAACCTGTTACTTACCTCTCCTGTGCTCAGGCAGGCTTCAGGCCTATTTGGTGACGTCCCAGATGTCACGAGGGCCGAGGATTGTGTCCTTACACGTCGCGATTCAAGTCCCGGCTCAAGTGACGTCTGGTCCATCATTGAAGATGGCCGACATCAGCAGGGAGTGTGCTGGAGCCAGGTAGAGGCAAGTAACAGTACTGAGTTTGCAGCTTCCATCTGGCCCATAAACCAAGGAGACCCACAGATTCCCCGACCACACTAAGGTGGATTAAACTCCTCAGCCCCCGTAACCATCACTATCATGAATTCACTGTCGGGATGAGGTAGGTATAAAACTAAGAATTAAACCTGACAAGAAATGTTCTATTTTCTTGAAGGAATCCCCAAGATCATCTCTGAGGCCGAATTTTAATTTCCGTTCGGTTCGGTCTGTGTAAATGGCATTTTAATGGGTGCAGATATCTTCATTATTAAAGTGCTTATCTAGTTGGAACAAACTCATTTTAGATAAGAGAAATCAGTGAAATTGATCTTATTGGCGAGGAGACTGCGGTGTAATGGCGCGTCTTCCCTGCATTGCGTTCGCTAATGTTATTAGATATTGGACGGCCTTTATTACAGAAGATTTTCCTCTGCCGCCATTAAGGGGGGTGTTTATTAGGGCACCTAACTTTATTATTCTGGTATGTTGTCTGCTTAACGGGATCTTTTAATATTGTGCCCTTACCCCATTTCAGGGTCCCGTGGAAGGTCTGTGTTTTCCCGTGTGGCCATTTTTTTGGTGTTACAATTCTGTTTTGTGCCTATAGCTCTTCTCCCAAAATATATCTGTATCCGGTCCTACAGTCTTAATTAGCAGGAAGGAAAGAATTGGAAAATCCGTATGACCACAAGATCAGACTACACGTGGTTTGTAGTCTGTAAACATGGAAACCTATTAAGCGAGCAAGCTCCACACTATTGATGTCCCTTTTCTAATCCTGGAACGTTCCCCCTCCACTATATTCAGTCTTCTCTTCCTACTCCTAACAAGTCCTGCAAAGTCATCTCCGTATTTTCTTGCTATTCCTTTGTGGCCGCGCTTCGTTTTAGATTCTGTTCATTGTGTTTCTTTGCGCTGTGAGACCGATCCCCATGACTAGGCCTCATAGTCACACCCGGTTATTAGGCCGACATTTACAAGATTTGTCGACCTCTCACTTATTAGTCACATCACTTTTACAGCTGACTTAGTCACAACGTCAAGGTGATGTGAGTTTCATTTCTCGAACACCTAAAGAATCCAAGCGTCCGTATACATAGGAGGCGCCTATCTATAGAAAGACAGAACAATGCACCGCTCTTCTTCTCCAATCTGTATTGTTCCAGTATGGAGGGGTATTACCCTTATGAAGACATCCATGTGGCCTCAGAACATGGAACCTCTTGCCAAATGGATGGTTCGCCGTTCCCTGATACAGTTAGTTTGGTCGCCGATCCTCACGGGGTATCTGTAGAGGACATAGGGGCAGCAGGAAGGGAGTCTATAGATGATCGTCTTGGGAATTCTTGCTTATGGGAAGCCTTCCCTCTGTCTCTTCCCAGTTCTGAACATTTATTCAGCTGTGTGTGACGTTGTATACAGAATGAAGATAAGTCTTATGGCGGAAAAAAATTCTGGCTAAAGAGGGAAAGTGACCCAACTGGAGCAAACTCTAGTTTGGGTGACGTGAGTTAGTTTGTGGGATTCTTTTTGAAGATAAGACTCCTTACATCTAGTGAAAACCAATGCTACCCAGCCCTAGTATCGAATATAAGGATGATCGGTGACCATCATTGTCAACCATTGTCCATTGCTTGGGAAATACGGATATACAAATCATACCAAACCGTGCCCGCAAATTCTATGGAAATACCAATCCATGTGGAAGTCGGTGACCCAATGGCTCTTCTGTTTCTTCCATGTATTCAGAGGCCTCCTGGAACGATAGACAAGATGGACAGAGGATAATTCTCATCATCGTTTCCTTCATTCTTTGTATAATTAATTTGACAATCTGAAATTTATATTTTTAGGATTCTGATCCGAATCTTCCTTTTCAACAGGAAAAAAGAAATCGAAATTCCAGGCCTTCAAGAAATTATTTGTCAAAAAGAAAAGGAAGGAACCTTCAACTCCTAACAGAGAAAGCAACCTAAAGCCCAGCCAGTCCAGTGGCGATGTCAGTGCGTCCGGAGCCAACACAAACGCGTTTCATGATGACCATGAACCAGCGTAAGATTATTTATACGTCATGTTACATGTAGGAAGTTTCGCTCCAAATTGGTGGCCGATCTATCTTAGCGATAGATTCTATGTATAAAAGGGGAAGTGATACGTTTTGCTACAATCCGTCTACAATCTATGGCCTGATGATTCTTCCATCCTATTGGGTGCCATCCAAAAATTGAATAATATTTACCTGTTCCATTTTAAAGGGCCAAAGGAAATATGGGGAGCAAAGCCGTATCCCACGACAGTGTATTTGTTTCTGAGATGGAGGGTTCTGTGAAGGAAGATCTCTCCCATGAATGCACCCCCGGGAAAGTGAAAGCCTTGCAGGTATAAATCTATAGAGTTTCAATATATCTTTCATGTGAACAACGCATTTGATGTTTGTAACCTAACAGGACATCCGTTCCATTGCAGCGTCCTCCTAGCGCTCCCGTAGCATGGTCACGTCCATTGATACTTTTGAGGAATAATAGTAGTTGTAAATAAATAATTACGACTTTCATCAAAGGTGCAGGTCAATTATTTACAAATTATCTTGTCTCTTGTGTCACTAAAGCTGCTCTTCTGTGTTCCTCTGCGGCTCTGACAGCCGGGGCTAATGATCCGTCTTCTATAGGAGCGGATCTAACAATGTGCTGGGTTATCTCTTAGCTGCAGCTTCAGCAGAATATACGGATCGGGTCTCCACCACAAGGCATCGTCCACAAGAAATTTGAGGATTCTGGGACGCTTTCAGAAGATGATGGCCTGCCGAGGAGTCCTCCAGAGATAACCTCGTTGCATGAGATTCTTGCCAAGGCATCGGGGAAGGTAAGTCTAGATATTCGGGATTTTATTCTGTCTCTGTTGGATAGGGTAAGACGTTACTGTCCGTCAATTTTGTGAAACTTAAACTTGGAGCAACTGAATTCCACACACCGCATCCTATAGACCAAGTAGGTCTTCTGGTCTATGATCATGTAGGGAACCATTACAGACGTGTCTAGATCCACTCAACTTTGACTTTGTTGCCTACTGATTCCGGGATGAATCCACCATTGCAGTAATTGCACATTCACTCTTCTACACTAAATTTTTTCTAACCTATATTATTGAAAATCTCAAATTCCCCTTATAGCTCAATTACAAAGCCTCTATCTCCACCTCTTGTGATATATACCTGATATACAATAGATGGGAATTTATTAAGATTGGCATGTCCTATAGCGGGGCTGGAGCAAGATCCGATGGGCCATAAGTGAGATTGGTTCGTGAGGTCCTATAGATGAAATATATATATATATATATATATATATATATATATATATATATATATATATATATATATATATACTTTTTACTGCCAAGGGTAACAGTATGGTCTTCCTGTATCAATATCCTGTGTAGAACCCATGGCACATGTTGATGCCCCCTAGGATCCTATGGATGGATCTAATATGGATAGTCGCTCATTATTCCCTTGTATCAATATTCCCTAACACTACTGAGGTTTCTTTCTCTACTTGTATCAATGCAATTGATTTGGAAATTGTACCAATCCTTATTTTTACCCTCCTCAGTCTTCCGTCAATGCACAGAGACGCAGTTCTATAAGTTTAGGAGGGACAGACAGTGAAGACGAAGCGGTATGTATGAGTCTGGATGGGGATATGGATAAGATGTCATAAATTTAATACTGGAAATGTATTTATGTTAACCCTTTCCTGACTGGTTTTAGTTTTTGGTTACCCATGAGATCATCCAGAGGTTCGTTCCTCTACTACAATCTCTTCTACCTCATTAGACATGTACGGTATGCTCGGTTCCAGTGTAAACCACATTGTTTTATTGGAGTAATGTGACACTTAGGGCCTGACGAAAAAATCCTGGTGACGTCCATTGTTGCAGAGGAGCATTTGGCACCAGGGCTCAGGTGTGACTGCTCCGTCTGCATCTTCTATAGCTATAGTCCGTCTTCTATTCCCTCTAGAGCTGGGGGTGATAGTATGACGTGTGCCCTCTGGGATCTGTGGCATCTATTGAAAACAAGTGGGGGGTTTTCTTCCTCTCCATTAGCGTTTCATTTTTTCACTAACCCAATGGCTGATTGTAAGGCTTCTAACAACAAGCAGATATTGGCTGTAGGGTTGTCGATTGGCTTGACAATACTGTACTGGCGAGAATACACATTGGCCCGGTTCGTGTTTCCACTTGAGGACCCCCAAATGAAAACCTATACTAAGAAAACATGCAAACCCCATAGATTATAATGGGGTCCATGTGGTTTCCGCATGAAACATGCAGAGAGATGTCATGTCAGCAGCACTTCTACTCTATGCAGAAACCGAACGGAAACCACATGGACCCCATTATAGTCCTTATGTAACCTCTTTATTTTTTTTATATATATGTAGAGGTTCCCAAGTGGGCACCTCAAACACAGATGTGAACCAGGCCTAACGAACTCCTGCCCTTGTATGTGATCTATATCGGATTTTCTTAACATTGAGTTGTGTTTATGAAGGATTTACTGTTCGTTATCTGTGTATTCCTGGACCTTGGACATGCCAATAACTAAGTCTTCCTGTTTTCTTAGTGAGGGTCTTGTTTTCTTAAACTTGTGTAATTGGGGTCACGTCTTAGCAGAATGTTTTGTGGCTCATCCTATCGTAATGAAGGACGGTATGAAAATAAACAATTGATGTAGAAAGTGAAGTGGTGGGAAGGCTGGAGACGGAGACAGAGATGTTTTTCGGATGGAAACATTTTATGGCGATTGTTCTTCAACATACTCATTTTGTGAAAGGGGAGGATGAAACGGGATTGTGCAACTCGATTCCTCAAGGGCTGTTTACTGGCCAAGTCTTGAGTCATTGACATGGATGTTAACTGATTCCTTGCCTGTTCATGTTTAAGTTACTAATATTGACTTGTCTTTGTTCATTGAGATTCTGAATAAAAAGGATGACGATAAAAGTAACATTCTTGTATGTAAGATCATTGTAAGACGACTTGTAAGACGTTGTGATAGTGTCACGTTGTAGTTTCCCGGAAAATAAATTGAAAGTGGACAAGTTACTGGTGTGAGACCCTACAGGGCAATAGGACTATATAGTAATGTAATGGGAGACGGATTGAAACCCTATAGTAGCTGTCTGGCAATATGGCGTGGACTGAACTCGAATAGAGTTGTGACATTTAGATCTTGTTTTTTTCGTGGTCTATTTGTAGACTGTTGTTACATGGTCATTGTCTTTTTACCTGCCAATCTGATCACGGAGGACACGTCACTTGTCCTACGGGACAATATTAGGAATAAGTTCGCATAGCAGGCAAACAAAGCAGCATTTCTAAAGCAATCTATTTAGGGAAAGTCTTCAATTTACATAAGCTACCAGTATAGATAGGATCCTTGAGATGGGACAACCCCTTTAAGTAAAATGATGGGCGTTATATTTGGACATGTGGATCCTGAGCCCAGGGTTGGGGGACACGTCGCTGGTCTAGAAGGTTCATACTTGGCTCCGCTTCACGTCCGTGTGTCTGACTATTACTAATACTGCTTCGAGATCCTACAGTAAGCTTCTTTATATCAGGATGTCCTAATGGCCCAGAAATGCGGAGTCTATTGTACTTGTAGTAATGTAATGAGCGGGAACACGCGTGCTGTATGATGTCAGAACGAAATTATTCTACTCATGTCAAATGTCCCGGAAATGTATGAATCGCTGTTTATTTTTATGTCGGGAAGAGGAATGAAAGCAATGCTAATATTACGGATTTCTCATGGCGGGGGTCATATAAATATCACAATGCTGAGAGAGAATGTCTCTGGTGGGGAAGGATTTCGGCATCTGCCGGCCGTACTGTGCCATTGTTAAGTCTTACTCGATGATAAGGAATCAGATTTTTTTATATCCAGCTTTTTATTTTGGTGAATTGTCAATTGTGTTGTGATAACCAAGTCACCCCTGCACCATTGGCATGGAGGTCTCGGGGAAATCGACGGACCCTTTTCTCTCGATTGTTGGGCACCCAAGTGGTCAAACGCCCAATGATTGACTAGTATGCACCTTACCTCCTATAGTATGTTGAGAGGTATTGGTTATTGCCATTGCTTATTGCCATTGTCTATGTATTGCCATTGGTTATTGCCATTGTCTATGTGTTACCATTTGTTATTGCCATTGTCTATGTATTGCCATTTGTTATTGCCATTGTCTATGTATTGCCATTGGTTATTGCCATTGTCTATGTGTTACCATTTGTTATTGCCATTGTCTATGTATTGCCATTGGTTATTGCCATTGTCTATGTGTTACCATTTGTTATTGCCATTGTCTATGTATTGCCATTGGTTATTGCCATTGTCTATGTATTGCCATTGTCTATGTGTTACCATTTGTTATTGCCATTGTCTATGTATTGCCATTGTCTATGTGTTACCATTTGTTATTGCCATTGTCTATGTATTGCCATTGTCTATGTGTTACCATTTGTTATTGCCATTGTCTATGTATTGCCATTGTCTATGTGTTACCATTTGTTATTGCCATTGTCTATGTATTGCCATTGGTTATTGCCATTGTCTATGTATTGCCATTGGTTATTGCCATTGTCTATGTGTTACCATTTGTTATTGCCATTGTCTATGTATTGCCATTTGTTATTGCCATTGTCTATGTATTGCCATTGTCTATGTGTTACCATTTGTTATTGCCATTGTCTATGTATTGCCATTTGTTATTGCCATTGTCTATGTATTGCCATTGTCTATGTGTTACCATTTGTTATTGCCATTGTCTATGTATTGCCATTTGTTATTGCCATTGTCTATGTATTGCCATTTGTTATTGCCATTGTCTATGTATTGCCATTGTCTATGTGTTACCATTTGTTATTGCCATTGTCTATGTATTGCCATTTGTTATTGCCATTGTCTATGTATTGCCATTTGTTATTGCCATTGTCTATGTATTGCTATTGGTTATTGCCATTGTCTATGTATTGCTATTGGTTATTGCCATTGTCTATGTGTTACCATTGGTTATTGCCATTGTCTATGTATTGCCATTGGTTATTGCCATTGTCTAGGTGTTACCATTGGTTATTGCCATTGTCTATTGCCATTGTCTATGTATTGCTATTGGTTATTGCCATTGGTTATTGCCATTGTACAATGTTTTTCCTATCAGTATATCTTTGTAGAATGGGAGACAATCCAGACAAACTCGGGGAGAACATACAAACACCTTGCAGATGTTGTTCCTGGTGGGATTCAAACCGAGGACTCCTGCGCTGCAAGGCTGCAGTGCTAACCACTGAGCCACCATGTTGCCCCTCTATACTATACTTTCTATCATGTCCAGGAGGCTCAGTTGAATGTCACAGATTTGCAGGTTCGCTCTTGCTAGGAGTAGTCGTAGCTGGATCGGGAAATACACAAACCAAGCCGAGCGCCTTGTTAAACCACAGTGTATAATACCGATCTATTTTAGTCGTACGGTTTAGTAAGAAGAATAGCTAAAGCCACCATTTACAGTCTTGGTCGTCCTACAAAACATACTTATAATTATAGGAGAAAAACTATAGAGCCTAGTGAATAATGATACGAGCGCGCTCCGTAATTGTGGCTTGTGATGGGACGTTCTGGATGTGTCTTGGCCCGGCCTCGGAATTCCAGTTCTATAAAGTTAAACATAATAAGTGGATGCCCGGCTTGTGATTAAGCGCCATTTAGACACTATTATAAGGCAGATGGCACATGCTGAGCTTGTCTTGTGGATAATTCTGGAAAGGGAGAAGATTAATGGCGTGTAGTAACTCAGCACAAATGCTGGACGTCGCTGCCAGATGTTCTCTGCAGATTGTGTCGATCCTTACAAAACGTAAAACTCTAATAATCACTTTTAGGTTCTGTTCACTTCTTGACAAGTCATTTAAGGCCCTTGTTCTGGCTGGAGAGTCACATGACTCTGTCCCGAAATACGGTCGCACAGAGAATCTGAATATGGCGAATCCAATACATAGCGTATCATGGTCAGGTTTTCCAGCTATAAGTTGTTCACATTAATATCATGACTTCCATCTAATAATAATGAAGCCAGGACTGCTGTGCCGAGTCCAACCCTATGAAGCTTCCACTGGGGTACTGGCATTTTTGATGGACGGGCGACACTCCGATACTAGGGAAATTGGTTCATACATTAAATAAGTAAGACTTGTTCATAGTGAGTGAGAGGAGGAGGGAGTGGGGTCTCTTCATATAGTGAATAGAGAGGGAGGGGTTGATTCTCCTCACAGCATACACAATATCGTCAAACTGCTGAAACGGAACATTCTGCCGCATCTGAGAACTTACAATGTAATAATAATCTAATGTCCTTCTATCTTCTTCTGGATGAACAGAAACCCAAGCACAGCTGTGAAGCAAGCCTTACTCTAGGTTCTCACCTGCGCTTGGGTTTCCCTTCTACAGTTCCGCTTAGGGACCCGAAAAATGGAGACCCAATCCACTTAAAAAGTGAATGCCTGCAGACCCTATAGACCAGGGGTAGGGAATGTACGGCTCTCCAGCTGTTGTAAAACTACAACTCCCAGCATGCATACTTGCTCTGCTGTTCTTGGAACTCCCATGGAAGTGACTGGAGCATGCTGGGAGTTGTAGTTTCACAGAAGGTTCCCTACCCCTGCTATAGATCATAAAGGGGGTCTGCCTGGTTTATGCCCCAAAAAATGCGTTTTTCAAGTGGAATGGGGGATGGAAACCCAGTACAGGTGTGAATCCAGCCTTAGTAGTAACGTGGAGGGAAGGGGCGCAGACTACTCCTTATTGTACTGCCTGAGTGAGAAATGTAAAATGTGCTGCAGCCATCATGTGATTACTATCAGCAGAAAAACCTGACACAACACAAGAACACAATGCCCAGCAAATCCCTGCAGATAGTTCAACTTTTCACAAAAACCTTGTAAAGAGATTGTTCAGGCAAAATTTTTGAAATGGGCCGAGGAAAATGAAGAAAGTGAAAGTGTTTGCGGGCTGTGACGTCCTGGATCCCTTCCAATCACTGCGGCCTCAGGAAGAGACCCCGGGATGTCACAGGTAGCAACGTCTCGAGCCCTTTGCTGAGGCCGTTACTTTAAATAGCAAAAAAACAGGGCTAACATCATGTAGAAGAAAAAGTCCTGCATATGGAGACCAGACAGAGGGGCTGGGTCTGCCTCTGTTATTTAATGACCGTTGCTCTCATCCCGTGACGGATGAGAACAACAGACATTAATTACCGTTAGTGTAAAATCGGATGAATATTGAAAAGAGGTTTTTTTCCCTTCTTGATGCCATCCTTCTAGCATTCATAGGACAATGATTCATGTAATTGGTTCGGTCACGCGGTATTTTCAGGTTTCAGAGCTCAATTTGTTGCATAATTGTTGCATTTTCTGTCTTTGAGTTGTATCGCCACGTGTTTCGTTGAGGTGTGTAGTTAGCAGATATTTTTATAGCTATAGTTTAGGACACACATTTTACATCTTATACTATTATTATTGATATTTAATATCGCATTCCTATTATATATTTTTTTTTGTACAAGTTTTGCTGGAGACAAAGAGACGGATTGTAACGTCAGTAATACTTGACTCGGCACATTGTAGAAAACCTAATAAAAACCCCTTTTATATAGAACGTCTGGGAGTCATAAAATAATATAAGCAGGTTCAGACTAGTGAATGGGAACAATCTTTGGAATTTGTTTCATTCGTGTTTGAGGTCATTGCTTTTTAAGAGCTTGTCCGGAATTATAGGAAGGCTTGAGTGTTAAGCGAAATGTTACGGCATTGACTCATATAATGTCCATTCTCGTATGTAGAAAACCTATATCATATGTAAACCAAGGGTAAGCCTATTCTTACCTTGTCATCTAACCACCATGGTTGTAACAATTGCAATGATAGACCTCCGCGCATGCGCGAACCCGAGCCCCTGGACAGTGCAGTCTCACGTCATGTTTTGCAGATGGTTGTCTCCTATGTTCACTGTTTACATGTTGTGCAGGTTTTCTCCCATAGCCTCCCTTTATATAATCCTTACATTAGAGGTCAGGCTTGCACTGGAGGACTATACCGATGTCATAGCTTTTCTTCTCTCTTCTGTATACAGGAATCCTCTGAATTATCTTCACGTCCAACCAGTCCATTGCACTCCAATGTCTTCTTGTCGCCTACCTCTCCGGCCAGCCATTTCCCTCTAGCAGATTTTACATTGCCGCCAAGTTCTGTCGCCTGTCTGGATAATTCTGCAGCAAAGCACAAGATTTTAGTGAAGCCAAAGAAACGGAAAGCACCGACCATGAATCCAAAAGCAACACAGGTACATGTCCATGGCATGGCTTTCCTTTATAGAGGACCTGTTATCACTTTCACAACTGCAATGCGTTGCCTCTGCCGTTCCTGAGCAATCAGTGCACCTTATATGCTAATTAGTCAGGTGGGTGGTCCCAGGCTATCTGCTCCCACCCAGGACAGCCCACCTGACAGTAGAGAACCTAATTAGAATATTTGGTGCTGAAATGAACAGTAGGTGGAATAAGTGCCTATTGGAAGAGTGTTGGTGTTGGAGCTCTTTTGATGTAATTTCCAGAAATTCTGAAGCTACTAAGAACATTCAATCCTGTCGGGTCAATCCTAACAATCTATAACTTGATCTTTTTTTCAGGGCACTGAGACAACGAACAAGACTGTAGAAGTGAAAACCGCACAAGAGAACACGGTAAATGGCCAGATGCCCGGTCTTCTACACGTATACCTGTATATAATGCTACGGCTTATTTTAATATATCTTTTTAGGTGGAGGAGCAGATACAAGTCAAGATCCTCAACTCGGTGGAGCATGAAGTAGCGAAGGAGCAAGTCAAAAACGCAGAAGGTATTTGGCTAATCCCTTAGGAATGGCAGCTCTTACCCTGAGCACTAGAATCTGGAGATTATAGAAACGGAAACCAATTGGTGCAAAGTGCAGGTGCCGGTTGCCTGGTTGATTTGGAAGGAACTCGTCTGCATTTTCATGCCGACCCAACCGTGGGCTGTACGTCATGCCAACAGGCTCCCATATTACAAAGACTATATAAAGTGCAGTCAGGTACGGGGAGAAGGGTCTGCTGGTCAACTCCCCTCCAGCTTCTTCCCATTGGGCTTGACTTGATTGACAGATCTCTCCCTACTTATGTCTAAGATTAGGATGACCGGCTTCTACCCCCGCACGCTAGTCATGGCTCACAAGCCCAAGAAAGGCTTCCTGTGAGGTTAGTGTAGTGCGGTGAGATGGTCGGGTCACTAAAGTTATCAAAGTGGCTTCCATCTCGTTTTGTTAACCAGTTGTGTTTGTGGGGATTCGGTCTTTGTCCCTTGAGGCTTTTCTGTTATTGTTCTGTGGCCGCCATAATTGCTTAGTATTACACGATTCCCCTTTGAACATTCTTAGAAAACATGGCTAACGTAATCAAAATGTTATTGTTCTAGGTGCCCTGCAGAAACCAAAGGAAGATCCGATTGTGTCCGTCTGTGAACCACAAATGGAGGTGTTGGATACGCCGCTGCTTTTGGAAGTAACTTTGCTCGAGAACCAGAATGAAGCCGTATGTAGTGAAACGGATGTGGATTTCCATGGAAGTCGGGAATCTGGAGGAGATGAGGTGGAGCCATCGGTGGAGGACTCGGAGACTAAAGATATAACGACTTCATCACAATCCTCTGATTTTCTGCCCGGATATGTAAATAATATTTCTGTTACGGTTAAATCTTCTGAAATGGATATTGATGAATCTGCGGAAAGTAACACTGATGAAATAGAAAATCCTTTATTAAACTCCAGCCAAGACCTGGTCTATGAGCCAAACCTGGAAGAAGCAGAAGCAACTGTACCGACTGACGTTCCAGATGAAGAATACAATGTCCATGGCAATGAATCGCCCAAGATACAACACGATGTATTAAATGTGATCGAAAGCAACTTTGTTACAAGTGAGACCTTACAAAAATACACGTCGTCTATAGAGCCGGTCGGTATCGTGATAAAGGATGATGAAGTTCCTGAAAGTAATAATGGAGAACATCTAGATATAGTAGATGTAATAAACTCGGAAGTCCTAGAAGTGTCCGATCAACCGGCTACAAATGAGGAGGACAAAAATGAGCCCGAGCCCTCTGAACAGAAGACCGAAACCTGCGATGATTGTGTTACTGATAGTAATGAACCGTCTGATAGTAATAATGTAAGTGATGGCAACGCGCCGGCTGGAATAACCAATGTGAGTGACTCTGGCTACACAAACGTCACCACCACCACAAACGTCACCACCACCATAAACCTCACCACCACCACAAACCTCACCACCAGTACCCATGAGTCTGCAAACAGTGGAACATCCATAGAACTTGTCAAAGACATTAAAGCGGCAGGGCCAAATTCTGACAGTAACCATAGAGGGTCTAACAAACCAGTAAGATTTACTGTGGCACCAGCGTGGCAACGAGCACTTTGTAGTGGATCCAGTGTCAAAGACGGCCACTTTATTAAGACTGTTGTCAGGTCTGAATCTTTGGATGGCGCAGAGGAGTCTGTGGTCCAAAGTAGTAAGAAGGAGAACGTTGTTCAAAAAGACAAGGAGGAACCTTGTGGTCATTTTGGTGTCAGGCTAAGGAGGACTTCATCTTCTATAAAATATAACGAAGACCATCAAGAAGAAGTTTCCAGACAAGGTGGATCTCCTGTGGATTCCTCGTCCTTGCTTCCAGGGAAAAACCAGCAAACTCCTAAAAGGACGCAGGGTAACTCGGACGCTACAAAAATGGCAAAAGACTCTTCGACGGCTGAAGAAAAATCCACTCTAGAAGTTAGAAGTCAAGCTAAACCAAGAGCGGAAGATCAGATGTCACAAGAAAGATCAGGTACTGTTCATTGGTTTTATTGAACCATGATATAACTTGTATCAGACATTGTTATTGGGGAATGGGGGGGATTGGTTTACTTTTGTAAAATGGTAAGTTATCATTATTGGTGAACCAGAAAAACCAGAGACTCCTTCTTCAGGCCTTTGACACAGCACAACACCGGCAAGATACTCCACAGAGGCCATTACTTCCAGGTGTAAGGTAGGGTAATAAGATTGAGGTTATAGGGGTCAGGACTTGGAAGTGCAGGGATCTGGAGTCGGCCTCAATCCTTCATGTACAGCCAAACTCTACGGCACGGAATCTGTTCAGACAGCAAAGACAAGAAGTAACACCTGCTGACCTCGAAGAACTGGAGACAGCGTATTTCCATGCAAGACTTGTACCCACATCTTATCCATGGTCCACATACTAAACACACAGTAGATCTAAAAAATATCTGGAACGTTGTCATGTCCATCCTCCAATACAGGTGACCCAATTGGAGAAACCAAACAATGGACCCACAATACTTTCACTTTTTTGACACAAGTATCAAGTATCACACGATTTTTTCCTGGTGATCTCGGCAATCCATTCTGTTTCCCTCTCCCTGATCTGTATTCTATACACCCAAACAAAAATGTCTTGATTTTTTTAAAAAAAATTTATATTTCCAGAACCTGCCTGGATTACGATGGCAAAATTAAAACGAAAAGGGTTTCAGGAGCATCTGCTTTCCCGAGAGCCGAGTAACACAACGGAAAGCGAAAAAGTGGAGGTATTGAATACTATTGTTGGGTCGGGTTTACTATGGTCTATTGTCTCAACCCCTTTTTTGTAACATGTGCCAAAATGAAGGACCTCTTTGTGCTTCTATTGTCATGTGACTTGGTAAGAAAGGGAGGCGGCTTTGGGGGACAGTGGGATGGTTAAAATTTGCCCAATTGTGTCAAAATGTTGCAACAAATGTATCATGTATTACATTCTGGCCTGTAGTAATACGGTCGCACAGTGATCTAAGACGTGGTGACCTCATCACTACTCGACCATGAATCATATGTCCTATTTATGAAGCCATGTGTTATCGCCACCTTGTCTCCATTACAGGGAACCGATGACGCCCAGAAAAAAAATACCGCCATCAGTTTACAAGACGTAAAAGAAGAGAAGACGAGGCAAGCGGCGGCCGACAGTCCAGGTAGTGTATTAGATCTGCCATATTCTAGAGCCAATAGTATTAACCTATTGTATGATTAACGTAACGCTAAGAACCCGGCGCCAGAACATTTTCGGCAAAGCTTTTTCTATAAGGTCCTGACATAGTTTTCTCCAAATTCAGCCATTTTTTTATTTTTTTCTATTGCTGGCCTCTTTACTAGTCGTAGTTATGAGAAATAAGATAAGATAATCCTTTAATAGTCCCACATTGGGGAAATATCAGAAATAAATAAAATACTCATTGGTTATCGCAAGTGTCAAAAAAAAAATTCAGTCCTTTCTACTTGGAGGACGGATCTGCACCCCCAAAAGAAGCGCCAACCATTAAGCGAACACCCTATAAGACTGACTGATATCTTTTCTGGCAGGAGAGAGAGGGAAAGCAACAACACTTTCATAGCAGTACTTTAGACAGTGCCCCCGCTAGGTGTGTGGCTGTGTCTGGTATTGCACCCTAACTTGGATATATATATTTTTTTTATTATGATTGAAGATTGAACTCTTCTTTGCTTATAGCGTCACCAAAGGAAGCAAGAGCGGATCCGGAGAAGAGCGCCCCCTCTGCACAACCAGAAAACCCCGCCGAACCACCATGGTTTTCACTTGCCAAGAAGAAGGCGAAAGCCTGGAGTGAGCGGCCTCAGATTGTGCAGCAGTAACGCGTCCGGCTCATGTCGTAACTCCTGCGTCAGCCATTGATCACACGTCATCTGTCTGTATTCATGGCCTCTGCCTTGACTTAAGGAAACCAGTATTTCTTATGTTCTAAACGTCTTAATGGACACTTACTTATCCAAAGGGCTCGGTGGAAAATCTATCTTCATTCTCGGGAAATGGCGGATGGTTTGTTGTATAATGTGCGATGATTCTTCTCTGCTTTCAATGTAATATTTTCTAAAACTTGTGACGGAAAGCGAACGTGCAGAGTTCTGAAGTTTTGCTTTGTGTTATACATGTATGGGGGGGTGCGCTATAAGGTCCAGAGGGTCACTCATCGCTGTATATCGTCATGGCCTGTACAGATCCTAGGGGGAAGGAGCTGCTCACAGACTAACACATCTTACAATGGGGTTTGTGGTCAGTGGTCCGCTGCCTTATCTATGGAGAATCTCTTTACAGTCCATTGAGACCTGAAGAAGTCCTTGCTACTTTTCTGGAAGCCGCACATTGTGGTAGCCAAAGTCTATCAAGGACTTTCCAAGGCCTTCTGTCCTTGGAGGGGCCCAAGGTGATAAACATGATCAAGTGGAGAATGGAGTAAACGGTGGCCCATTGAGTCCTATAGAGATCCTTGAAGGAGTAAACTTAAGGATACCCAATAACGTCGTCTTCTGATGTGTCCATTTGACGTGGAGACAGGAACCAATGTTTAGGCATTTCACATTACTAGGCGATATCAGTTTGGCGAAATAAGGAAATAAATTTGTAAATTGATGTTTATTTTTGTAATATGGAACAACGTGCAAAACCCATTGGGCCGATCCATTCCCCACAGATTACAGAATGACGCTTATGTTTCTGTTCTCGTTCACCAAATCTGATCCAATTAGAAAAATCATTATTATTTTGTCTTTAGGGCTCAGTCCCCACGTGGCCTCCCCCAGCAAAAAAAATCGGTGCGGGAACAACCACGGCGGCAGCAACACATCGCGGTTCTTCCTGCATCACTTTCGACAGAAATTTTGCAACCCAGCCAATGACACAACCAGTCTGAATTCAGTTGTCAGATTAGAGCGAACATACAAGGCCGGTGCTATGAGCGTCCTGATGTGTTAGTTTGACTCTGATATTTGACTCTTTTTAACCGATAGGATCCGATTTATATTTGTAGTATTTTTTATATGATGGTTCAAGTTCCTGGTTTTAATCTCTGGATTGTTACAAGTAAATAAAAGTTGTTACAAATTGAAAGTTTTTTTAACTTGGTCAAAGAGAAAAATGTCCAAAAACGGACAAAAATAAAGAAAACTGTTCTGATTACATTTATGATACTCTCTCGTACCATTGGTTGAATTCTGAGCTCGATGCACTGAACCAATAGTGGTTGGCTACACAGAGTCCTCGTAGGAATCGCTTTGGAGTTACGAAATTTGCAAAATGTAACCGCTGCTTTAGCATTTTCTATACGCATTACGTATTCTAGACCTTATCATGTGATACTGGGTGCTAAAACCTCATCCTTTGTCCCTTCTTAAAGGGGAAGTTCACTTTTAAAAACCAGGGACTGTGAATATAAAGTGTCTTATAGTAAATCTTCTTTAACGTGGCCTGTAACACTGACGATGCTGCGCAGTCTGCAGGGCGCGAGTTACTAGACTATACAGACTGATACATAGTTGTGTTCGTAAAGGTGCGGTATAGCTTGTCATTTACTCTTTTAGATCACTGCTTAGGTGTCCAGTGGGCGGTCCTACTGAGTGCGCATAAACAATCACTTAGTAGGACCGCCCCCTGGACTCCTTCACAAATCAAGGTTTCGAATCCATCCCAATCTGCACAGCTCTGACTGTTCCTGTACATCCACGAGTGTTGAAATGAACTATGACCTATGCACTTTTCCAAACCATATGATGCATTGTTATATTGGATATTGCTCTTCTGTACATACAGTATATATACCTGTTTATACCCAACTTTCCTATAGTAATGTTTGTCCTGCATGGTCTGTATATATATCTATGTCCCAAGCTTGCACTGTGTCCTTCTCCTCCATGCATTTGTCTCCTATAGTATTTTTGTAGTCTTCTGTATTGGAAATACATTGTTTATATCAATTTGTTCACAAGTGTTTATTAAATGATCCGATTTATTATTGATGTTGCCGATTTATTTTTCTGACGTTTGGGTGTCCCATCGGGTGTCATCGCTGGAGTCCTCAGGTCCTAACATAAATGACTTGGATACATGACATGTAATATGTACAAATGAGCGAGTAGTTTTCGATCTAATACCTCACCGCCATAGGAATGCGTGTAAGCGGCTAAACCCCTTAGTGTTCGGCCGCTTACACACATTCCTATGGCGGCGAGCTATTCGATCAAATACTACTCATCTCCAGTAATACGACAATATTTGTCCTGCGGCCACTTCTTTACTGGCTCCTTGGTTAGCCCATCTCCATCATCCACACTCCATTGATCATCATCATCGTTATTGACACTGGGTGGGGGGTCCCAAGCGCACTCCCCCCAATGGAAACCCATGCACAGATGTGAACCAGGCCTTACACGTTACACCCAAGCTTAGAAGATGTGGATAATGTTCTTGGCACATCACAGGTGGATTTCCCATGTAACAATATGTTTCAATCTTTGTCAAAGGTTCCGAGCCCAAATTCCATCCAACCTCGCACACTGCTTATAGGACTCCATGCAAGATAATAAAAACTACAGCATAATCATAAGAAATCCTATGGGGTGAAGCCAAATCTATACAAATATTTAAGTCTGGGGGAAATAAAAAATCTGTTTCCTGGAGACGTCTGAAGTTGCTGACCGCGGGCGATTTTTCAATCTAATCTAAAGCAGATTTCCTTTTACAAGAAATTTCTACACAACAAATATGCAAAAAATGTTGTTGTTTTACATTTGACGGTGGGAAATTTTTGACATACACAGCAGATTTGTTTCTTAATTTAAAGCTCATTGTCGTCTTCAGCCTGACCACACAATCATCGGGGCCGGAAGCCAGGATCGGCATTTATAGGGGATATTCCCAATAACCACCAATCTGGGGTGAGGAAAGTTTAGCATGTAACGGCTTATCGGTCGGCTTATATCAGTTGCAATCCTTCTAGCTGCAGAATCATGAACAGGTCAAAAGTTCACCGTGTTCTCATTTGCATACATTCCCACAATGCACTGCCTGAGTCTCTCCTTAAGTTAAATGAATATTGCACTGAGGTTGTCCCCATGAGGAAGCCACAACATTAATGTAGAGAGTGTTTTGCTCTCATGAGGTTAGAGCAGCCTGGCACTGGTTTGTGGGAAGACTGCTTGTCTTGTGGGCTGGCAAGAAGGGTGTCATGGTGTACCCTTCAGCTTTGACCATGGGCATAGTTGTTGGCTCCTATTCCCAGTTACGCCACTGCACCCAACTGTACTAAACTTATAGTAGATTTGCACCCAGACAGCTGGGAACACTAGAGCGGAGTCCCACTGGTGCCCTGTCAATGGCAGATGGCTGGATCAAGGTCCGTTCCAGTGACTGCAGGGGGATAGGAGAGTCCTCTCCGGTGTGCGCTCCTTACCACCCAGCCATTATCTTAAAGCAGTTACCAAAATCTCACCCGGCCGACAGTGCACCCACCACAGATACCGCTCAGCAATCCTGGGGGAAGAGAACACCCCATCAGAGACCTCACTGGACTTGAAGTGCACGAAATACTGACCTTCAATGGAAGATTTGGCGAATGAAATTCAGCAACAAAAAAGTCACTAAAAATGGAGGCCTCAAACCTACTGTGTATATAAATCCTGACCTGCGGGAGTATCCGGTGTGTTGTCCCTTAATAAAACTTTGGGGCTTGAAATTTCCCCTCTCCTATCCCCTCCCCATCACTTGTCTAACGCTTTGTTCAGTGTTGAGGGCCACCATGGTCCTCCTGAGCTGGTCAGTCCAGAACATGATTAAGAGGATTCCAGACTGAACTTTGTGGAAAAGTGACGTGGCCCTTTAAGAAGAAGCTCTTGTACTGTCTAGCACAGGGGTAGGGAATCCTCGGCTCTCCAGCTGTTGCAAAACTACAACTCCCAGCATGCATACTTGCTCTGATGTTCTTGGAACTCCCATGGAAGTGAATGGAGCATGTTGGGAGTTGTAGTTTCACAGCAGCTGGAGAGCCGAAGGTTCCCTACCATGGGTCTAGCACAATAAGCAAAAGAGGGGTGTGTTATAGTAGGTCAGTGGCCCCGGCCTCATGGAGCACCGCCCCTCCTCTGTCATATAGTGTTAGCTGTTCTCATTTGCATACATTCCCACAGTGCACTGCCTGAGTTTCTCCTTAAGTTAAATGAATGTTGCTCTGAGGTTGTCACTGTGAGGACGCCCCAGCGCTAATGTAGAGAGTGGTTTGCTCTCATGAGGTCAAAGTGGCCGTGCACTGGCTTGTGGGATGACTACTTGCCTTGTGGGTTGGCTAGGAGGATGTTGCAGAATATCCCTTGGCTTTGACCATGGGCATGGTTGTTGGTTCCCAGTAATAAACATTTGGGTGAGAGCCCATGTAAATGCTGGAGGTAGATGTTCCCTGACTTTTTGGTGACTTTTGGCCCACAGGGTTGGGGTTGTTCTTGCACTGGTTTGCACCAATGGGGGGATGCAGGCAATGGGCAGTAAGGGCAGATTCACAGCAGTGCCCGGTCTCCGCTTTGCAGGTTTTGCCTGAGAAACTGGACAGGAGACGGAAACCCAGCAGTCACCTGGATGGCTCTGCAAAGTGACCGCCTGTGAGCGTTTTGTGCCTGCCCGCCGCGAAACTGTTTTTTTTTAACCGGACACAAAGTCGGACATGCAGGAGACGCTCACAAGACGCTGACGGGAGGACACTGACCGCCGGGTTTCCATCTCCTGTCCAGTTTCTCGGGCAGATGATGGAAACCCACAAAGTGGAGACCGGGCGCAGGCGTGAACCCGCCCTAACTGGAACATTTTGTAGAATCTATTTTTAAATATTTTTAGAAAAAAACAAAACTAATAATAATTCCATCGTGTCCCCCCCCCCCTCACCAAACTGGTAAAAGAAAAAATACGCCTAATGAGAAAAAGTTAAAAATTACGCATAGACATGCACCGCCCCTTTCCAATTTTGCATAATTTCCCATGATGCATTGCTTTTAGCTCTCCTTAGTTTAAATAGGCATCCCATTGAAGTTGGCCGACTTGTTTTTGTCTGCGCTCTTTAAAGACTACTTATCTTGTGGGCTGGCCAGGAGGTTGTCATGACAGATGCCTTGGATTTGACCATGGACATAGTCATTGGCTCCCAGTCGTACCCATTGGGGCCAGTAGTCTCTCTGTTCCAGCAGGGAGATAGATGTGCCCTGACCTACTTGGTGCCTTTTGGCCTAGAGGGTTGGGGCTGGTCCAGGGCTTGCACTAGATGCAGCTGTATGGTTTTTTTTTTTTTGGTTTTTTTTAATGTATGTAAATTAAGACCGCACAAAACAAATCAATCAACTATAAATTAAATTTCAGCTTTCGGACCCCTGCCCCAGCGATCCCTCCGCCAGGTCCTGACCGGGCCAGATTTTTGGACAGCACCTGAGGCTCCGCCCCTCCCCACTAGGCCACAGCAGCACAGAGCATTTTGACAGATTTTAAGACATTTTGCCTCATTTAATATATTGTTTTCACTATTCATTCAACTCAGGGAGAGACGCAGCAATGCATTCTGGGAAATTATGCAAATTAGACACTTTCCATTGGATAAGAAGTAACTCATTTAAATAAGTAGGCGGTCCATGCCAAAAGGAAGCCCAGAGCAGGACCAGGAGCCTTGTCTTCTCCCCTCCACATGCTCTGTGATACACCGGCTGCCCGTGTATGGCCGACACCCTGATCACCAACTTGTAAAAGAGATCGCTGGTCGCAGGATTACTTAGAAGGACAGATCACGTCTGCTGAATTAGACAGAGAATCTACAGATCTGTAACCACTTCTAGACGCCCCATAGACTATATTGTCCGGACAGTTGTGACCTCAAGGACTTAAAGGCTGCCAAACATGATAACGCATCTGGCTTTCCCGAAGTGTCCTGTTCTGGTCCCCAGTGAATAAGAGCAAAGTCTGCCGGGTCCTTGGTATTCACCGAGCAATGACGTCATCTCAGGTTCCCGCAGATCCTCCATGAATTCAGAGAGAGATCTCTCTCTATATAGTAACGTAATGCACCGTCCTGTGTAATGTACGGTATATAGAGATCTCTATACGGTAATGTGCCATCCTATGTAATGTACGGTATATAGAGATCTCTATATAGTAACGTAATGCGCCGTCCTGTGTAATGTACGGTATATAGAGATCTCTATACGGTAATGCGCCGTCCTGTGTAATGTACGGTATATAGAGATCTCTATACGCCAGGACATTGTATACTGAATAACAGATTTCCTAAGCATACAATGTCCTGGTATATAGAAAGAGATTTCTCCGTATATCGTACACATGCAGGGAAAGGGAAAGCTTGGTACAAGAAAAACCTATCTAATGGAAAAACATTACTATAACAAGGCGTCAGCAATTATTTATTTTAAAATGATTACCGTATATATAAAAATTCAGCATCGGAAAAAAAACATTAAAAGTGATCATTAAACGACGGAAATAAAAATGGCGCAACTGTTTAAATTAATTAATTAGCAACATTCTGAGGTTTAACCCTTAGGTGTACCAAGACATCAAGTGCTTCATACAGCAGGGACCTGGCAACATCGCCCATGATCAGAGATGACTGCACGGCAACTGAATGGTTAAATGCCCATGATCAGAGATGACTCTGATCATGGGCATTTAACCATTCAGATGCCGTGCAGTAGGCTTCAATAGTTACATAGTGAATCTGCCATAGACTGCAATACAGTAGCATTCTATGGCACAGGTGAGCTAAAGATCCCATGCCCAAGCTCCCTAGGGGGGACAAAAAAAATAAATAAAATAAAATAATAATAATAGTAATAGTAAAAAAAAATATAATAATAAAAATAATAATAAAAATTAAATAAAAAAAAGTAATAAAAAATATAATAAAAAAATAAAAATAATAAAAAAGTAGTAATAAAAAAATATAAATAAAAAAATAAATAAAAATAAAATAAATAAAAAAAATAGAAAAAGGTTAAAAAAAATAGTAAAAAAAGTTTTTTAAAATATAAAAAAAATTAAAGTTTAAATCACCCTTTCTGTAGATGACATATAATTATAAGTAAATAAATGTAAACATTAACACATGAGGCATCCCCAAGTCCGAAAACACCCAAATTATTAAAATATAAAAACATTTGTCCCATACAGTAAACGGTGTAGCAGGAAAAAGAATCAAAATGGCTTATTTGGCTTTTTTTTCACCAAATTACCTCCCTAAAACAATGGAATAAAAAAGCAATTACATTCCCTATCATGGTACCAATAAAAACTACATATTGTCCTGCAAAAAAAAAAAAAAAAAGACACCTTACGCCTGGGTTCACACCTGCGCCTCGGTCTTTGTTCTCAGGTTTCCGTCTTCTGCAGGGCAGGAAACGGAAACCTAAAAAACGGAGACCCGAGGTGCAGATGTGAACGAGCCCTTACACAGCTCAGTACATTGAAATATACAAAAGTTACAGGGGTCAGAATATGGAGAGTCAAAGAATTTTTTTTTTCTTCCAAATTTTTTATTTTTGCAGTTATTAAAACATTAAAAAAAAATAAAATAGAAATTTGGTATGCAGGTAATCGCACCAACCTGAAAAATAAAGCGAATACAGCATTGTTACCGCAGAGTGGAAGTCGTAAAAAAACAAAACAAAAAAACAAGAAAACGTCAGCACTGCATTTTATTCTCAATTCCACCTCATTCTGAATTTTCGGAATCCGTGGACCGCCATTATGGGGTCATGTGACCATGTGTCCAGGAATATCAGGCAAATGTTTTTGTGTTTTGTTTTGTTCCAATGCACATAACAGAGGTGCGGGACGCGTTACAGTGTATCTGGCCTTGTATTACAACCAGGACAAGTCAGGGCAGATGAGAATGTTCTCTCCGACAGCAAGCAGAGATCTTACAACTAGTAAGCAAATGAGCTTGTGTTCACACATTGCATAACTTTTATTCTCTGTGATAAGTTGTCTTCCTGCAGCTGCCTCAGCGCCTCTTTCCACAGAGGCTCGATCAGGCCCATAGTGATGCTCCACCCACCATGTATAATAACACTGCCCTGGTCCATACGGAGGACAGGATATAGTGAGCTCTATGAGGCCTCGTCACCCCCCATTCCAGATGCAGAAAGATGGGGCGACACCTCCACGACAGCAGCAACATCCAGCACCTGAGCAGGACAATCCCTCACCAAAGCTGGAAATGCAACGACGTCCAAACCCAACGTCCTAAAGATGGTGGAATATAAGAAAACCTGATGGGAGATGTAGTCCTATGTGCTGAGCTCCATAATCCCCCTCCCCAATAACCAGGGACATCATAGAGCCCATACATCTGTCTGTACATATTCCTAGTATACCTGATGTTATGTGAAGCAATGGCTGACAGCCGGACACAGACAGGCACAGGTGGAGGCGGCTCATCACCTGTCTGCACCCTGCTGGGAACCATCACTACATCCAACATCGGAGGAACGGGCTACGGTTTATAATGATGTACATGTGTGAATACCGCTATATCATACGTACTCTTATTCATGGTCTGTAGGATTGTGACCGAGTATTTAATTAAGGCAAATTCCAAAAGAGAAGACAAAATACCTGCAAAATAAGAGGATTATGTAACAACAGGTATACAGGAGGAGGAGTATAGTAGAAATATTCTGGAACACAGTAGGAGTTTTATATACAGTAGTTGAAATTCACCTTACAAAATTAGCTTTCCTGGAGCCCAGAAAAGTGTATGTGCAGCATATTATACTGTGCAGGGCTACTGTGGGGAGCATATTATACTGTGTAGGGCTACTGTAGGGTCCATATTATACTGTGCAGGGCTACTGTGGGGAGCATATTATACCGTGCAGGGCTACTGTGCAGGGCTACTGCGGGGAGCATATTACAGTGTGCAGGGCTACTGTGGGGAGCATATTATACCGTGCAGGGCTACTGCGGGGAGCATATCACAGTGTGCAGGGCTACTGCGGGGAGCATATCACAGTGTGCAGGGCTACTGCGGGGAGCATATCACAGTGTGCAGGGCTACTGCGGGGAGCATATCACATTGTGCAGGGCTACTGCGGGGAGCATATTACACTGTGCAGGGCTACTGCGGGGAGCATATTACAGTGTGCAGGGCTACTGCGGGGAGCATATTATACCGTGCAGGGCTACTGCGGGGAGCATATCACAGTGTGCAGGGCTACTGCGGGGAGCATATTACAGTGTGCAGGGCTACTGTGGGGAGCATATTATACCGTGCAGGGCTACTGCGGGGAGCATATCACAGTGTGCAGGGCTACTGCGGGGAGCATATCACATTGTGCAGGGCTACTGCGGGGAGCATATTACAGTGTGCAGGGCTACTGTGGGGAGCATATTATACCGTGCAGGGCTACTGCGGGGAGCATATCACAGTGTGCAGGGCTACTGCGGGGAGCATATCACAGTGTGCAGGGCTACTGCGGGGAGCATATCACAGTGTGCAGGGCTACTGCGGGGAGCATATCACAGTGTGCAGGGCTACTGCGGGGAGCATATTACATTGTGCAGGGCTACTGCGGGGAGCATATTACACTGTGCAGGGCTACTGCGGGGAGCATATTATACCGTGCAGGGCTACTGCGGAGAACATATCACACTGTGCAGGGCTACTGCGGGGAGCATATTACACTGTGCAGGGCTACTGCGGGGAGCATATTACACTGTGCAGGGCTACTGCGGGGAGCATATTACACTGTGCAGGGCTACTGCGGGGAGCATATTACACTGTGCAGGGCTACTGCGGGGAGCATATTATACCGTGCAGGGCTATTGTGGGGAGCATATTATACCGTGCAGGGCTACTCTGGGGAGCATATTACACTGTGCAGGGCTACTGTGGGGAGCATATTACACTGTGCAGGGCTACTGTAGGGTCCATATTATACTGTGCAGGGCTACTGTGGGGAGCATATTATACTGGGGGGCCTCTGCAGAGCATATTATATTGTGTGTGGCCCATGTGGAGCTTTATACTTGGGGGCAGTGTGGGAAGACTATTATACTGTGTAGGGCTACTGTGGGGAGCATATTATACTGTGTAGGGCTACTGTAGGGTCCATATTATACTGTGCAGGGCTACTGTGGGGAGCATATTATACTGTGTAGGGCTACTGTGGGGAGCATATCATACTGTGCAGGGCTACTGTGGGGAGCATATCATACTGTGCAGGGCTACTGTGGGGAGCATATTATACTGTGCAGGGCTACTGTGGGGAGCATATTATACTGTGCAGGGCTACTGTAGGGTCCATATTATACTGTGTAGGGCTACTGTGGGGAGCATATCATACTGTGTAGGGCTACTGTGGGGAGCATATCATACTGTGCAGGGCTACTGTGGGGAGCATATCATACTGTGCAGGGCTACTGTGGGGAGCATATTATACTGTGCAGGGCTACTGTGGGGAGCATATTATACTGTGCAGGGCTACTGTAGGGTCCATATTATACTGTGTAGGGCTACTGTGGGGAGCATATTATACTGTGTAGGGCTACTGTGGGGAGCATATCATACTGTGCAGGGCTACTGTGGGGAGCATATTATACTGTGCAGGGCTACTGTAGGGTCCATATTATACTGTGTAGGGCTACTGTGGGGAGCATATTATACTGTGTAGGGCTACTGTGGGGAGCATATCATACTGTGCAGGGCTACTGTGGGGAGCATATTATGCTGTGCAGGGCTACTGTGGGGAGCATATTATACTGGGGGGCCTCTGCAGAGCATATTATATTGTGTGTGGCCACTGTGGAGCTTTATACTTGGGGGCAGTGTGGGGAGACTATTATACTGTGTGTGGCCACTGTGGGGAGCATATCATACTGTGCATGGCTACTGTGGGGAGCATATCACAGTGTGCAGGGCTACTGCGGGGAGCATATCACAGTGTGCAGGGCTACTGCGGGGAGCATATTACATTGTGCAGGGCTACTGCGGGGAGCATATTACACTGTGCAGGGCTACTGCGGGGAGCATATTATACCGTGCAGGGCTACTGCGGAGAACATATCACACTGTGCAGGGCTACTGCGGGGAGCATATTACACTGTGCAGGGCTACTGCGGGGAGCATATTACACTGTGCAGGGCTACTGCGGGGAGCATATTACACTGTGCAGGGCTACTGCGGGGAGCATATTACACTGTGCAGGGCTACTGCGGGGAGCATATTACACTGTGCAGGGCTACTGCGGGGAGCATATTACACTGTGCAGGGCTACTGCGGGGAGCATATTATACCGTGCAGGGCTATTGTGGGGAGCATATTATACCGTGCAGGGCTACTCTGGGGAGCATATTACACTGTGCAGGGCTACTGTGGGGAGCATATTACACTGTGCAGGGCTACTGTGGGGAGCATATTACACTGTGCAGGGCTACTGTAGGGTCCATATTATACTGTGCAGGGCTACTGTGGGGAGCATATTATACTGGGGGGCCTCTGCAGAGCATATTATATTGTGTGTGGCCCATGTGGAGCTTTATACTTGGGGGCAGTGTGGGAAGACTATTATACTGTGTAGGGCTACTGTGGGGAGCATATTATACTGTGTAGGGCTACTGTAGGGTCCATATTATACTGTGCAGGGCTACTGTGGGGAGCATATTATACTGTGTAGGGCTACTGTGGGGAGCATATCATACTGTGCAGGGCTACTGTGGGGAGCATATCATACTGTGCAGGGCTACTGTGGGGAGCATATTATACTGTGCAGGGCTACTGTGGGGAGCATATTATACTGTGCAGGGCTACTGTAGGGTCCATATTATACTGTGTAGGGCTACTGTGGGGAGCATATTATACTGTGTAGGGCTACTGTGGGGAGCATATCATACTGTGCAGGGCTACTGTGGGGAGCATATTATACTGTGCAGGGCTACTGTAGGGTCCATATTATACTGTGTAGGGCTACTGTGGGGAGCATATTATACTGTGTAGGGCTACTGTGGGGAGCATATCATACTGTGCAGGGCTACTGTGGGGAGCATATTATGCTGTGCAGGGCTACTGTGGGGAGCATATTATACTGGGGGGCCTCTGCAGAGCATATTATATTGTGTGTGGCCACTGTGGAGCTTTATACTTGGGGGCAGTGTGGGGAGACTATTATACTGTGTGTGGCCACTGTGGGGAGCATATCATACTGTGCATGGCTACTGTGGGGAGCATATTACACTGTGCAGGGCTACTGTGGGGAGCATATCATACTGTGCAGGGCTACTGTGGGGAGCATATTACACTGTGCAGGGCTACTGTGGGGAGCATATCATACTGTGCAGGGCTACTGTGGGGAGCATATCATACTGTGCAGGGCTACTGTGGGGAGCATATCATACTGTGCAGGGCTACTGTGGGGAGCATATTATACTGGGGGGCCTCTGCAGAGCATATTATATTGTGTGTGGCCCCTGTGGAGCTTTATACTTGGTAGCAGTGTAGGGGAGACTATTATACTGTGAGATTTATTCTTCTGCCAAGATCAAAGATTTTTCCAGGTTTAGGCCATTTTTTCTTCAAACATTCGGTGAGAACAGAATGGCCTGGGATCATTTTGTCTCTGGTAACATATTTTAGATTCATCCTTGGGATCCTAATCAGACACCACAATATCCTTGATGGAATATTTTATTTTTTCAGAAAAATTTTTTCTTCTGGATCTTAAGAATCTTTGTCCGGAGAATATATTCCCCTTCTGATAAAGAGTAATGTTCGTGATCGGTACCCGCACCGATTGCGGACATTAACCCTTCATGGCGGTGTGGGAGCGTGCCATTTTGCTGGGGATCACTGGCACCTGGAGCAAGCTCCAGGACTGGTGCCCCATTGTCATGACAGCTGGGAGTCTTGTGAAGGCTCCCAGGCCTGTCTGTACTTTATTTCTATTGCAGGCTGCTCTGTGTAGCCTGCATTAGAAATACCAGTATTTTGCAATGCATTTAAATTCGGTATCCCTGGAATTGTACCGAAACATAGAATACAGGTGACATGTCATTTTGTCTGCACAGTGAATAATGTAAAAAGCGAAGCTCGTAACAAAGTCGCACAAATGCACTTTTTCTTCAAATCTACCCCATTCAGAATATTTTTCCAGCGAAGAATTTGTCCCCCAAACATTAAGACCTCATATGGCTCTGAGAGCGGAGAAATAAAAAAGTTATGGGGTTTGAAAGAGGGGGGGGTCAAAAACAAAAAAATGAAAATCAAAAAATGTGTGCAGCAGGAAGGGGTTAAACTGTACTACAAAGTCATTAGGTGTCTGCCACTTGCGAGTCTTCCTTTTCTAGGTCTCCGCACATATTACATATAATAGAAGGGTTCGGTCCAGGATTATTTGATTATCATTTCTTTTCACATATCCTTGGACTTTCCCTTCTTCTTGCCGCTCCCCTGACATCTAGTGGAGAAGAGAGAGAGTGCAATCCCTTAGGACTAGAACGCGCCTATTACCTAGAGATCACCATCACACTACAATTGTTGAAACCAATTAATTCCAGAATACAATGGCGAATCTATTCTTAAAGCAAACTCTTCCTCTTACATAAGCTTCTTTATGGATTTGGGGGTGAATTTTGCCCCCCGAATCCAGAGCAGATTCATCCCGGAATCTGCTTGCCATTGTTTTCAATGGGAGGCAGAGATCGCAGCAGGACGCAGAAAAAAGAAGCGTCCTGTGGATTCTGTGGCCGATTCATCTGCGGTGTCCGTGGCTTGAGACTCCCTGATGATTAGGCCCATTCATCTGAGCCTAAGTGGAATTCCTTTTCATTTTCTGTGATGTGAACATACCCTTACTGGGGGATTTTCGGATAGTAGGATATTTCCTGCGAGATTTTATGGCCTCCCAGTGCTCTGGTGTAAAATGTGCCATTGTCTCTTCCGGCTGACAACCTAATGGACGTGCCAAACTGCAGAGGAGAGAGGGTTGGCCGGATACCTTATGTCCATGTTTCTGTAACCCTCTCGCTGTTTGAGTCCAGGCAACCATAACTAACTTTTAGAAACATGGAGACAAAAAAAAACCCACCCTTGTATTTAATGTACCTAGCCCAGCTTCTGTAAGTAGGTTATCCTTGTTTTAAGGGGTTCAACCTATTTCCCCCCAAAAGTTGAAACTACAGGCTAAGGAGTCTAGCAAATAAAGTCTAATGGTTAGGATTCCTGGTTCTCACGCAGGTGGCCTGGGTTCAATTCCTAGTATGGGAAGTTTCAATTTTCTGATCAGCACGGTGGCTCAGTGGTTAGCCTTGCAGCGCTGGAGTCCTGGGTTTGAATCCTGTCAAGGATGATATCTGTAAGGTGTTTGCATGGGTTTCCTCCCACACTGTAAAGACACACTGATAGGTAAATGTAGGTTGTGAGCCCTATATGGGACTATGTCTGTAAAAACACTGCGGAATATGTTGGCCCTATACAAGTAAGCTTAATAACAAGACAAACTATGAGAAGACAGGAACCAGGTAAGTCAACATTTTAACCCTTTCTCTATAGGTCAGCCTCCATTTCTTCCATTTCTTTACATTTCCAGAATACAAATTTTCTTCCCAATTTAGTCTAGCATTATTATCCCTCCCAAATTTAACCCCAAGGATCTTAATATAGGAGGGAGCCTTGGCAAACTGTGCAGATCATAAAGAGAATTTGTATGACTTGTCCAAAGAGCTTGAACAGAGACCCGGAGGTCTCTAACCTAGAGGACAGAATTTGTGCCAGAATTTTCTTGCAGTCTTTAACCCTTAAGTACTATCATGGTTTCTATCATAATGATAGGTCTATAGTAGTGCTGTATGATAGACACCATGATAGGACTTAAGGGTTAATATATAAACAGAGTCCATGTCTATCTGCAGCATTTGTGAGCCTTTAGTTGCTCCATTTTGCTTACCAGTGCTGGGATCTCCTGCGCCCCTTGCAACTGTGGTGTCAGCGGCGTCTATTGCACCTGGGTTTTACATGGTGTCACAGGTTTCCCCTTTGCAGATTTCGTAGTTTCTCTAGATTTATGACAACTGTCTTTGCTGGAGCTGGATCACACGTTCCCAGGTTTGGGTTAGAGACAGACTAAGAAGAACCTTCAGATTTTCCTACAGGTTTAACTTGTGTTGCATCCACAGACTTTGCAACATTTCTGCTGTTCCCATCAGTGGCCTGAGATCTTGTGCAGCTGGGTAACGCCATGCTGGATACAACCTCATGTAGTTGTAGGTTCTCCTGATATGTCTTCCTCTCCGCTTGTGTCTGTGTGCTGGAGGTGTTACTTACACACCTGCTGAATGTGATGGGTTCTGCTTCAACTCTTGCGCACCGTGACGGCCTGGTTTTGGACTTTTCAGACTTTCAACTGAAGATTCCACCTAAGGCTGAAGCCCCATGTTGCGGAGACGCAGCTTTTTTTGTTCAGATTTTGCTGCGGTTTTTTGAGCCAAAGTCTGGAGAGGATCGAAATGGAATGGAAAATATAAAGGAAGCTCTTAGATGTTTCCCTTCTGTTAAATCTATTCCAGACTTTGGCGTTGCCTTAGCCTAAGAGTCACCTTGTTGTCCAGAATGCTGCATTCCTTGCCTTGCTGAACGTCTTATAACACATCTCATCGATGCTCCGGCTGCTGGCATTTCTTTCTTTACAGCACATGCTTCCACATCTTCACCATCTTCCTTGCACTGGTACTGCTCACATTTTGCAGATTCTTTTCATCAAGGACCACTTTTTGGGTTAACATCCATGTTTAAAGGAGTTTGGAAGGGATCTCCTAGTGAAGGCCTGGAAGCCTGGGCCTTAGTTGGGAAGCTTTCCCATCCAGGGTGGCCCCTGCCGTGAGCGATTCCCAGACATGAGAACTACCAAAACACATCATCATAGCTAGGAGACAGTGTTATAATAAGAAAAAAAAACAACGTTACTTATCTCTCCCTGGCTCCAGTGCACTCCCAGCAGATCATGTTGGCCATTTTCAATGTAGTACAGCAGGACGCTGGACGTCACGTGAGCAGGGGCTTGCGACGCAACGTATAAGGACGCAAGCCCCGGCCCATATAACATCTGAGACGAGAGGTAAGTAACTGTTTTATTTTATGGTCTGCATTGTGACTATTTTTATACCAGACAGTTATTTTGTCATTATTCCGGAACCGAGTACCAGCGCATTACGGCTCATTTTAACAACTGGCAACTACCTACATTATTCACACACTGTATACACTATATACCCACATCACATACATTACTCCACCCCCGACATTTACAATATACAGTGCACTCCATACTGTTTGCACACACTGCATACACTACAAATATATGAATTTTACACCATAGACCAGGGGTAGGGAACCTTCGACTCTCCAGCTGCTGGGAAACTACAACTCCCAGCATGCTCCATTCACTTCCATGGGAGTTCCAAGAACAGCAGAGCCAGTATGCATGCTGGGAGTTGTAGTCTTGCAACAGCTGGAGAGCCGTACGTTCCTTACACCTGCCATATACATTATTCACACACTACCTGTGTTTCTCTAGGCCGTTTCCGTAGGTATAATTGCCATGCTGCAATTTCGAAAACTGCTGCGTTATTGGAAATTGCAGCATCTCCACTATGCATATTTCTGTGGATGGTTTCGTGAGCCACTTTGCAAGGACACACCCGGCATAAAGTATTTTTTATACTGATGACCTCTGCACAGGACAAGTCCTTAGTATCTGATTGTGGCTCCAACCCCTGGACCTTTTCTTGATCATCTGATCTAGCAGCATCGCAATGCGTGAAGCTACAGCATAGGAAGGCGCCATAAGCAGATATGTTTCTATCCGAGTAAAAGACGCGGAGCTACAACATCCCCCTGCACCATTGCTAGGGCTGTGGATGGGGCTGCAGTTGTGCACCTATTGGTTGGCTAAGAGCAGACCCCTTCGGGGTTCACCTTATTTTTGGAGCAACCAGGTATATACAATATACATACACTGCATATACTATACAAACACCACATACACTATGCACACAGTACATACACACTACATTTGCAATAGAGACAGCACATCTATAATAGTAATACACACACATATAATAACACACACATACAGCAATTCTGATATTGATCACAAGGTCAAAACCAAAGGGAACCAAAACTTGTAGCGACACGCGGAACTGTAACCTGCCAACCACAACATGGCGCCTCGCTCACTACTCACGCGTGTGATTGGCCCGCCGGACGTCTGTCGTCACTAGACGCCGTCTCAGCAGTTTGACGTCATTGACAGCGACCGCCGGCGATTTGCTGTAGTATCTGGAAGTGGAGGCGCTCCGGGGACATGGCGTCTTCAATCTGGAAAGGGCTGGTCGGGGTCGGGCTCTTTGCCTTGGCACACGCTGCTTTTTCTGCGGCTCAGCGTAAGTCACGGACCCGGAGTGTGAGGGAGAATGGCGGATGGACGGGCAGAATAAGCGGCTGCTGTGGGACAGGCCTTGTGGAGGCCGTGGGGGGAGGGGAGGCCAGCTGTTGTCACTGGAGGGCGCCTGTCTGCTGTAGAGGAGGGGGCTGTGTACTAGCAATGTATATATATATATATATATATATACTCACCGCAACATACAGGCCAGGCTGGCAGGTGACATGTGACCTTTGGCCCTTGAAGCCTAAACAATGCACCTGTGATGTCATCATGGCTGCCAGATCTTGTATTGTGCAGGACTCCCTCATGTCCATGGCTGTCATTAGTAAGGAAAGTTCTGCCACTTAGTAATTTACTTTCTTAAAGGGATTTTTCTTATCGATGATCCCCCATACATCTAATAAGGATCGGCCATCCCTTTAAGTAGTAGTCACACTGCAGCGCCATCCCCTGTATAGTGCTGGTTGCAGACAAGTGCAGCCCCTGTTACTAGAATAGGATTGGGCTGCGCACCCTCTGTCCACTGCAGCATCTCCGGACACCTGACCTGTGCGTTTCCAGTCCCAAAACTCCACTTGGACTGAGAACCCGCCTTTAGGCTAAGACCCCCGTGCTGTGCAAAAGCTGCTTTTTTTTGGGTTGCAGATTTTACTGAGGCTTTTTGAACCAATCCCAGGAATTGCTACGAAAGTAATGGGAAATATATAGGAGACTTTTATACTTCGACCCAATAAACTCCTGCAAAATCTGCAACAAAAGAAGGTTTTTTTTCACAACGGGGTGTTAGCCTTAAAGGGATTGTCCTGGCTCAGTTATTTTAATGCAACCAGCAGGGATTCTCATAAAATACATATGCCAGTGGTTAGCACTGTAGCCTTGCAGCGCTGGAGTCCTGGGTTTGAATCCCACCAGGAACAACATCTGCTGTGACCAGATAAAATTTAGGGGTAGTTTTCATGGGTGAAACTATTGCGGATGTATCCTATAGATAGATCACTAATATCAGATCCATGAGGGGGGGGGGGGGGGGTCCTGCCACCCCTATAACGTGATAGACAGAACAGAGCAGGTAACAGTCCCTGCGCTCAGGCCCTATTCAATTGACCTGCAGTACCTGATCTGGCCACTACATAGAGAACAGCGCTGTCTGCTTCCTGCTCTATTCTCTTTGGCTGAGAAGAGATGATCTAATATTGATAATCTATCAATAAGGCACTGCTATTGTTAGCCAAGCAAACCCCCTTAACGCACAGGGCGCTGACTTAATGTATGATGGACGGTCATGAGGTCGCAGTGATGTCTTGTGTACTAATATACATGAGACTGTTAAATAAGGCGCCTCCAATGCCTAATATAGCGCCACTGCGGGGGAACTACAAGTGAGCCTTGTTCCCCTGTGCTGTACGGAGGCCTCAGTGCACAAGAAGACGCCGCCATCTTAGTGTCAGGAATGTAACGTTGTCATATCTAGATCTATAAACAAGAAAATATCTCTGGGCAGGAATAATTTCTGAATTCTACTTTTGTCTGTAGATCGTTCGTACATGAGATTGACTGAAAAGGAAGATGAAACGTTACCGATAGATGTAAGTGACGCCTGGATCTATTCCCAGGGCTTCTGTCATTTCACTTTGTGCAGTGTGTAAGATTCAGCAGAATTGTTGTATTCCTCTGCCTATAAGATGGCTGGTGTACACAATAATACGGTATACATTCTATTCTGCACCATTTGTTATTCCTCGTTTGCTCTGGTTGTAACTTTCCAATCTTCTTCCATTTCAGATAGTCCTACAGACCTTACTGGCGTTTGTAGTCGCTTGCTACGGCATCGTACACATTGCTGGAGAGTTCAAAGACATGGACGCCACTTCAGAGCTGAAGAATAAGTAAGGCCGATTTGTGACAGAAGCGACAGCTAAAGGTTTCCATACACTCTAGATCAGGGATAGGGAACCTTCGGCTCTCCAGCTGCTGTGAAACTACAACTCCCAGCATGCTCCATTCACTTCCATGGGAGTTCCTGGAACAACAGAGCCAGTATGCATGCTGGGAGTTGTAGTTTTGCAACAGCTGGAGAGCCGTACGTTCCCTACCCCTACTCTAGATGAATGTCTTCTCCTCTTGCTGTTTTCAGCTGAACTAGAAGAACATCTAATTTGTATGGAGGTATCCCAAATTTCCCCTCAATGGCAGCAGCTTGAAAGATCGGGCATGTTGTATTACAATATGCCCAATCTTTCTATTCCTAAAGAGGACCTTTCATGGTCCGGGGCACAGGCAGTTCTATATACTGCTGAATTCAGCGCTCTGTCGGCTTTCCCAATCGGTGCCCCGGGTAAAGAGCTATCGGTCCCATTACCGTAGCTCTTTACAGTCAGAAGGGTGTTAGTGACAGTCTATCAGGTACGTCTTGCTCCACGGCAGCGCCTATCGCACCATACAGTGTGAGCGGGGAGGAACGCCCCCTCCCTCTGCTCGTCCATAGAGGAGTATTATCAGGAGGGGAGGGGGCGTTCTTTCCCGCTCACACTGTACATTGCTATAGGCGCTGCTGTGGAGAAGGACGGACCTGACTGACTGTCAGTAACACTCTTCTGACGATGAAGAGCTACAGTACCGGCACCGCTAGCTTTTCACCCGGGGCACAGATCGGGAAAGCCAACCGTGTGCTGAATTCAGCAGTATATAGAACTGCCTGTGCCCCGGACCATGAAAAGTCCTCTTTAAGGGGGGTAAAGTTACTTCCCTAGTTGTAAGTGCTGGTGTCAGGCTTGTTGCCTACAGACCTTTTCTTCCCTTACCTTTAAATACGTTTTCTGACATCATAAAGACCTATCAGACCCCCTGCATGTGCTATACATAGTAGCAGTGGTGCGGTCTGGGTATGAGACTACCACCGATCTGATACTGAAGGCTTATCCTGAACATTGCCCCCTTTACCGTTCACTTGTAGGTTTCATTCTTATCTATGGCCAGTTACGCCCCCTTATAGCTATTTCCTAATTCAGCAGCTGTAATACCAATATAGAGCTATGTAGAGTGCACGCTGTGACCGTCTGTACGTTCATATAGGCATCGCGATAAGTTTCCATAAAATATGTGTTGTTTTTTCTTCCAAGGACATTTGACACTTTAAGGAACCACCCGTCATTCTATATTTTCAACCACCGAGGGAGAGTAATGTTCCAACCCCCAGAAACAGAAGAGTCTCACTCAAATCGGCCCGGCCTCCTATCCAACCCTTCTCTGAAGTTACGAAAACTAGAAGCGATGCAACGTTGACGACAGAACAGATTTTTACAAATGATTCTTAGAACAGAACATTGTGATAACATCAGAGTCCCGGGTGGAAACTTTTTGTTTTTTTTCCTCTTTTTGTTTTTCTGGAGCAATATTTATATTGATCTTCCAGACTTTATAAGATGGGAATGAGGACTTACTTTGTACACTTCGTCGGAGGACTGCGAGGCGGCCGAGCGATGCACTGTAACTTATTGCTCCAATTATGCTGTAAAAGTTGTCTTTTATCTTGGAAACATTACTTAATGCTGCAGCTCGAATAAATTGGCTTGAATAAGAGAGAAACGGTGAAGGTTTGTTCAGGGTAGGTGTGTGGTTTATCTAGAAACCTTTAGTCCAAATGTCCCACCGTCCGGAAAGGGCTCCGATTATTTGTTGCTTCTCTGTGATCATGTCATTGACCCGCATGTAATCATTAACTGCCTGCAACGGGCACTGAGGAGGAGGAGGAGGAGGAGGATCATTCACCGACATTGTGAACCCTGGCCTGCAAGCCGTGCAACTCCAACTCCCAGCTTATGTCTATCGGGGCCTACTGGGAGTTGCAGCTTCACAACATTTGCAGGCCCACGGTTGGTTTATGTCAATTTCCCATTTTTGTGCAGAAAGAGATAAATTTTAGGCTGTGTTCAGATCATGTTAAGAGGCTAGGTTTGCAATATATACACCAAACGTATATCATAGGCATCCCTTTAAGCCGACGGGCCAATAACTGCCCATTTGGCCTCTATTGGGCCAGTATACAGGATAGTGTAGCCTATTAATAATGCATTCCCCTGTATACATAAACTGCAGGATTATAGGTATACACGGGGCGATTGTTCTAACCTATAACTCCAACATGATGTGAACACCGCCTTGGTTGGTATAATGGTTTTTCTTCTGATAATTTGTGATTAGACATTGCATTACCCCTGGATATTGTCAGATGGACGACCACTCTGCACAATACAATGGGGTTCTGTTCGCTTTGCATTTCTTTATTATAACCCCAGAACCTTATGGATCAAAATAAAGGAACAGTCACTTACCCGGTTCTTGTTGTCAAAGCCTTCTTTAACTTTATCTGGATTACGGAGAAGAGGGCGCAAATGGGGGCAGCGAGGACAGTAAATGTCTGATGTGGCCTCTGGCTTGGGCGGTGGTGACACTTACCAAAGCTCTTATGATCCCTGTTGGAGGTGAACACTACAGTAGCAAATATAATATGCACCATTAAATGTAATACCAAAGCACTGCAAACATTGAAGGGGGTGTAGTGTTCACGTCAGCACCCTAATCCCTCCAAACTGCTTATCAATGGGGGTGCCAAGAGACCCCTCACCAATTTGATGTTATTCTCAGAAACCATTCCAAACTTCTCGCCGAGGCTCCATTCAGACACACATTCTTATAAAACACGGCCACAAGTTCCATCTGATCTACAGTTTTAATGACCTCATCGAAGGGATCTGCAGCCATAACATTGTAGGGGGAAGAGGGGGATCCAACCTGCCCCATTCTTTGTGCCCAAGGCAAAATAAGCTGCTGTCAGAGGCCCAAGGTCCCTTCTTGAAGAAACCAAATCTATTTAGTGTGCATGTGGAAAGGGGATTTAACCAAATATCCTGGGGGGGCCTAGAACCTCTATTCTGAGGTGAGGCCGCACTGCAAGGAGTATACTGTAGGTAAGTGGGGAGGGCGTAGTGATGAAACCGTAGGTCTTCTATAAACTGTCACAATGCTATTTGTTTGGAGTTTCCCACTTTGGATGTCTCCTTTGCGGTAGAGGAGTCCCCTGATAAGCAGATCACAAGGTGCCCCCTGCTGGGAACCCCAATATCCTGAGTGTAACTAGTGCTGTACTGCGATCAGCACATACTCTAATATTTACAGATCTCATTCACTGCAACACTGGGGAAAACATTCTAACTAGATGTAAATGTAGTCGTACATCTCAGGGGGCTTTCATACTTCACTCGTTCTCTGGTTTGTGCATTTTGCCAGGTTTCCGTCTTCAGCCCCAACGAAACTGGACAAGAGACAGAAAACCGGCGGTCAGTTTCAAAAGCCATTCCTGCACGTCTGACAAAAAAACCCAGTTTCCCTGTGGACACACAGTCACCTTTACAAACCCATTCAAGTGAATCAGTTTTAAAACTGACGGCTGGGCTTCCGTCTCCTTTCCAGTTTTACCGGGGCTAAGGACAGAACTGCACAAACCAGAGAACGAGTGCAAGTGTGAACCCCCCTTAGCTGTCTGCTGACGTCTATTTCTCACCATACACATGCACACTGGGTTCAGTCAAGCGTACATGTGTTTCCAATATGGATAAGGAAATGAACAGTATTGGTTATGTTGAAATGCAGTGATCCATCCTTTCCTGCCATAAGGGGGGTCAGATATACATGTAAGGTTTGGAAACCAAGGGGCCCATAATTGCGCTTGCACAGGGGTCCTCTGTGTCCAACCCTGCGATGTTTTTCCATTGATCTCCATGTATAAACATAGCGAATGGAGTCTAATGTGTAAGGCCGGCTGGTGAAGAGAACAATGAGGGAACCCAAGAGAAGACGACTCCAGGAACAATGTCAGATCTAATCCGGGAGACATCTTCATCTTGATGTAAGTCGTATGTATCGTCTCTCTCCTGACAATGCTAATGAGATATCCGCTGTGTGACTCGGCTGCCGCATGGGGTGACATCGTGTCACTCAGTGTAATGAAGGTTTGACATTATCACATGGACCCGCAGGTTCAGTTCCTGTGACCGATTAGATTAGTTTTAGGTAATAAATCTCAGCTATTGGCCGCCATTCCCGGGCTAGGCTTCCTTAGAACTGAAGGTTGCCATCTTTGTTTATCTATAGAAGAAATATCTCTAGTTAAACTTCACCTAGAGCTCAAGCTGGCCAAACCAATCCCAAAAATATTCTCACACGTCTATAGTGGGTGCAAAGGTCCTGATGTGTATAATACAGTCCACACCATGCAGATTCAGCTTTTTTTTTTTTCTGTTGACATGAGGGTTTATTCTTTTAATGATGAAATATATTTTTAGATGCTGCAAATTTTTCGGACTATAAGACACTTTTTTCCCTCAAAGTTTGGGAGGAAAATGGGGGGTGCATCATAGTCCAAATGCATCGCCCCACTCCAGCCGTGGCCGGCTTCTTGCAGGAGTGGGACAATGCTGCGGGCAGGGAGTGGCTGTCTTAGCGATCCCATCCTGTCTGTAAAGATGATGATGGCCGCTCTGCTGCCATAGCTACTGGGTCTCCGCTGTAATTGTACAGCAGAGACCCAGATCTAATGACCGCGATCAGAGTTCTCTTTGATCGTGGGCATTTCTACCTGTAAGCCTCCTCATTATTTGATGGTTTTGTACTTTCATTGTGATAAGTTGAGGAAATTTTTAATGAATCTGGATAATTTTGGCTATTCTTGCAGAGAACTGACCATGGCTGGAGACAGCACTGATGAGTAAAGTGTCAAGAGCTGTATTTTTGCTGCAAAGTGGAAAATCAGGATAAGACTTGGGCCGCTCACATTGGTCATACGCTTCAGTGTTTGTCAAAAATACAGAACAGGAGCCATCTTTCCTAATCGTCTATGTCAGGGGTAGGGAACCTTTGTCTCTCCAGCTGCTGTGAAACTACAACTCCCAGCATGCTCCATTCACTTCCATGGGAGTTCCAAGAACAGCAGAGCCAGTATGCATGCTGGGAGTTGTAGTTTTGCAATAGCTGGAGAGCCATACGTTCCCTACCCCTGGTCTATGTAGTCACCAGTCCTAGTTTTGACTTACAAACCTGAATGTGTGAATAAGGCCTTACTGGATGGGTTAATGGTTCACGCCACTCACTACTCTAATGATTGAGGCTACATTCACATCACATCCAGCAAAATGGATAACCAACAGACCCCGGTATAGTCAAGAGGGTCCCATCAGCATCTGTTCGTGTGAATTATTACATGGGCCAGTCAAAATGATGGACAACATACATGAACTATCCCGCTTACCCCTCGTTCACATCTGCGTTGGTATTCCGTCCGGGGGAGTCCTAATGGGGACCCCCAAATGGAATACCAAACGCAATTGCAAGCGGTGTGCAGTAAAAGCACAAGGACCCCATGGACGATAATGGGGTCCGTGTGATTGCCACGCGCTGCCGGCACAAATCATGCAAACAGGAAAGTAGACTGAACTACTTTCCTGTCTGCGTGATCCCTGCGGAGATCTCACGGCAAGCACATGGACCCCATTATAGTATATGGGGTTCGTGTGCTTTTACTGCACACCGCTTGCAATTGCGTTTGGTATGCCGTTCAGGGGGTCGCCATGCAGACTCCCCCCCGGACGGAATACAAATGCAGATGTGAACCAACCCTTAGGCTTCATACGCACAACCAAGTGTACGGGCTGACGGAGTCTTATTCAGAATACACTCACAGAACACTGAGTGATCCATTGTCTCAGAGCAGGATCCTGCACTCAGTCATGTGCATGAAGCCTTATCCAGTCCTGGGTTCAAATCCTGCCAAGGAGTTTGTATGTTCTCCTAGTAGTACATGGGTTTCTTCTGGGTACTCCAGTTTCCTCCCACATTGCAAAGACTTACTGATGGGGAATGTAGATTGTGAGCCCTATATGGGACACCAACTGTAAAGGGTGATCCAAAATGTATGGAGAATTAATTGAACACACTGGTTGGGTACGCCATCTCATACGTGGGGGACGGTGTCGAACACAATGGCCGCTTTGAAAGACGTCATCTTAAAGTTCAATGGGAAGGGGGTGCATGTGACAGATGTAGCAACGTGCCACACACAGGATGCACAAATAATAAATAAACCCTACATATTACTGAAAAAAGCATGAAGTGTGTAAGTATAGAAGGCCGTTCCAAGAATTTTAAATTGCAACATTTTTTTTTATACGTCTTGTAGTAAGACCAGGGTTATTTGTGTTGTCTTGTGGAAATAAACAGGACACTATTCTCCAGCTACTAATCTGAGGCCTATAAATCCCTCCATATAGAACTGCAGGAGGAATGCCAGCAAATCACGTGAGAATATAACACGAGGAGAATGACACACAAAACACTCGGGAAAGCCCGTGCATCCTGCGCCATCGCTCCGCCACTAGGTGGCACTAGTAAGACGTCTTGCCTTTACCTTGAAGAAAGCCTAGACTTTAGTCCCCATAAGGAGAAACGCGTCGTGCAGGCTCCGGAAATCTCGGCAGGGAGAAATAGCGCCCCCATTCCTAATGTGGCTAAAAATGCAGAGTGTTAGGTCATCCTGATAAAACCAACTTCAACCACAATTACAATTTCATAGAAAATTTATTATATATATTTATGTATATAATTTTATATACAAGAGCAAAACTTCTATATACAGTTAAAATATCACAAAATGACAGAGCTAATAACAATACTGTCCAAAATATTTCTTCTGTATGAACATTAAAATTATGTAGACTTGGAAAAAAAAAAAAAAAAAAAAAAAAGTTTCTCCTTTTCTAGTGCTTCCAAAGCACAGCGAGTGCAAGGCCACCTGACGAGTCTCCGTCCTGCTCACAGGATGAAAGAAGTCGGGGACCTGGGGAGTCTCAGGTGCACTTTCTTAAGGTCTGCAGACAAAACAGAAGAGAGTCTGAGGTAGTTTGTTTAGTGACTCATTGGATGTATACAGTCACACGGCTGTCTTTAAATGTCCCTCAATACAAAATGGCAGCCTATTCTGAAAACGGGACAAGCTACCTCATGTACTCGTGAATGCACCGCGCAGAGATCATCACAAGGATCAGGCAGGCGACTGCTGGCGCGCCAATTCTTAGGCTACGACTCGCATTTTGCCCAGCAGTTGCTCGCTTTTGATCCAAGTCATGGTCTGTGCTAGAGCATTGTTTTGCCTCTCACTCCCTCAAGTGCGTGAGAATGAGGTTAGGACAATGTCAAATGAGCACGTTCATCACCTGTCGGAGGGCCACCAGTGGGTAACGTCTCCAGCCGGCGCACCGGGCGGCACCCTCCATACAGACAAAGCCTCACAGTCCATTGTAAGTCCTGACGCCTGCGCCATCTTGCCGCTCCGTCCGTTGCTTGTCCTCTGTCCCTGGCCAGAAAGTGTCCCGAGATGCAAGGTGTTGGAGGAGGTCGCCATGTCCTCCTTCTTTCTTCTGCGACAGCAAGCTCAGCCCTGGTCCTCAGTCTTCGGGGCAGACTGCTATCTGCTGTTGACGTGATTGACAATGGGTGGAACGCCGCTGGAGTCCAGTTCGGATAGAAATCTTTCCAAGTGCTGTATTAACACTCGCTTTTTAAACCTGATTAGCAAAAAAAATACACAATATAGATGGAGGTTTAATATGGGACAGGCCAAGGTCATGGTGGAGGACAAATGGGTTTACCATAGTCATGGACACTCACGGCCACGTCATGTGGCGACAGAAGGCTGATCCGGAAATGTAGTCCAATTGGCATATTCGGAGTGGTGATAAAAATGGGGCAATTGGTATTATGGGTGGGTTTTTTTGCCTTCCTCTGGATCTTGGGAGGGTTATAGGCTCAACTTGTGTCTTTATCCAACCGTACAATATTGCATAAATAGCAAGTGATGGCCATCTTATTAATCTAGACTTTAGGGAGTCGCGTGTGTTATATAATATGTGTATATTAATTATATTTCAGGCACAATTCAATAAAACAGGTAAGGTGATGATCCGAAGGAGAATATGAGCTCTGTGATATACGGGTTTATGTGATTCGGAGCAGGATTTGGGGGTCCAATAGGACTCCTAGGAGAGATGGAGAGAGTCCCGATTGCCTCGCCCACTCAGAGACTGACCGTTCTCCTTGTATCCGTCACTGTGTGGGCAGAAGTCTCATTGTCACTCCAAGCAGTCGCGCCAGGGTCCAAACCCTATAAACCCATACGTACCACAGTGTTCAGCTTCTCTCCTCCATCATATCCTGCTCTCAGACAGGAGGTCTTGTATTGTGGGGGATGGTGTAAGAGCTTCTGCAGCAGCCAGTCGCCTCTACACAGATGGAAGGTTTGCGGGGAAAAGTGCAGGTAGCAGACGAGCCCCCAGGACTCTTGTATGACTATCCTCTATATAATATCTTGGTTTTGATCCAAGCAGACGCAGATACTGGAGGAGGCACGGCCTAGGGCAGGTCCACACCTGCGCCCGGTCTCCGCTTTTGGGTTTCCGTCTTCTGCCAAGAGAAACTGAACAGGAGATGGAAACCCGGCGGTCAGTTTTCAAACCCATTCACTTGAATGGGTTTGTAAAGTGACCGCCCATGAGAGTCTTCTGCCTCTACGCGGGGAAACCGTTTTTTTCAGACTGTTTATTCTTCAATTTAGCATTTTCTTAAGGATATACTCACCGTGCCGCTTCCTTGATAGTAAATTCTATAAAAGTTTTTTGCACTTCAAATGGTCCTTGCACTTCTTCAAGCAGAGTGAAAATTTTTTCGTAATCTAAGGTTTAAAAAAAACAACAAAACAATAAAAAAACCAAAAAGATATGAATACCAATAAAAAAAAATAATTCACAGAATGCCGTCGGCCATGTAAACAGATGCAGATGGGCTGTTCCAGGTGATAAGTGTCTGGGTGGTGGGAGTCCAACTGCTGGTTGGGGTTTCTGCAGCCCATAAATTCAGCCACGCACAATTTTTGTTAGCCTTTAGAGATGAGCGAGTACTGTTTGGATCAGCCGATGCACCTGGTACTTCCGCTCTGACGGTGGCCGGCCGCTTAACCCCCCGCGTGCCGGCTACGTCCATTCATTTCTATGCGAGCGTGCTGTTCGGATCGGCTGATCCTAACAGTACTCGCTCATCTCTATTAGCCTCGTGACGACACACATACAACATAATGAGGTAAATATGGCTCGCAAGTCCCTGCAGTTATAATGTGGAAGGATCAGATTGCAGTAGACAGTCTTAGGGTGCATGCACACGATGTAACGTGCCACTGATTCTTACACGATAACTTGTGCAAGGATCAGCGCTGCAAAACAGAATCCCCATTGACTTCAATGGGTTCGGTTTAGCGTGCATAACACATTGAAGTCAATGGGATTCTGTTTTGCAGCGCTGATCCTTGCACAAGTTATCATGTAAGGATCAGCGGCGCGTTACATCGTGTGCATGCACCCTAAGCAGTAGAAATGGTCTATATTACTGTCTACTTACTTCTTCCAGGCTTCCGTACTTCTTTCATGACTCTGATCTTAATATCGGCGTTGTTTCCATTGATGACGCTCTGCATTTCCTTCAGCGAGTTCGGCAGGGTCATTCCTGATGTACATTCCCGAGTCACCAGAGAATCCTCCAGAGGCACATAGTTGTCTAAAGGCGCCTTTATAAGTGTATTATTCACCGGCTTGTGGTCCAGGTTATCCTCGTTCAGGCAATTGAGTTCATCAGTAACAGAGTCATAGTTATTAGGCAGCATGTCGTCATCCCCCAAAGCAGCAGGACCCATTAAGGGAGACAAGCCGTCCACTTGCTTGTCCACAGTCTGGCCATTGTCTGTCCTCTCTCCATTCCCGTCTGTAGTTAGCAGGTTATTTCCATCTGGGGAAACAAATACAACACAAGGAATTACACAATGCTCCATGCATTTATTTACAGGACACATGCGGACCTGAAGGGAACGTCCCCTGTGCCTAATGTACATAGCGGATGATGGAAGTACCAAAAACAAGCACTCATAACCATGTAAATCAACACAAGTTATTGCTTTTGAACAGCAGGGCGTACCCCCCCCCCCCCCACAAAAAAAAAAATAAAAAATAAAAATACAAAAAAAAAAATCACAGTACATTGCCTGTTAGGTATCTCATGCACAAGTATTGCAGTGTATTAGAATAGTGTCAGGCCCCCGAGTGGTCGAGACCCAGAGTACTGGGCATATAGAGAGTGACGCAGCTTTATTGCAATGTCTTACCTTTGTGTATGGGGATTGGCTTTATGAGGTTGTGTGGAGCCGGGCTCCCAGGCACAGCAGGCGGCCCCTTCCCTCCTACGTGATTAGTTATTATAGGAGGGGTCTGAGGTCGTCTTAGCAGCAAAGGAGACATACTCCGCCTTCTCTTCAGGGAGGCCGGGGTGCTGGGCTCTCCGGGACGCTTCACCTTATTCTGGGGACCGGCAACAAACTCGTCCGCTTCATCAATCATCATACCCTACAGAGGAAGAATCCAACAAAATCCAGTGTAAGAAATGGGCTGTATAAAACACATAAGTGACCTCTATTTGCATTCAGTGGTGTATCCGCCGTGTAGAAATTAGGGCTGAGAGATTATGACCCCACACAATTGAACATTTTATCTCCAAATAAATTAAGGAATTTTTAATTTTTTTTTTTTTTTAATTGCCAAGTCCTATGCCATGTAATATTCTGGCAAAGCTGTAAGAACACACCCCATGTAATTATTTGTATACTCGCTTTGTAATTTTTGGCCAAGTAGACAATGCAGCCTAATCTGAAGGCAACAGGTTATGGAGCAGATTGTGCAGATGTACTGAATACTTTATAAATGGTCATAAATTAAACTTATATCTCTGCTCATTCTAGACTAAGAGTCCATGCGCACAACTGAGTGTGCATCTGAGTTGGGGGCAGAGTTTATCATGGTTGACATCCAACTGCTTTCATGTCTATGGGACCTCCGGATCCGTTCCAATAACACAGATTATAGAGCAGGTCTTATTTTCCTTCATGTTATGGGTATGGAAAGGATCCAGAAGCCCCATAGACGTCAATCCATCACATGATGCAGTTGGAAGTCATCTGACTATATTCTATGATACACGGGGCCCCGACTCTGACACGCACTTGGTTGTTTGCATGAACTTAGTCTAGAATGAGCAGAGGTGTAAATGAATTTATGACAAATTATAAAGATACGTCTGACAATCTGCTCACACTCCCTGCTCTATGACATGTCTCCTTCAGGTTGTTCTGTATTTTCTACTCGGCAAGTTCCTTTTATTGCTACCAAAACAGTCTTCTCACAAACCGTGCAGACGCCACTGAGAGTGTCCTTTAGAGGGCGTTCACACTTGCGCCTGTGTCCGCCCGCCGCGCCTCCGTCCTATTCCCCGGGTGAACTGGACAGGGGACGGCTTCCCGGCGGATACGAGTGCCGCCCCCTTACAGACAACTGCAAACACCACCTCATTGTGCTGATTGAGTTTGCAGGGAAGGTCACTACAATTTCCCGAATTCACAACTCAATTTATTTTTTTTCTTCAGTATGAAACCCGGCAGGAAAAGGGATTCCCCAATATAATGGACGACATTCACTTCTTGCATGAAGCCCAACGTTACCTTTTTATCCTGTTTGAATGGATTTCCAAAGGTGTGAAGCCTCTTGGGTTGATCTGGATCAATCTCTCTGAGAGGGGAAGGCATAAGTTTCAAGTATTCTTGGTAGTTGCCCATCTGAGCCACTGGAACACTATGCAGACAATCTGAAAACACAGATTTATAGGTTAAGATTTATTTTATTTTTTTTTATGTAGATTGTGAGTCCCATAGAGGGATATAGGATACAGGGATCACAATGTACATTTATTTTCCTATCAGTTTGTCTTTACAGAATGGGAGGAAATCCACACAGACATGGGGAGAACATACAAACTCCTTGCAGATGTTGTTCCTGGCGGGATTCGAACCCAGGACTCCAGCGCTGCAAGGCTAACCACTGAGCCACCGTGTTGCCCCACGATTTATATATTAATTTCAGAACAAATATCTGATTATTTTTATGTCCTGTTATTTCTAAGAACAATAGATGGAGTTGAAAAAAAAAAAACACCCCACACCCCATTACCATACCTTCATCCTGACCAACAGTCAGTTTATGCGTTTTCAGTAAATTGGTCCTCATCCTCGTCAACTGATCTAAAAGATTCCTGCGTGGAATGTCGTAGGCATTTCTGTAAGTTTGGGGCTTGAGATCCTGATGGGGGGGAAAAAAAAAAAAAAAAAAGTTAAGGTTATTGAAATTATTCAAAATCCAATTTCACACTACCATTATTATAGTCCGTTGCTCTCATCCATCATAGGACGGACGGTGATGCAGACAAAACCCCTTTGACTACATCCATTGCCATTCACAGAAGCTGCTTCCACTTCTGCCATTAAGGGGATGTTCACTTGGTGGAAAATGAAGAGGAATTCTGCAAAAGAAGTCACCCAGCTTTCCAAGAGGTAGATATTCCATAAGTACCAGAGGTTTTTTTTTTATGAAAATGCTCAGTACTTGGCCAATACAACATGGTCTGAATACAGACTAAGGCCCCACAGGCCGTAAACGCAGTGATAAAGCGCTGCGGGAAGAACCGCTGTGTGATCGCATTGCGGTTCTTTCCGCAGCGCTTTGAAGAGAAAGTTCACAGAGTTTTCCTCCGCTGACTTTCTCTTAACATTATATCTACGGGAAAGCCGCCGGCGTTTCCGTAGATATAATTGACATGTTGTGATTTGCAAAGCCGCAACAGCTTTGCAAGTCGCAGCGTGTCCGCACTGCATTTTTTTACCGCAAAGTGGACTTGGGATTCACATGAATCCCATTCGCTTTGCTTGCACTGTACAATGCCGCGATTTTTCCCGCAGCAGAGCAAATCGCAGCGTTTACGTCCCGTGAGCCCCTCGGCCTGATTCTGGTTTCAGGTTGTTTTTTATTTTACCTTATTTAAGAGGCCAATCTGAAAACCGGGGAACTCCTTGACATTCATCTCCTGCAGCCGTACGGGGCTTTCTCCAGAGATTCCCTGCAGCAGCTGTTTGAAGTGTCTGTTGTGAACTAAAGACAGTCTTGTGGAGTTATTCTTCACTTTAATCCCCGTCTCCTGCGGGACCTTCTTTCCAACAGATGCAATTATTCTTTCCGACTCCATTTTAGTCTGGAATATACAAAGAATTATGAGTGAGAAGACACGTTTGCAGGGGAAGGTTATTACAACAGCAGGAATAACCAGAGATGAATGAAACACAAACAATGTCGCCATCAATCACAAAGGACAAAGCTCACGTACACCAAAGCTGAAGCCGTAGCCACAAAGGCTGGTGACACGCGACGTACAGCTCCGGATGTGACTAACAAACGTTAGATGCCTGACTGATACATGAGGGATTGATGTTTAGTTCTGCAGGGTAAACTGATTTATTCCAGGGAATCCTCTCTCAGACATCATCTAAATTGCAGCGTCTCTTTGCCATTGCACCAACAACCCTGATAACATCTGGGCTGTCAAATGTGAATTGGGGAGGTGTCTGTCTTCAGCTTTTATGCCATCATGTGACATTTACAATACGATGCAGGCCGCAGATGCTTCCTTATTGATCTGCGGGTGGTTTACTGTCCCAAATTGACCTGACGGCTTCTCTTTAACCACAGAGCCTATATTCCACACAGGACAATCACGCTGCACAACTTCCCCCTGGTATATATAATTTTTGCATCCAACTATTATTTTAGCAATGATCAGAATGTCCTTCTTGCAATTCCCATCGGCCTGCAATCTGAAGAATGCAATGGGTGCAATTTTTCTTTTCTTCTAACATGCAAGCAGCTCAGTTCTTTTGATGATCCAGCAAAAGGAAAAAAATTCCCTGTCTGAACATCAAAAAAACCCAAACACGTGGCGTGTAAGAGGCCTTAATCACGGAGACTATACGTCACACTTGAAGGCTGGGGCCACACAGGGCAAACATGCTGCAGAATTTCCCACAAAAACCTCCTGAAATTGGGTGGAGCTTTGCTGCACCTGCAGGATCCTTTGTTGGCCTATCTTGGCTTTCATCCGTCGCACTGGAACGGTTTAATGCCTCGAGTAAAA